>NC_022020.1:14222226-14254685 GCF_000317375.1 Microtus ochrogaster | reverse complement strand
GGGAGCTGACACCTCCAAACCCCCTCACTGTACCTGTGGGGGAGCTAACACCTTTACACCCCTTACTGGATTTGTGGGGGAGCTAACATTTCCACATCCCCTCACTGGATCTGTGGGGGAGCTGACACCTCCACCCCCTCACTGGATCTGTGTGGGAGCTCACACCTCTGCGTCTGCTCACTGCACCTTGGGGAGCATTTTCTGCTATGGATTGGTTGTTAAAAGCTGATCACATGTGGAAATGCTCAGAGTTGTCTTTGTAGATTGATATCCCCAAACGTGAAGGCAACATGGAGCCGGTGTGGTAAAGGTGGGGGTAGAGATGGGGGGCGTGGTCTACCCTGTGAATTTATTATATAGCACCACATTTTCTCTAAGGCCCTCAGCAAGATAAACAGTATAAACTGTCACCTGTTGTTCAAGGTTTCACCGGCCATGTGGAGATCAGAAAGTACCGTAAGAGTGAAGAAGTTCTGGGAAGCTCACATGCTGGTGCATGTGAGCCCTTGAGTGAGGGACCTGGCCTTGTTCTCACCTCGCCCATCAGCAGCGTTCAAGGCACTTGCTTCACTTATTTTGAAACACTTATCACTTGGCTTCTGGTTTTAAAAAAGACCCTTATTTGATGTAAGTGTATGTGTGTGTGCACCGTGAAGGTGGGTGGGCGCTTGAGGAGGGCCAGAAGAGGACATCAGGTCCCCACGAACTGGAGCGACAGGTGGTTTCAGCCACAGCGTAGGTCTGCAAGAACAGTAAGTGCTCCTAACCACTGACCATCTCTCCAGGCTCCTGCTCCTGACGTCCTCTCTCATTTTCTGACCATTCCTTTTGGTCTCCTGTGCCTAGGAGATGACCCTAACATCCATCACACTTCACTCTGGAATCCCAAGTCCTTGTCAATATACCACATCTTTGACTCTTGTCAGAATCAAACTACCGAAGATCTGGTCCTAAGGTTATTCCTTCTAGTTTCCTTTACTTCAGAAATGGGACGGCTTTCTCTCAGTTGCTTAAGTTCTCAATGTATTTGGTATTATTATTAGGAACGCTAACTTACGAAGTCAAAACCCTTTATATCCAGGCTCTTGGTCTCATCAATCAAAGAATTTATGAAGGACACAGCAAGTCAGCAAGCAAAGTTTCTTTGTATATCCCCAAAGAAGCCCTGTGAATTCCACGTGGAATAAACTCAATGAAAATAGCATTAAGACCTGTTACAACAAAACCATGGGAAGACAAAGATAAAGAGAGATTCTTGGAAGTAGCAAAAGAAAAGAGAGCTAATTACAATAAAAGAGCCAAAAAGTTCATGGCTGATTATGCATCCAAACCTATAGAGGCCAAAAGCCAGTAGATACCTGTCCACCAAGAATTCTCTATCTGGCAAAACTGTTTTGAGAAATGAATGTTATAATCTATTCCCAGATGAACAAAAGCCTGGGGGTTTGCTTGTTCTACAATATGTCCTAAAGGGGATCATCGATTTGTAATGTAAGGATATTGAACAGTAACTTGATGTGTATGAAGAAACAAAGACTTCAGTAAAGGAAACTGCATGGACAAACACATCCTACCCCAGGGATGCAATACCTACACTGAGCTGCTGCCATGGAACTTCAAAAACTCTGGGAATTTCTTGTGCCATGGGAATGTTTCATTATGCTAGTGAGACAGCTCCTTTTGGGTTATCACATGCTCCCTGCACTGCACTTTTGCTTCTAAATAATAACATTCCTTGCTACTTTGCTACTTGTGTGTGCCTTTTCAGTTCTTTGGACAAGATGTCAAGAACCTGGTAATAGAGCTGGAGAGGCAGCTCAGCAATTAAAAGCACCAGCTCTTCTTACAGAGGACCTGTTCGGTTTCTAGCACCCACGTCCAGTGTCTCACACCACCTGTACCTCCAATCCAATTCTGCCTTCTGGCCTCTGCAGGCACCAAGCTCTCACTCATAAATCCACATGCAGGCATACCTGCATACACATAATTGAAAACAAAGAAGGACTTAAAAGAAGAACTTTGTGATCCAGATAGCAATTGCTGGTTACACCTGTGCTAGAAATGAAACATGCTGTATTTCGTTTTGCAACACCATTTTTAATTTCTCATATTACCTAAGAGATAGAAGTATAGCATTGTTTATAAATATGTGATAATTGGCACATAATGTATAAATGCTGTCTGCCACAAATAAAAGCTCATTATTACTAAAAGGTTTAGCTTCAGACACTCAAGGAGACTTGAGTATATAGCTGGCATACATGTGTGCACATTTTCCTTCTTGGCATCCAATCACTGGAAGGAAATGTGTTTGCCTAGAAATAATTCCATGGAAAGCAGCCACAGATTCCCCTGGGGTTCTAGACCACAAAGCTGGGCTAACTGGCTTTACCCTTGTATTTTGAAGGTGTGCTTGCTTCTAAGCTAGAGTAGCTACGCAAGAGTGCTAGGAAAATGAGATGTCAAAGAAGTCATTTTCGTAGTGCCATTTTTGTTCCAGTGGCCAGAGAGCCACCCCTTGCAGCATGACCTCTGGGGTGGTGGTGCAGCCAGGCACTGTGAAGTACAAGGGCCAACCATAGGCATTATTTGGCAACTTGAGCACCCAAGACAGCAGATGAAGAGACGTAGAATATGTGTCCTGCATTGTATTACATACTTTGCTCTGTCCAAGACTAAACCAGTTAGCCTTGAAAAGAGGGAACATTGTGTTATGTAACTTGACCCATAAGCATCTTTTCTTTAAAATAAAGTGAGCACACACATAATTTTTAGTGCTCTATGGCCTAACAATACAATTGAAAGACAACTTCTTACTCTTGAAAGAATTTCTGATATCAGACTTGCTCTCTGGAGGTGCAGGTGGGATGCAGGAAGGGTTGTGCACAAATCGAAGCCTGTCTAACTCAATCAAGGACTCCTTATCCATCTGCCCAAGCTACTCCAAATAGCTAAGGCAGGGAGGCTGGGCAAAAGATAGTAGCCTAATGAACAAATCAGGAATATCATCCATAACTTCACAGTTAGACCTCGATTATTTTTAGCAATTTTTTGGTATTTTTTCTTAATGGGAATATAGAAACTTTGCCTTAGCTGTCCAACATTCCACCATGGTTCATGTTCCATATGTTCGGAACTCACCTGTTCCCCTTCTTTGAGATGATTTCATATTGTTGTAAAAAAGGTCCATTAAAACAAAAAATAAAAAAACCCACAACATTATAGTGTTTTAAAAAACATTTTTAATGAAGAAATAATTTCATTCCAAAATATAGACACACAATTAAATAGTTTAATCACTTCAAAATATAACATGTCCCCAGGAGGTTCCAACACACACAGACACAACACACACACACACACACACACACACACGCACGCACGCACGCGTGCACGCACACACACATACACACACAAAACAATACTCAACAGCAATATCAACAAAACAACATATTATAGTAGTTTTGTTACAATCCCAATGAATATTGTATACTCTTTAGTGTTTCTGAATTGGTTATTTCAAATGGGGTCAAATTACAGTAGTCACAATTTAAAATGTCTTATGTTTATTAGCTTCAAGATGCAATGAATGCTTCTGATTTTTCTTTCCTTTTTTTGGTTCAAAGTAAAAATGCCCTGTCTTCTAAGGACACAGTGGAGTTCTTTGCTTGTGGTTCCTTGTGTGGAATTGAACCAAAGTGAACGCAGCAACCAAAGGTTGCCATATTTACAAGATCTATCTACACTTAACAGCCAAGAACTAATAATGGTGGACGAAGATGGTCAAAATAAGAGCAGACACCAGTGCTAACTTATATCGCAACAGTTTGGCTCATGCATATAAGAAAATACATAGTATATATCACACAAAGGCCACAATCTTAATGCAATTCAGTTCACATTACTACTTACAAATGAACCTTCCCTGCCTTATTCTAGATCATACGGTAATCCATCTTCGTAATCTCCCACACGTCTCCCTCTGACCAACCAAACTTACCCCAACTTCCATCCCGACAAACCACAACCAATTCCTGAATCCTATACAGTAGATCTCAGCCACCTCCTGACCACAACGCTGTGGGGGAGGTTTGGCGGTGTTAGACCAGTGCTCGTTCATACGCTCTGATGGACATGGGTGTGCGATTCATTGTGGGATAAAAGAACAACCCCTGTGAGATACAGTTGAGAAGGGCAGACAGGGTAGACGAAACCTGCTGGGTTTGCAATTAGAACAGGCCCCAAAAGTAAATTTGGAGAGCCAAGGAAAGAAATCCACCGACAATCACAAAACCCCAAAACAACACACGCCATTTTGTCTCGGTTACAGGATAGGGGTGCTTGAATCTGGTCTCAGTGCTGACGTGGAGCTAAGAGAAAGAAAAGGTGGCTGGTTAGTGAGAAATTGCTCACTGGTAGTGGTTTCCAGAGAGTTCCTGTAATGGCTTTGTACAACGGAGTCTAGATCATGGGATGGAGCTGCTTAGCAATGGGAGCCATGACAAGAGGGGAGGTTGTCAGGAGAATGGTTCCAACCTTAGACACACATTTGATGTAGAAAACCAAAGAAACAACATGGGTCAGCTCTGTCCAGTTAGTGGCTGAGGGCCTCCGGCAGGCTCTGAGATCTGATGTTGAGCTGACAGAAATGCAGGTATCTGGGATGTAGTGGTTTTCAGTACTGAGTATGAGGCACCAATGGCCACCTGCACCATCTAGAGAGGTGTGATTTCACAGAGGATGGGCAGGGGAAGAGATGAACGTTAAGACACACCAACAAAACCGGCAAAAAAAAAAAAACCCAAAAACCAAAAACCAAAAAACAATCCACCTGTGCAAAGACATCAGAGAACTGTGCAGTTGTGAAACTTTGGTGCTAGCCTGTGCTCAGGGAATTTTGCGAGGCGGGTTTTCTCGAGAGAAATAGATAAATAATACCCAGGGACAGCACGGGGTCCTCTACTGATGCCAACCAATCTCTCAGCTATCCTCAAGGCAAACAATTTTGTTTCAAAGGGCAGCCAAGGAGAAGGCTTCTGACCAAATGCAGAGGCAAGAGCATCCAACAGCCCTCTGCAGAGTCGGGCCAGGAAGTGAGTCATCAGCCACTCAATACGGACTAGGTGTACAGGGTTGGAGGAGGCTTTTGCCAGCCCAGTGAGCAAAATTAAATCTGAGGTCCGCTTACAGCATTTCTATTTATTCTGAACACTTCACCCCCTCCTTCAAGCCAGGGTCTCATGTATCCCAGGCTGGTCTTAAACTCACTATGTAGCTGAGGATGACCTCAAACTCTTGATCTTCCTGCCTCCATCTCCTGAGTGCTGGGATCACAGGCATGTGTCATCGTGCCAGGTTTACAGAGCTCTGGAAGTTTGAACCCAGGGCTTTGTGTATGCTAGGCAAGCATTTGACCAACTGAGTTACCACCTAGCCTGGCTAAGGCTTTTTCCAGCCTTTGCTGTACAGCTCTGTGCAAGACCAGTGCTTTCTATCTTATAGCCTACTTCAGAATTGTTAGGAGGACTGATGAACACATGGGTCACTAGGCCCAGACCCAAGAGTTTCAGATTCAATGGGTCTGGGCTGGAGTCTAGGAAACTGCATTGCTAAGACTTTTGGTGACATGAAGAACATTGCTGGTCTGAGGGACACACTCTGAGAATCATTGTTCTGCGGTGATGTTCCCTTCTTTCTTTTAGAAGAAAAACCCAGGAATTCCAGAGAGGCTGCTAGCTTAAGACAGCTAGCAGGTGTCTGGCTTCTCCTTTTCCTTGTACACGGGATCTTGGGATAAACAATGACTTTTCCATTTTCCCCAGCATCACTACGAGAGGCCCTTTTGAGGTCTCTTCTACTGAGGGGCCTCGTGAAGGACCGTCCGCAGGCTCTTATCCTCTTGCCTTTGACCGTTCTTTCGCACACCAGCTTCACACTGAGCGTGAAATCCCAATCCCACACGGAAGGGCCTGTCTCCTTTCGCAGGACCACACAACGCCGCATGCAGAACAACAGGCGGTCAGGTAAGGCAATCGACATTCAGAAAGAAAAGCGGGTGAAGTCTGCAAGCGCACTTTAAGCCCATACGTTTAAAGCTGAAGGCCTCGGAACTAGCCGATGAGGGGACTTGTCAATGAGCGGTGTGGGGTAAGACATGCTTCCTAAGGGTACGCCGTGGAGAGCGAGACCTGGAGGAGTGCAAAGAACGGGGGTCCGTGGGGGTCTTATGGCACGTGTGGTTTATAAACAGCTTTAGTAACGAGTATTCCAAAACAAGTTCACAGTTTTTAGGAAGATCTGTGCTGATTTTAAAAACTAGATTCTATATCATTTGAATGTTTTTTTTCTCTCTCTTTTTAATATGATATCTATTTGGAAAAGTATTTACATTAAATTCTATGGCTGACTCACTAGAGTATCTTGAAGGAAAATAACCCGAAGTTGGAAATAAGCCCTCAAGAACCCATTATTTCTGGTGGTAGGTTTAAGTCATTTTTTCATAGGGATTTGGAGACCCGGGCAGGCCAAGGACCCTCCTTGGCTTCTGGGTTCTGAGTCTGGACACTCAGAAACCAAATCCTATTGCAGGTTGTTGTTTTCTTCCCCTTCAGTTGCTGGGGGGTGGGGGGGGGAGTGTGTAGTATATAATAAGACGGGTCTTTGCTAAAAATCTCAAAAAATCCAGAAATGAAACTTCTAGCTACAAACAGTATTAATATTGTCACTGTAAACTGAACGGGTTCAATATTGTGTGTGAAGGTTGAAAACGCTCGTCGATACAGTGTAACAGCAGCAGGCTCTCAGCCGCCGGGTGTTTGCTCTGAACCAGGGATGAGCCGTGTTACAGGAGATGGAGTTGATAAATTGTCTAGGAACAGAAGTCTTGTCCCCCCACCCCCCTCTAAAACACACACCTATGAACTACAAATCTTGGAAAGGAAAGCTAGCTGCACTACAGGCATCGGAACACATCTTTAGGGGAGGGGGTTGCTGGAGGTGCTGGATGTGGTGGCTCCTCTCTCCGAGCGAGCGAGGGTGAGGCTGCTGCCACGCTGCTGTCTTCCTCCTCTCTGCAGGCGCAGCTCTCTCCGTCACCGGATGTCATGTTACTCTCATCATCTGTCTGACTATAGCTTGCCTGGGAATAAGGAGTGTGTAATTTTTTTTTAAACAGGTGAAAACTGTTTCTAAATTAGGGCTAAGTAGCTTTGAGTCCCCCACCTTGCCCTTACATACATAGGCATGCACGCGCGCACACACACACACTGTTTTTTCTTCCTGTGAAAATCAGGGACCAGTGTCTTGGACACTGTGTGTCTTCTCAAGATATGCTGCGGAGTTCTCTTAATTGAGCCTCCTCTTAAAGGATCCCTGGGGTACTCCTGAGGGTCATGAAGAGTTCAAGGCACCCAATGGCTTACAACAGGCCCGTAGTCTACCTTGAACACAGGAAGAGTCTTCCTGCTCCTTAGGTTCCATGTTCTGCCCTTATTCATGAAGGACTCTGTCTTGGAGACTGGTTGACTAATGCCAAGACAATGAACTTGGTTCAGGACCCTTGCGTAAGAGAGGCATGTGCTTTGGGATAATTTTGGTATTGCTATATAGTCAGAAAGTCCAAACAAAAACATACTAATCATACAGGTCATTCTTAAATTGCAACTGTATCGATCCCATTGTGAACATCATAGTAGGTTAAAAGGAGCTAAAGGTGAAATGTTGCTATTTTTTGTGGTGCCCTATAAGATTTTAAATGCATTTTGCCCAGCTGGCTGACTTAGCCACAGGCTGGTTTGTGTGTAGGCTCCTTCAGAATGCCATCTAATCAGAATATCTCGGGTAAATGACAGAGGCACACCTGTTTTATTTCTCACTACTAGATTTCCAAGAAAGTAAAAAAGTTGGCTTTTAGGTAAAAAATAGAACCTGATCTAAGTTTTTTTTGTTTTTTGTTTTGGTTTCTCTGCAGTTTTGGAGCCTGTCCTAGAACCAACTCTTGTAGACCAGGCTGGCCTTGAACTCACAGAGATTCACCTACCTCTGCCTCCCGAGTGCTGCTGGGATTAAATGTGTGAACCACCACCACCTGGCTTACGTGATCTAATTTTTATGTGGGTTTATAGTAAGACCATTTTATTACCTTAAAACAATGCATGTTTTTTTTTTCTAAGAACAAACCCTTAATATTTAGATAATACACAGAACAAAAACAAATAAATTGTTGGAGCTAAGAGAAAGAAAATGCTATTAAGGAACAACCTTTTCTTCTGGGACTAGATGTGCTATAACCAGAGTGAATATTTTCAGAAACAGCTCCTGGGACCCTTTTCTGCTGTCGTCACTGTGAATTGGGAGAGGGTGTGAACGCAAGGGAGGGCAAACAGAGTGTAGCTGTAAGGGTTCTTACAGCTCAGGTCTGCCCATTCGTGCAATCTTACTGACTTGATGTGAACCTGGGGGTGCAGGCTAGGGTGCTTTTAGTATTTGACCTAGTGTGTATCCATTACTACTTGAAATGCTGCTGAAGAAATATGTTCATTCCTAAAATTAGCAACTAGGGTTGGCAGGGTGCATTATCGGCTATCTTGTAGACTCATTGGATTCCACGATTGAGAAGGATTATGTAAGTACACTATACACAAGTCCGTTGGCCAGGCCAGCCTGACTGCTGTAGGAAGTGTACTAACTTAGGTTGTGACGAGGGACCACCAAATGGTCATTAACTAGAACTAGAGAAGCCATCTAGACTTAAGGGACAGCGGGTCCCACCATCATTGCAGGAAGCCGAGTCCTGGCTTCTTTATAAAAGTTGAAATAACAAAGTTGTTCTGAGTCCCGTGGATCTGCTCCACTTCTGTGGGTACTCGTGGGAGCTGGAGCATGTGGAGGTATGCATACATGTGCATGTCCACAGCTAGTTATGCTGTGTCAAGTTCTTTAAAACTGTATCCCACATGTCTACCTCCTGTATAGTATCCTGATGGACAGAGGAAAGTGAAACTCATAAAGGATTAATAGTTTCTTTAAATTATGCTAAGTTTTGGTGAGATTTGTATTTCAAAATGGTTCTAATAAAATGCAGAACTTGAGACTTGGATCACGACACTCAAGTGATTTTGACGGTCAAGTACCAACCAGTATTTCAATGATAGAGAAAAAAAAATGACTTGAGATTTTGGCCCATTACTAGGCAAATCTTTAGAGTGGCATAAAATAACCTAAATGACATCTTGAGTTAACTTATCACACTGAAATCCCCAGTGGATTTGAAGTAGTCATCCTCAAACCACAAGGCTGCGGGATTTCCCCCTTGGTTGTGCTGTTCCTGGTTACAGTGTGCACATATGTTTTTTGAGGACTTAGGAATTGACTGACATCCAGAGGTGCTGGAGTAGCTTGGATGCCATTAGTGATGTGGCCACAGAGACTCTGGTGCACCTCAGGAGCCATGGAAGTTTCTGTGACAACTGCCCTAAACAAAGAGTAAAATGTCAACTCCAGGGATGTCTGGGGGATTTACACAGGACTGGAATGAGCTCTGCACTTGAGTTGCCACTCTGAGGGCAGCAGGGAGGGTTCACACTACATCACACGGAAAGAGTGAACTCAGGCTAAGAGTCATCACAGCTCAGCCTACAGAGTCCATGCTTCCTCCCAAACAGCAGGTACTTACTTGAGAGGAGAGTGAGAAAGGGATATTGCATTCAACCTTGCAAGCTGACCTGTGGGTGACAAAGGACACAAACAAGAAAGGTGACATATCAAGTCAGTGAGGCAGTCAAGCTGGTGAATTATTTGGCTGGAAGCCATGCACAGAGACACACAGAGAGGGAGGGAGTCCGGAGAACAACAGAGGCATTCCATCTAGCCTGTCACCTTCAGCTTACACAGCCTTTGAAGAGAAGCACTCCACCACACTCCAGGATATGCAATGAGGGGGAGCACGCGGGCCCCTCCCCTGCTCTTTTCCTTGAGGTCATCAAGCACCGAAAGGCAAGGAGAGAGAGAGAGAGGAACCGGGGATTTACTGGGCATGGCAGAACTTCAGATAGATCTTGCTCATAGAACCCCTTTACTTTGCTCATGTAACATTAACTAATAATTCATTAAGAATCTAATATTTGTTATAGACTGGATAAAAGTCACCTAAAAATGTAACAAGTACAGTTACTCTTGTCACTAATCCCCAGAAACTGAAGATAAGCTTGAAGAACAGGGCCTGGCAGGCAACTCCAACAGGCCAAGTCAGATGTTAATGATCTAGCCACATCTCTCTGCTCCATGTGCCAACCCATGTGAGATGCGCACAGGACACCACCCCTTAGGCTTCCCAGAGACTCCCAGCCAGCTCCGTCCAAGGCTAGCTTCTCTCTAGGGAGGAGCCTCAGAAGTCACCAAGAACGCACACTCACCACGGTTTTATAATTGGGTGAACATATTGGTAGGTGGCACAGGAGCTTGGCTCTATGGACTAATTATTATTATTGTTCTTTTTAAATGGCTGTTTTCACTGTTTCTCAAAGGCAGGAGCTAGGATGAAAATGTTAAGCAGTACTACGTTCAGGTGAACTTGGGATCGGTTTCCCTGCTGCCGCCGTTCAAGGCTCATACATAACACAGAAGCCAGACCCAGGTGACAATTACTGAGTCTCTGTCCTTCACTGACAGAGTGAGAGAGGGCCATGGTGACTCAAGACTGTGGAAAAGGCTCCCGTGGCCATTAGACAATAGGTCTGATGAGCCTGGGGCTAGCTGGTCTCTACCAGAAAAACATCCTTGAGTCCTCTAGGGTCCAACTCTACACCCGAGGAGAAGCAGGCAGTGGAGTATCCCTGAGGGACAAACCATTACTGTTGGCGAGAGTAAGTAATGATATTATTCTTAGTGGCATGAGCTATGCTCTGTGAATTCCCAGATGGGTTAGTACACTTCAGCCTCTTTCGGTATCTACCTGTCTGCACCTTGCTGAATGGGGGCTTGCAGATCCCTCATTGTTTCTCAGTAGGTTTCGTCACCTTCGCCCTTATGTTTGATGTGATGCAGGCAACAAGGAAGTCAGAGACAATTCAGGGGGAGGAAGTGGATTGGCGTTTATTCATCTTTCTTGTGCCATGTGTTCTTTATATAATTATCACTATTTTCAGCTTTTTATTTGATATGTGGGTTTCTGTTTTTACATATGTTTGCATGTGTGTGTATGCATGTGCATATGCTTGCTGGTCCATGTATTGGTACAAGCATATGGAAGCCTAAGGTTGATGTTGGGGGGTCTTCCTCTGTTGCTCTCTGCCTTATTCATTGAGGTCTTCTAACTGAACTCAGGGCTCACCGATTTGACTAGTCTGGTTAGCCTGCTGGTTCCAGGAGCCCCTGCTTTTACCTTCTGATTGTTAGGATTATAGGCTGGGCTGCCATGCCTACCAGATTCTGGAAACCCGAACTCTATCCTTCACACTTGCTCTGCAAGTGCTTTATCCATGGAACCATTTCCCCAGGTCCCTACATTTTAACTTAGGAGAGAAAAAAAAAAAACTTCTAACAATCCTAATGTGTTTGTATTGGTTGCCACTATCAGTCTGCCAACATCACAAAGGCCCTTTTCACTGTCCACATCAGAATCTGGAAGAATAGACAGCTACAAGAGGCATTTAACACATCACTGTATGGGATGCATGGACTGAGGAGTACTACCAGAATATTCTGGAAAAGTAGTGAAGAAACAGGGAGGAAGGCCTGCATTTTCAGGGAGGGGGAAGGACCCAGTTGTGGAGGACCGTGGAGGGGCAGAGATGCTGCTGCCCCCTGTACCTGGAAGGCTTCGTCCTGCAGTTTCTGTTTCAGGTACTCCTCCATCTGCAGCTCAGTCTCCAGCTGCCGCACAGACTCGTTCTCATAGTTCTCATCCTCGGGTTGTACGTAAGAATCCCCATCTTCCGGGACGCTGGGAAAACACAAGAGGTGTTTGGGAGGAGTCTTAACAGGAAAGAGTGGGTGGAATTCCTGCTTCCTTTTTCACTCTCTTCCTTCATGTATTTTTCCTGAGCCCTCCAAATTCACTTTCATGTCTTCTTTGACTCAGAGGAAAACGAAAACAAAACAACAGTAATAACAACAGCAAAAAAGTCTGAAGCTTGGAGAAATATGTGATTAAAATATCTTCAATTTAATCAAATTGAGTGGGGAAGTCATTGGCCGTTTATGTTTTTATAGGGTATACGGGAACAATAGCCCATAAAAACGTTCTATAGTCTTATAGTCTTAAACAAGGCAAATTTGTCTTTAGAGGTAATGTCTAGGTTCCCAACATGAGATTTTTTTTCTGAAAGGCAAGTGAGCCCTCTAGTGAAATAATGTTTAAGGAAATGTGTGCATGTTTTAACTCTCTTTGTGTTGTACCACATGCTTAAACACCACACACACACACACATACATACACACTCGAGCATGTGCACACATATATAAACACACTTCATGGTATAATAAGCCTTATAATACCAATAACTTGATACCAGGATATTGTACCCATAGCTCTTGAACTTACAAATTTTTATTAGCCCTGGAGCTGAAAAATCCATTTTCATTGTTCACTTCCATGACAAAATAAGCAAATAAGATTGACCCCATCTAGTAATAGTAATGGGCAGACAAAGCCTATTTCTCCCATGTGTAAAGACTCACAGGGCTGAGCACAGGTTCACAATCTAAATCAAACTATCGCTCTTGGAGCTAAAACAGTCCTTTTTTTTTAAATGCTGACAGCAAAACACCCTCCAAAGTGAAAAGATGGTTTAAAGAGAGGTTTTGGGGATGGGCATTAAATGCCATTGCCCATGCTTATCTGTGGGACATACTATGTTTGGAGGTTTAGGGTCAACCTAAAACAGTCCGTGAGACTTTTATGAACTCTTCATTTTCATCTACCAGATCATTTGCTGGAAGCTGGTGCTGGTCCCTGGCACCCAAGGGAGAGTAAGCATGTCAGAAGTGGGGAGGTGTTTCATAGTCCTGAGTTTTAGGACTGGGGCAAGGATGCGTTAGATAGCTACCACATAATACATGATAATAAAAAGATACATATTTTTATATTTACTAGAAAAAAATCTGTCAGTTAATTCACTACTTTGAATAATATATCAAGCAGTTCTTGATTTTATAGGCAAGAACAAGAAAACACCCTAAAAATAGAACCAGTCACACTGCCATTTGCAATGATGTTGTAGCGATTTGTTCTGCTCTCCCAGGCTGCTGTTTCACAGCTGGCTTTCAAGACAGGTCTCTTTATAACTCTGTAACTTCTGGCCTTTACTCGTTACTTAGGACGAGAGCCAGGACACCCGGACTTCTGCTTAGTTTCATCACAGGGTCTGTAGAGCAGCCCATTTATCCTGTAGACTAGCTTGAAGTACTTCTCACATTAAGCCTTATCCTTGTCATGATTTTCGTGCTTTGGCTCTTGCCCATATCTATCAGAATGTTAGGTCCTAACACCCCACTTCCTCTTCTTCCTTCTTCTTACTTTTTTCCTTTCCCCTCTGGGCTCTTCAGCTAGGTCCCTAATTTGCCCTTCTATCTTAGCTTTGGTTTCCTCTGCTGATGGAGGGTCATAGCAAGCCTAAGGGAATGTCACTGATGCTGCTGGTTTTGGCCAAATAACACAGACCTAATCAGCCAGCTCTCCCTAGGGTGTTTGGTTAGGAGTCACACATTCTTAGAAACTGTTAGTAATGTTAATTCTTAGTCTCTAGCACAAGCAGTCTTTATTTATTTATTTTTATTTTTCTATGAATGAGTAAAACTGTCGGGAATAGGCTGTTTGGTCCTCTGAATGACAGCCAACAGACCCTTCTCTTACTGGGTGTCTTAAGTGGGAAGCTACCAGCTAAGCAATACCATCTTTGGCAATTGGCCAGACTGCAATTCTGGAAGTCTGGCTGTTTTGAACTCTGTACCATTCATTACTCTGCAGGAACACCACTCCAGCAGTCAAGGATTACTGCAACCACAGGGGCTGCAAGAGCCACAATTCCTGCTTAGAGTACTTGCTCCAGTCACACACACTCTAGGCAACTCCCAGTGGCTTTGGAAGACTCCATTCTGTGAACTCTGTAACACTAAATAACTCTGCTCAACTGACAACAGTGTTGGCTCGGGATGGAAATGGGGAAACCTGTCCCGTGACTCAGGAAAAACTCAGTGCAATTTGAGGCTCATGATTGGCTCATAAGGTTTGAGAGAAATATATTTATGCACACACACGTGTGTGTGTGTGTGTGTGTGTGTGTGTGTGTGTGTGTGTGTGTAGTCTTTCCTGGTATGGTCATCTGGAAGACATCTCTCTTGGTCATTATCCCAATAAATGTTTCCACTGAATGGTCTTTTCCCTACTTATGGTTCTGTCGTAGGTAGGATGGCTGTGTTGACTGCATAAAGAACCCAGCCCTGCAATGGTAGCAATACTAAGCAGGTGCCTAAGAGGTGGAGAAAGTCACTAGGAGCTGAGGCTCTTGAGGGGCTCCAGAAAATGGCCAAGGGCAGAAGGCTGTGCAAAACTAAGGTAGAATGATGGTGGAAGCATCGAGAAGACGAGAGACAGGGAAGAAGCTGGAAGCATGGAAGATGACAATCTGTGATGAGCCAATAGCAGCAGTCACCACTAGGAGGACTATAGCTCCAGAGAGCTGTCATGGGTCAACATTTGAGGGTTCTGGCTTCAAGCCTAGGAAGTATCACCATAGCCCCTGAGCATTGGTAGGTAAGACCAGAGCCACAAGCCTCTGAATCTGAAAGTGTAGTGTAGTGCCTTTAGTTCTCAAGGCTTAGAGCCTTGAGAATTTGTCAGCCAAGCCCTGAGCCTCTGGAACTCAGGCCACAGGTGCTTAGGCAGTTGCCCCTTGTCCATCCATGACTTCTGTTCATAGAGAGGTTTGTGATAACAACCTCTGTAAATGGTTTCTGCAGGACTTTATACATATTTAATGAGCCAATCAAACTGGGTTCCTTTATAATGAGATTCCATGTGTTTAATGACGTCTATCTGATGCCATTCTAGCCTTACCACTGTCCCCTAAGTAGTAAACTCAGGAGAAGTGATGACTTCTCTTCCAAAGTGGCATATGTGCCCTGGGAGAATGCTTTCCCTCTTATTGACTACAAGTGACTTGAGACTTAAGGTTTTGCTTCCAATTTTACCATGATACAAATGTGGTATGCATTTACCAGAGACCACACTTCAGTTTTGAATTATTATTGTCCCCAAACAAGCAATATGTGTATGACACTGTTTTGTGATTTGGCATCATGGATAAGTTGCAGCCCTGTGTCAGTCACAGGGGTCAGAGGGCTCATACTTGATTGACACCCTAGAGTGCGCTCGTCCACAGCATACTATGACTTAGTTGTATTAGGTAAGTTTTTGACTTCCAGGAAGTTTACTGGAGTATGTCTTCAACAGAATTTGAGGGCCATCCGTGTCCAGTATGTCAGGTGAGTCAGGCTTTCATTAAGCACTCATTGTTTTACATTACTGATACTTTCTGGAAATCGGTCAGAAGGAAGAGCCCCTAATAACAAACTTAAATGCAGCTCTCTTCTGCCTCTTCTAGCAGAATGGGGAACTGCACCCTTTCCAGTTTAATTAATTAATTAATTAACTAACTAACTAATTAATTAATTATTTTTAACTTTTAGAAGTCACCTACAAATTGCTCTCCAATTGAGAAAATACTTCCAAGAACAAGATACTCACATGTCGCCGTGCATGCTACTTGCAGCTCCACCGTGGATGTACCCGGGTTTTCGGGCGTGGATTTGGGCTAGAAAAGCCTTTTCAGAGGTTGGTGATGGAACCAGACCTTCAAACTGAGTTCTTGCAAATTCAGAATCCTCAGTACTTTCTGTTTCACTCGCCACCTCTAGTGGGCAGTGGAAGACACAGAGAGTCACCCCTTAGGAAGCCTATGACCCAGAAATAAAGGCCCGGACTCCTCAGGAAGCATAGGGCCTAGAAACAATTTTCCAGGTTCCACATGCAGTAAAGTCAGGGTGTCAGCCACCAGTCTTTCTTTTTTCCCCTCTAAAATGAGAGTGGTACTTAAATGAATTAACTATAAAATAGCTTCTTTATTCAGGGCTGGAGGTTAAGGTGGGTAAGGGCACTTTCTGCTGCTGTAGAAGACCGAGTTCCATTCCCAGCACCCATGTCGAGAGGCTCACAGTCACCCACAGCCAAAGCTGCCAGGAATTAGAAACCCTAGTCTGGCTTCCACATAGACAAAGCACCTGCACAGGCCCACATGTCCACACACACATGTGCAGACACATACACGCGTGCACACACACGTTTAAAAATTCCTTTAAAATGTTAAAATCTCATTTTGTATGATCAGGTTTCCAAGAGGGACCCTGAGCATAAGGACCCTTCCACAACAAACCCACAAGGGACAGGACACCAAAACGCACCTGAATTCAGCTCTTTCACCAGCGAGGACATAGTGTTAGTGATGGAATCTGCGGCTACCAGCAAGTCATTCCTTAAATTCCTTCTTGAACCTTCAATAAAGAGGCAACAATTTCAAAATGATACAGCCTTTCCTTCCCCACCAGCTCTGTGTTGCTCATCTGTCAGCTCCTCTGAAGACCTATAGCAACAACAGGAGCTATGGTTTGTTCCCTGAATGGGGGGGGAAGTAAACTGGCCCTGAGGTAAAAGACCCGGAGAATGACGAGGTTTGTAGATTCGTTATTTCCTCTGGGAGGTTTTGAAAATGAAAGGGATCAGCATCGATAAGACATGGTGACTTGGCACAAGCTTTGGTCCTCACCATGAATCAAAAGGTGTGGGTACCCTATTGAGCACAATTCACATTGCCAGGAGAATTGTAGTTTTCAAACATCTCTTGTGGTCCCAGCTTTTACCTGGCACCTGCCCTCTGAGCACACTAGTGGCTGCCCTCTGGCAGCACAGGCTCTGTCTCCTGCTGGGGCTTCCAGAGATCTCTGGTCCAGGACTGATACCTTTTGAGACTGGGACACCGTATACAGAATGCTCCCAGAGAGGGGAAAAGGGTTGAGGATTTTTGCCACTGCTCTTAAGATACCGGGCAGAGGAATGCCTGGTATCTTAAGCTGGACTTTTACTGCTGGAAGGTAATCCATGGTAGAAAAAATCATTCTTATATATCAGGCCGGTAAGGGCTAAATGGGTATTTTTAGGGTGGCATGGGAGTGGGTAAGGTGAAGATGGATCCAAGCATTAATTACCATGATATCTTTGGAAGAAAGGGTTCAGGATCCCAAATTTGCCACTTACAAAAAAGTTACATAGCATGAGTGTCTTACAGACCAGGGGGTGCCTGTAAGTGACATACCATTGTCATTTCTCACAAAGTACCATTAAATGAATAAAGCAATAAATATATTTAAATTAGAAAATCAAAGAGTCTAAGTAAAAACATTAATCACAATATAAAGCACAAGCAGATTTAACATACTGTGGGTCTTTAAAATCTGGTTTAGGTGAAGGACACTTTCCCTTTTAAAGATTAAAAAAAGAAACATATACTGTGAATTACATAGGTAGCTCTTGCATGGTATTCACGCTTAGATGAACCTTGATATGGAGCCTCCATTTTCCATCACAGAAGCAAGCAGTCTGCTAGCTTTGCCCATTGAAATGAGTTAACATTTTATCCCCATACATGATGGATAAGACAGTTTGTTTTCACACATGGTTGCTGTCCTTAGACACAGGCTGATAAAAATACTACTAGGCAAATGATGATTCTGATTAAAATGTCTATTTCTGTGGTCATTAGTGAAGTTGCACATCTTCCCTCTGTTGGCAATTTATGCTTCTCTTGTCTTCTAATTCCCATTATCTGTTTTGTTAGGGAGGCAAGCCTCCATATTTTTTGCATAGCTGAAGTTATAAAATTTGATTGGCACACACACCAATCTATTATTTAGTCTCTGTCTTTGATTTCTGTTTTTCTTTGATTTAAAATAGCCAGGATATTCATAATATATTTCTAAATTAAAGAAAAGGGAGATTGTAGACTAAGGTCTAATTTGTGTGAAGGAAGAAGCGTCTATGAGCTGTATCCGCACATGTGCATAGCTATTTATACATAAAAAGTATGGTGGGAAGAGCCCATGCATGAGTTGTGATCGCTTCTAGCAGTGAAATTGGCCTGATTGGGAAGGCTTACTGCAAGGGGATTTCTTAATAGCTATAAACTTGTAAAATGATAGAAAGAGGAAGGCTAAAATCACTTAGTTCGGGGTGCCTATGATGATTAGTAGTACTTTTCAATTAGACAAAAATCTAGAATCACCCCGGAGATGGACCACTAGGCACACCTGTGAAAGGTTATCTAGATTAATTTAGCCTCTGAGAATGTTTGTGAGGAATTATCTTGATTTTTTTAAAAGATGATTTGGGAAGACCCATCTTAATAGTTGGAGGTATCCCCTGGGAAGGGGATCCTAGGATGTATGAAGTGGCGTGACACCAGCACACGCGTGTCCCGCTACCTACTTCCTGACTGTGGCCAGGCTGTGACCAGTAGCTTCAAGCTCCAGATGCCTGCCTTGACTGCCCTACCTTGACCTGCGAGATAAAATAAATGCTTTGTCTCTTCTGCTTTTTTTGTCAAATTATTTATTAATTGAGTGGGAGAAGAAAGGGAGACAGGGGTCCTCTGTGGAGAAGGCTGATCGCCAGCTCTTCTTTTTCTACTGAGGGTAACCTTAGTCTTGTATCCCTGATTACAGAAGCCAGGATCCAACCCTCTAGAGCATCTCAGTGTGAAATCTGTAAAATGATGACTTGTCCTTCATCAGCTCAAAGTTGGGATTGTTAAATCTCTGTCTTGACTTTGATGATGATATGAAATAAGAGTATCAGGGTGGACTGAAGTTGTAAAGAAGTTCTTGTGCCCCGAGACTCCAAGATTTACTAAAAGTGGGGTGGGGCAAGAGAGGATGAAAGAAGACTAAATGGGGAGGCAAGGAAGAGCTGCCAAGTGGCTTTCTCAGACGCATAGGCCAGGCTCTGAGCCAAAATATAGGACACCCTAGCAGAAATGTCCTACCCATAATCTGTAGGACACATGCGGCTCAGGATAGCCGTGAACACAGCACAGCCCCAAACCACAAACTTACATGATACATTATGAGGTTTCCTTTGTAACTCGGCTCTACAGCTTTTCAAGAATGAATTTTGGAGATGACAAATGTGGCCCTGAGAAGCCGAAAGATTGGACCCTCCTGTGAGTGTCCACGTGTGGGTGTGATGACTCTTGATGGCCTTCTGCTCAATGGGTCTCGGCGAAGTGTTTGCCAGGCACACGCAGAACACAGGAAAGGAGAGACTACTTACTTTGTGCAAAGGCCTCTTGCACATCTCCCCCTACCCCAGTGAGAGAGTCCTGAGGGGTGTGCGTTGGGGTGGAGCAGGCAGATGCGGACCGGATGGGCATGGGAATGGGCCTGCTGACGGTGTGGCTGGGGGAGGAGCGAGGGGAGCCTGCCCCCTGGGTCTGCAGAAACAAGACACATCATTAGTTTGCTTTCACAAGAAAAGCCCATATGCCTTCTCTAAAGTCTCAGGTCCCATGTTAACAACAGTGAGAACAACATTCCAGAATATGAGCAAATCTCAGGAAACCAAGGAGACTATCCTAAACCTAGTTGCATGTGTAGATTAATCTAGTAAGCCATCATACATAATCTGAAGTTTGTGTTCATATTGATTGTTCTACAATATGATCCCTTTGTCCTTGCTATGAAGCTGTTATTAAACAGATGATTGCAAGATGTGCTTATTTCTCTAAGAAGCATGTCTACATAGAATAAAAGACACAAAGGAGCAATTTTCCCCATGGACTAGGAGACTATCTGGTACAGATGTGGTATCTTAGTTCCCTAAAATCCAATCTGCTTTGGCTTCATCTTTAGGTACAACTCAGAACATGTCTTAAAATATTTCATATATTGTCTCAAATAATTGCACTGGGATGTACACTGCTTAATCTCTGCTTTACAATAAAAGTTGACATTGTGACATTACTCTGCAAATGAGTGATCTGAATGGGGAAGAAGAAAAAGAAATATTGGTGTCTTTTATTCTTTCCTTCACTAATTGATTTTAACTGGTGATTTTGCATATGTACGTGTCATGCAATGTTCAACCCCAGGGAATGCATCTGCCTCCCAAGTGTCTATCATGTTTTCAAGATGAAAACATTCAAAATGCTTTCTTTTGGCTTTTTAAAAATATATATTTTTTATTTTTTGAAACATAATTATATTATTTACCCCTCCTTTTCCTTTCTCCAATCCTTCCCATGTACTTTCCCACCCTTGTCTTGCTCAAATTCATGGCCTCTTTTGAGATGATGAGCACACGGCTGTTATTTGTAGTCATCCTCCCATTCAGAATAGTGCCAGAGCGTCTGGCTCTTGCCTAACTGCGTCTTGGTACCCAACCTTCAACGTTTCCCCATCATTTCCTTTGCTCTACTGTCCCCAACTTCTGATAAGTACTATCACTTTCCATTTCTTAGCACCTGCTTTGTATATTTCATATATGGGTAAACTTATGTGAGGTTTATCTTTTTGTACCCGACTTACTTTATTTAACATATATCTAACATATGATCTTCAGTTCTACCCCTGTTGCTGCAATGGCAGGATTTCTGTGAGCTGAATCATATTCCACTACAACACACACACACACACACACACTCTCACACACACACACACACACACTCACTCACTCAGTACATTTTCTTTATCCATTCATGATCTAACGGTCACTTTTGACTTAAGCATGGGACTGTAGATATCTCTTTGTTATCCTGACTTTATTTCCTTTGGGTAATTCACTCAGGGGTATTGCTGAATCACAGGACAGCTCTAACCTACTATTTTCTATAGTGGCTGTACTAACTTAGATTCCTGCCAACCATGTTCTCTTCTCCCTACAGCCTTGCCCACACTTGTCAGCCTTTGTCCTTTTTATAATAGTCATTCTTCCTAGGAGGAGGCACTGTCTCATTGAGGTTTTGATTTGCAAGAGTTGTGGTCTCTAATTTTTGGTTACTGCTTTCTGAGGGAACACCCTTTTCTTTAGGCTTTTGAGAAAGCGGTAGTTTAGCAGAAGAGTGATAATATCAAGATTTAAAAAGAAGTGAAAAAAAAAGTAGGAAACAACTAGAACACTCATTTCTGCATTGAGATCTTTGGCATGAGACCTTTAATTGTAAAGCTTTGTTTTTACAATGAGGTCCTCGGAAACAGACTCCTGGTTTCAATAATTAGTAGAAAAGAAAGAAAGTCAAGCATGCGTGTAAAACATGCAGGGAGTCCCTGGAGTACACAGTAGCCGACCATGCACTCTTAGCGTTCCCTCCCAGGCTGTTGACTTTGGCCAACCACGGTAGGAACTCTTTTTCCAGAAAAACCCAGAGAGCAATTGCCTACCTGTTCACATTCTTAGACCGGCAGCATGAAAGCCTGCTTTGGGATATTCTGTTTAGACTTTTGTTTTAACTGCTTGCAGTTAAACATCCCACCCCCACCACACACGCGCACACACCATTGCTGTAAAATGCCATGCTGTTAGCTCTCCCAGGCTCGGCAGGATTACATAACTGTCAAATCTCTAAAGCGAAGAAAACCCAGAAACACAAACAAGGCGAAGCAGAGCACAGCCCAGAACTCATGTGCTGCCCCATGGGCTGGGGATTCTCTGTACACTTGTAACAGTACCTGTTTGCAATGGTCTGTCCAGGCACGGGGAGGAGGACTCAGGTGGTGATGCTTTTGCCTGCTTTCCTCAGCCTGCTCAAAGAAGGGCCTGGGTTTCCCAGAAAACAGCATCTCAGCTGTTTCTCTGACACCTTCTGCATCTGAGATAACCCTGCACTTTGAGCTTCCATGTCAATGAGGAGCAACTCCTCTGTGGAACTGAGCATTCTCCTGCCCAAACGGTTTTATCTATCTACTGCCCATGGATCTCTCCCCATGACCAGGGAAGGGGACATCCTCACTCTAAGTGTGCAGTTGTGATATCCCAGGGCTCTGAAAGTGGAAACGATCACCCTGCGGGAGGTAGAGACAGTAGCTGGGCCCATAGCTGAGCCCAAGAGACTTTGAGTCCTCTGGGCTGCAGAACTCTTTAAGAACCATGGCTGGTGGAGTGTTCATCACAGAAATAGATGTTGCTCAGGTGCCTTGGGGGTGTCTAGGTCTGCCCGGCCCTCCTGGGCACCCTGTCCAAGGTAGGGCTTAGGAAGCACTTCTGAGCTTTTCTCATCTGTCTTCAATACCAAAAGGACTTCAGTCGCAGGGGGGATTTGTGACTGGTGGAAAGAGAAGTGAGGTGGTAGAAAATAGGCTTCCCTTGGCAGTCTAGCATGGGTCACCAATTCGACCCTAGGAAGCCAGGGTTTTTAGTTAGAAAGTTCACACACACAAAGACTTGATTTTTTGTATGCATTTTACAGGGTATAGAGCACTTTACCACACACAGTTCTGTTTTGTGTTTCTAATATAGTAAAAAGGGATAATACTGTATTTGAATAGCAGTTTGAAATCTCTAAAGCACTTTAACCCTCTTACAAGTCAATGAGATGCTATCATTCTCATTCAGCAGGTATGAGGCTCAGAAGATAACTGATATATACAAGATCTCCATAGTAACGAGAGGCAGAGGTAAGCTTAGATTGTAAGTCTGAGGCTTTCCCCCAGCACCCCAGGGTCTTCTCAAGATGTGACCAGCACCACATGCTTCCAGCTCGATCTTATTAATTTTGGAAATTTTAGCAACTAAAGACTGAGAAGCTTCCACTGTGACCACAGCATAGTGTTCTGGGCCTATGGCAGGGCAGGTAACACATTTTCCTTGTTGGGTTGTGGAGAGGTGTGGGTGCCCAGTGCTGCTGGAGGGCCTTTGGGCTGTCAGCCAGGTCTGTAATTTCTTATCTGTAAACAGATCTAACAGGCACACATTTCACTGGTGATTTGACCCCAATAAGAGGCGAGACTATTGGTTTAGGTACATCATGTTACTCTTCAAAAGCCTGAAAACAGGAAGAATTCTGCAACATGGCTGCACCCAGGGCTCTCAGCTATGGTGGTACGGCCACACTGCAGTATTCGACAGGCAGTGCTGGGGCTGTGCCTCCAGTTCTGCTCACAGAGTCTGTGCCAGAGTCCTTTGGCTGTGCCCATGCGACCCTTCCTTCTGGTGACATTTGTAGAAAGGTGTCTACTTTGGCTTCATCTCTCCAGGTGAGAGACTGTTTTCTATAGTGCACCGAGTTCTCTTGGGCGTTTGTATGTCTGAAACATTCCCATCCCCATCTCTTCCTGCTTCGTACCCATTCCTGAAGTAACTTTCCACTTGCTTTTCTGATTCCTGTCTCCAAAACTCCCAACAGTGGATCTGTGTTAGAGGAAAATAACTGGCTGTGGTTATTTCTTATGAGAAAAGTCGCCAGCTGAATCTAAGTTACACCAGTGTATGAATGGCTAATAGACATCACGCCCAAGTCATAGTCAAGTGAATACCTAATTGCTGCAATTTCAAGCAGTCTGGATGTGTAAACAGTTTTGGTGGGGGATTCTGTGGTTGACAAAATCATTTGTCTCCATCTTTTCTGCACTTTGCACCTCCCAAGTCATGTCCATCTTTTACCCAGAGTTCTCAGAGTAGGATCCTGGTTGCCTGGTAACCATGACTTTATCTCTCTATGATAGGACACTGCCCAGTTTGATATTTAGCACCTACTATAGAAAATGGCTTCTTTGGTTTCTTTTCATGCCACTCTGAAAGGGCAATGGGACAGATCACTGAGTTTCATTTTCACAGGTTTTCTGTAGCTTGGTCATCCATGGCTGTCTACCATGAACTTTAGAATAAGTTTCTGCAAATTCCCTGAGAAAACTTTTCCCTAGAAATGACTTCATGATTTATGGTGGAAAGACTTAAAAGACAATGGTCCATGCAGATCAATATATGGATCCAACATTCCCAAGGAGAATTGATTTATGGATGAAGGAAAACATATATCACAGTTGGCAATTTAAAATAGCTCTCTTCCTAGAGGATAAATGAAAAATTAATTTCTACATGCATCTTCTGACTGCAATCCACCTGTTTCACATCAATTTTTAAGAGCCTGGTAAGATCCATACATTTTTCATTTCTTTTTTCACAGGATGTATTTTGGCTTCTACTCAGCTCTAGAGATAGAGGACGCTTCACAGAAAGGGACACACGTGTAACTGCTGAACAAACTGACCCTGGAGAAGTGCAGAGTGCTTGTCCCCCATCCTCTTATTACAACCTGCACAGTCTGGCTTCACGGTCTGGCTGATGATGATGCTACCTGGCCCTGCATCTTGCAGCCTGCCCCTGACAGTTAGTACCCTACAACCAGGGAAAATGAGGAAGCACAAAGTCACCAACTGCCACCATCATCGCTATGATTACTGGGCTTTTTAAGGTCTGCTGTGTACAAAATGTAACGGTAACTGAAGACATGGTTGATTCCGAATGGTCAGCCATGAGGTGTTGTTTGACTCAGGTTTTTAAGCAGAAGATATCTGGGCAGGAAAGGCAGCAGCATGGAGAAGAGAAAAGGGTGTCTGAGGTTTATAAAAGTTTGAGCAAGACTTGGGACTTGCAAAGAGCAGAAGAGACACGCAGAGAGACCACTGGTGCTGAAGCTGGTACCAGGTTCCATGTTAAAGGCAGAGATACGAGGAAGCTTAGAGGAGGAACTAGACTTGGGAGCCTTCAGTGAAGACGGTATCTTGAATGAGAGGGTCGATGTCCATGGGTTTTGAACAAAGAGATTGTTTCCCCCCACTTCTCTAGAATCAATCAGCTATAACTTTAAAATAAGATTATTATATATATATGTACATGTATATATAATATGTGTGGTATATAGTCTGATAAAGTACATCATATATTTTTGAATACTAGATACCAGTTTCTATATGCAGACACCATATAAACTTTCCTCCCCCAGCCTTCTGTGGAGGACTTATCAGCTCTGTAGGAAGTCCACCGATAGAATGAGGAAGGCTGATAAAGCAGAAGGTGAAATGAAGGCTGGAAGGTTGGCTGTGTGTGGCCTGCTCCTATTCCCTGTTACATTTGAGTGAGAGCAAGACATGGAATTTTGAATGATGTCAGACTCTGCCCCCAACCAAACAGGGACCAGTTTGATTCCAAGGTTTAAAATGTATTAGTTTTCAATTTAACCCTTATTGGGAATCCAAAGAAAGAAAGATTCCTGAAAATAGAGACAACCTGATTTTGGTTCTTGAGTATTAAGTACTCTACAGCAATTATGTCTTTATGCAGTGTGTCTGTTACCCCTCCAGGATGTATCTGGAGTATGTTGTGCAACACACGGGCATTGGCACTCCCAGACACTCACACTACTATCTATTAAAAATGTACTCAGGAATGTATTGATAGCAAATACTACGGAATTTGTGCATCTAGGGACATATCTGATGTTAACGGAAGCCAGACAATCTTATTGGGGTATTTCTTTTTTTAAAAAAAATATTTATTTATTTGTTATGTATACAATGTTCTGTCTGTATGCCTGAAGGCCAGAAGAGGTCGCCAGACCTCTTTTACAGATGGTTGTGAGCCACCAAGTGGATGCTGGGAATTGAACTCAGGACCTTTGGAAGAGCAGGCAATGCTCTTAACCTCTAAGCCATCTCTCCAGCCTCCTTGGGGTGACTCTTACAAGAGATCTAAACAAACTGAAAGCAGTGTTCACATTTCTTCCACAGACTGAGACTTTGTTAGTCAACTGTTAGGAAAAGAACCAAGTGAACAGGTGTGCGTGTTCGAACATTTGAAAAGTTTATATGTGATTGCACACATATGCCTACAGATATTTGTTTTTATATTCACTATTCAGATAGCATTTGCACAGAATGCGTCCACACCCACTGTCTTTTAAGATAGCCACAGTAATCCTCTGAGGCGCGTGCTATCAGAGCGCTTGAGATGGCCACGAGGTTAGCTTACTTTCCTGTTTCTTTATTGCTGTGAGCTCAATCAGGGGCCTCTATAATTCAGGCTGAACTGCTGGGATCTTTCTAAGAAAATGACTGAGGCTTTGTTTTGCAAACTGAGTTAAGATACTTGGTTTTAGATAAATGCATAATAGTTGGGACTGGGATTATACCAGAAGCTTCTAGACCATATTGTTACTGCAACTACAGGCAGCTGTTTTCACTCTTAAGATATTTTTATGAGTGCTCATTTTATAGCTCCTTCAATAAATCTTGAAGGTACACAAGGAAGAAAGAGGGTAGGATAACTTTGATTCAAGTTTTGTAAAAAACACAATTTATTGCTGTGATACCATAATCATATTATATTACAGGCACTATTTTTTAAAATTCATGTTTTCTCCTCAAGGGGGATCATTTCATGCATTACCTATAACAAGAAACAGTATATGTAAGGAATATAAACACCAGCATAATAAAACACTACAATGAACCACACAGATTTATGATAAAGCAGAGGCCATTAAATCAAGCATGATTGGTTGTATGGGGGATTTAGAGTTTGATTTTTTACAGAGAGAATGTTCCCGAAGGGGAAAGACTCATAAAACAGAATTTAGAAGTAGATGCCCATCTAAAACCTCTAAATTCTCTCCTTAGATCATGTTATTCCATGAGAACTCGATTTGGAAGGAATTTGTTGATTTTCTTCATAGGCCCAACTCAGTGGGGCTGGATTTTACGGGGCTCTACGTTTTTAGTTTTGACTAAAGGTCAGCATAAGCCATGACCACTTGCAATCGCTTTTCTATTGTATTGCTCAATACTTTCTATAAAGCTCTCAACAAAGGCTTGCTTTAGTTTTAACGCAGTAGGTTTTCTGAGCTTTGGAGAAGTGGTATTTCTCTGCTGATAAAACCCTGGCTTACTATTTCCCTCTTTTGTTTTGTTGCTCAGGGGTTAGAAGAACAGCCTGTCCCCTTAGGGGACATAGTCCCATTTTCTCTTCCTTAGCATCCCATTCTTCTATTTCCTTTCCGTGGAGCTGCTGCTTATATGCTCTGGTGTAAGTGACCCTGACCTCAGGTCAGCTTAAGGAGAAGCCTGAGCAGAAACCAAGCAGCTGGGAGTGAAGCCATGTGTTACCCACATTTGGGTGGCACTGACTGACAGATCACGTCTATCAATGCTGCAATCCCCACCACTGTTACCCTTCAAAGTGCAGAGGCGTGGCGGGGCTCCACAGGAAAGGCAGAGAGAGGGAGGTGACAAAGCCCTCCCTAAGAGTCATTCCCACAGCCTGACTCTGTGCAGCCTCCAACTTTCTGGTCCACAGAGCCTTTCAGAGTATACTGCTTGGGAAATGGAGGTAAGGGGCACTGGGAAAAATGTTTTTTAAAGCAAGACTAGTGCCCTCTCTAGGAGAAGGAAGTTAGACTAGAACAGCATCTTCTGTTTCATGTACATGCCTGTTTGCAAAGGGAGATATTAAGGATTAGGCATTTGCTCTGCCATGATCTAAGTCCAGTGGCCACACCCCAGAGATGCAGGGATGGGCAATGATACAGGCTACAAATCCAGGGCATCTTTAACACAAGGGAGTCATCCCTGGTGAAAACTTGGCATCAGCCCAATAAAGTAACTTTTTCATAATATACAAAATAATGCCGCACATTGTCTTTATTGTTTGAGTTACAGATTTGTTTAACATGGTTCTTTTCTTTTCTTTCTTTACAGACCCTTGGGAAGAAGAGTTAGAAAGTTTCCAGCGTTTTGCAAACATTCTTTGTTACACACAAACACACAGAATGAATAATAGGAAAGAGCATACAGAAGAATTAACAGACCCATTGAGACTGGACAGGTTGGAGCTCTCATTAACATGGATAAAATGTGAAATCTTGAAATAACGCGGGTAACTGGGATATCATCATATGCTTTGGTACATGCACAGGTAGTCAAGCTGCGTTTCTCTTGCTCTAGTTTAGTGTAGTTCCTCTCAGTGTGCTGTTCTTCTGCTTGCTTCTGACCTGACCACAAGGGCACACAGGGTTTCAGGGGGTGACATCCTCAGACAGTCATGATGCCTCTATCTCCAGAAAAAAAATAATGTGTGGAATGACCTTATGAAACCACAGAGTAGAAAGGTCCTTGGGAAGGATGGGAGAAAAGGACATTACCTATTCTTCATAGAATTTTGTTAATAAATGGCTTTGGAGGAAACACGAGGAAGACCGGCAGCTAGAAGCCCGGTCTTACACAATTGAATACAGGGCACAGGGTAGAGGGCATGGTGTCGTAGTTATGTGATGGAAAGGGACTCATTACCCAATTCTTATGAAAAGAGTTTCTACGCCCTTTCAGAGAAATGGAAGCTGAACCAAATGTTCACAGTGTGGAGGTTTGCTCTTGTAGGCTGTAGCCTGTGAGACAACATTAATGTTTGTGTAGCTCTAGTGACTGACCTTCTACTAAGAGAAGGGTCTGGTCAATAACCTCAAAAAGCATACCATGGATTTGAAACTTAACACCCTTGGGGAATCTAAAACTTTCCCAACAAATCACAGATCATTCTCCCTTTTAAACATGAAAGAGGTCTTCATTTGTTGCCGAAACTAGTGACAGTTATAACAGAATGCCAAATTTTATAATCTCAATTCAAGCACTACGTAGAAATGGAAGCAAATTAGTATGATTTTTCTCTCTCTCCAAACTGAAGCACGAACATACATTAGAGGCCAAAGCAATGAGAACGCCAGCAGGACGTGCGTCCCTCCACTGTTAGTTAAGACCTGCAGCAGGGACATAACTTACTCCCTGCTTCAATTCTTCTTCCTACAGAAAGATCGAATCAATAACAATTAGATTACCCAAGGTTCCAACCAAGGCATGTACACAGGGAAGGAAGGCAAGAGACCGGAGGCGTCAACATGGCTTGATCACCTCTCCTGGCTCTGCCACCCCTGTGACTTTAGTTCCAAGCCTATTTAGGTATTTGAGACAACAGACCCCCATTCCTTTCCTCCATGTATCTGATCTGTCTGTCTATCCCAGTAGTTGTATGTCTTGGTACAAAATCTGTTCAGTTGGGTGGGATTGATCCCACAGTGGCTGCTGGCCAGTAGACTCCCATCTCATCACTACAGTGGAAGAAGTATAGGAACACCAGCAGAGAGATTTTTCAAAATTTCCTGACATTCAGGAAAGGGCAAGATGGCCTCAGTACTTTTCACTCGACATATTTTCAAAGGGAAGCAGAAAAGAGATGTTCTGTTGCATCAAATGAGATAATAGGCTAGAAACAGGTTACTAATGATCCAGTCTTAGCAAAGACAGAACCAATATCAACCCATCAAATCCCCAGCTCTACATTGTATATGTCCAGCACACTGGAAGTAAATTTTGTTGAGTGACGATAAAGCATTTCCCAAATGCATTATGAAAGAAGGGACTCACGGCCAAAACTGTTGGCTAAGTTATAAAATGGAGCAAAGAAACCAAAGGAAAGGAGAGCCGCAAGTGCAGTGTCTGGGGCAGAAAAGCATCACAAAATTGCCTTTAAAAAGAATTTAATAAAGAAAGAGAAAAGAAAGAGAGAAGGGAATAAGCAAGGAGACAGAAGGAGAAATTAAAAGAAAAAGAAAGGGCACAGAGAAACCACAAATACTAGTGTGGGGGGGTGAGAATGCACAGACTGAAAACCAGCCTGAAATTCCTGTCTCACAGTGAGTGCTGCCCTCAGCACATGGCAGGTCCTGTTTATATTGGTTCCCACTTGTTTCCCTTGGGCCAGATGACCATGGAGCACTGACAGTGCTATTGGCCCAAGTGGCCATGGTTCTATCCACCTGCTGTTAACTGGGAAAGTCATATAGCATAACTGGTAACAGAAATGAGATCTAATTAAAGGAGACTGCTATTCTAAGGAAGCAACAGCCTGCTGCCCTCTACAGGACTTCTAGCATGTAATGCCTTTCACACTTAACAGTTTGCACTTGAGACCCGTGGAAGTCATGTGACTCATTGGAGCCACAGAAATGCAAGAAAATATTTGCTGTTATTGTCGACTTGTTAGTCATCATTTCCTAATTTTACGAATTAGACGTTAGTCTGTGTTCAAGCTAGTCAGAACTGCTAAAACTGATCAAAGGCAATTATAAGCAAATCCAGTTTTATAATTTGAAAGGGCGTAAAGAGACTGAAAATAGGCAAAGAATTTGCCCTGTGGTCCTTAGCAGTCTAGTTCTAGAAAGGGGATGGATTGAGAACCACCACTCATCGACTGCTACTGTTTCCATATTTGAGCTCGCAACACTTTGGGAAGAAATTGTATATAGTAACTGGAAAGTCATTGCAAGCAATTTTACAACAGCGCAGTGTAGGTCGGAGACATAGATGTAAGAGGCTTTACCTTGAGCAGCTTCATGAGCCCTTCCAGCTGGACCATCAGCTCCCTCCGGCTCTCCTGGAGCGCAGACATCCTCTGTTCTAGCTCATCCTTGCGTTGTCTAAGGAAGAAGTCACCATCATCAGAAAACCACTCAGGCTGAGTCAGTTCGCTTCCTGGTTTTGTGGGTGTGTAGTTGACTGTCTCTAAATGGGCTTTCCCATCCAGTCTTTGATAGTGTTACCAGGGAAGCACCTTTCCAGATGGGTAAGTGATTGTAATGCTATTTGTGAGAAGTCACATGGCATGTAAGCAAGATAGAGACCCTTCTTGGCATTCCTACATTGTGTTTACTATCTTGTTGGTGTTGTTCTGCTCTGCTGGCTTCAGAAATCAAACACAAACTGAACAGTCACTGGAAAGTGTAGTAGGGAGCTGCGGGCTGGTTCCCGCCACCCAGCTCCCAGCCATCGGCTAGCTTAGCCCCAGAATAATTACACGGAAACTGTATTCTTTTAAACACTGCTTGGCCCATTAGTTCTAGCTTCTTATTGGCTAACTCTCACATCTTGATTAACCTATTTCTAATAATCTGTGTAGTACCATGAGGTGGTGGCTTACCGGGAAGGATTCTAGCCTACATCTGTCTCAGGTCGGAGAATCATGGTGACTGCCTGAATCTGATTTTTTTCTCCCAGCATTCTGTTCTGTCTACTCTGCCTATCTAAGCTGCTGTCCTATCAAAAGCCAAGGCAGTTTCTTTATTAACCAATGAAGGTAACACATAGACAAATGACCCTTCTCCCTCAGGAAAGGGCCAGCCATACAGATCTTCAAAATCCAAAACAATAAATTTATATAAAATTTATTAAGACCTTTGGAAATCTGATGTAGGGTTGCAAACTAAAGTTTGTTCTAGCATATGTGCATGAACCAGTCATGGCTTTTACTGGTTATAACCATTCTGAAGTACTTGGTTTGGGCTTGGTTTCATAAAGTGAAGTCAGAATAACCTGTTGCCACACCCTTGTTCTGTAACTGAAAAGGAGGAGTAAAGCTAGTGGTCGCTTTACAGAACTTGTCAGAAATGGTCAGCAGCCTGGAAACCAATCTGCACTCCATCATTTATGCGGACATTAAGAGGTATGAAAACAACCCTCAAAAGAAAAATGAGGCAGCAGGAAAAGTAGCCCAATCACCAATGGATATTGCAACCTCCACATTCAAGGTGGTCAAACAACATGAAGACCAAATAATGCTTCTGATTTCCTTCTGTTAACTGCATGAATTTCTAAATAAATGCCATTTATTCTGAAATTCCATGCGATTGTTTTTAATCTAGTGTCTCTGTGTTAGAATCTAATTTCTTTGAAGATAGATTAAGGGCAGTAACATTTTAATAAGAATTACGTAGGAGATAACAACATATATCCTCAATCACTTTCTGAATTTGAGGACTGGACCATGGTTATAAAAGAGAATGTTTTCCTAAGGAAGCATATACATATATCCTTAGTGGTCTGGAGCCATGATACCTGCCACATCAATTTCACTTTATTGAATCTCAGCTTCCACATTTCTGAAGGGAGAATAATGGAGCCTTTCTCCCAGTTTGCTATTGCGTTCAGTGGCACAGCATACATGGAGCCAGCACATACTAAGTATCAGGTGGTTAGCACATGGGGAGTGTCCATTTGTCACCATGTCGGATCTGCTAATGTGACTTTCAGTTTCCCTGTGACTTAAGTAAAAAGGGAAGCATACTCATTTAGAATGGTCTGAGTGATCTTAATATAAAAATAAAATTGAGTATTCATTAAAGCAGGTCCCCAATTTCTTGTTTTCTCAAGAAAGGTTCTGGAAGGATGGAGTAGGAAAGACACAGTAAGGGTTCCTTCCCATGGATGCTGTTCATTCCTGTGAACTATGACCAAAGCAACTTGGTAAGAGGTCACAGTCTTAGAGGACTCTTGAAAGTCTGAAATAACAAAAGACTAAAGTACAGAATTCCCAGGTA
>NC_022020.1:14219107-14222041 GCF_000317375.1 Microtus ochrogaster | reverse complement strand
CTTGCAGTTTCTGGCAAAACATCTTGTTTGTTCCTGTGCTCGTTCTGCCCACCCTGGTGGTTAGCTACAGGGAAGTTGTTTGCTCTGTCTTGAACCTGGCAATTTCCCACCTGCATGGGGGATTTCCACTGTGCAGCAATTAGGTATATAAGGTTTTCTCTAAGCTTGAATAAATGCCATTACACATTCTCTCTTCATGAATGGCCCACATCTCTTGTGTTCTTCAATCTTCAGCCCCTTGCCTGACTCACGGACTGTCCCATAGCGCAGGCACTACACTAGGTGTCGGTGTATCTGTGCAATCTCCAAGTTCTGGAAATGCTTAGACTGAGCAAGAAGGGGTAACTGATGTATGTGGCAGGTGGCACAAATATCTAGAGAGGACAGTTCTTCCATCAAGATAAAGAAATATATAGACTATAGTAGCAGACTATAAACCAGCTAGGTACCAGTTGACAAGAAGTGCCAATGGCAAGGAAGTTCCTTGTGATTCTAGATTCCGTAGGAAGTAAGGCTTTGTGCTCAGCTGAGGTCATGAGGTGTCCACCTTTGGTGCACAGGATGGCTGTTAAAACTCTGCCTGTTCTGTGATGGCTCCCTGGTGGATGGGGAAATATCAGCTGGAAAAACATCTCAATGACCCGGGCTCATCCTGCAAACTTTATAGTATGTCTCCCACGTGAAACAGAACATTTTGAGAAGCAAAAGCAGTACAGGACAAGCATCAAAACTACTTATGAAAATTCCTTTTCCAAATCTCTCAGGATGACCAGTAGAAGAGACATATGTGACATTTCAGGCAGACGCAAGTGCTACCCTGATCCTGGCAGAGCAATGACCATTCCATTTCCACACGACTGTCAAGAAGTCATTTGTTTTTAAAATGTATTTGATGAAGATGATAAGAAACGCCACCGCCTTTCTCTTTTATCCATTTCCATCTCTTCTAGGACATAGTGTGTAGAGCGTGTAAGAATTTATATTGGTCAGAATAGAAAAGACTCAAAATTGAAACCAGAGAGATATCTGGAAGATTCTGGAATAATTTGTTTCCATTAATTAAGTCATTATGCTGTTAATAAATAAATTGTCAATTATAATTAATTATTGATTGAATTATATAATTATTCCAACATATAAGGCAACCACTCTACATGAAGCAGCATCTGTAAATTTTGTCAATCTCCTTTCAAGCAAAGCCTTGATAGGTCTGCTGTAGTCATAGGCATGGGAAAGGCAGGGCCTGCAGCCTGGGCCAGCTGGGCTATAGGGCATCTCTGGTGTTCTTGTGTCTGAAGAGCTGAGAAGCAACCCTGGTGGAAGGCAGCAGGGACTTTATAACAAGGGCAGGAGGGACCTAGTAAATTTTGCTTTTGTTTGGAGGAAGAAAAGAGACTTCATTTTGATGAGTTTCTGCTCCTGTACTCACTACAGAAACTATACATCACAGAGTTATAGGAGCACATGGAGTAGATACACACATAAACAGAAGGATAAGAACATGAAATTCTCCATAGCCAAAGCTTCCTTGTGAAAGATAAGTATGGTCTTCGTTGAGGGAATTTACTTCTCTGTTATTGTTTCATAAATACACCTGAATACTTGTCATATCCAAGGCATCGTGCCAATTCAGTTTCAGGAGAAGAACCTACAATAATACCTGCATTTTGTAGCACAGCAGTAGTGCGACCAACTGCAGCCTTCATCCAAGACAGAATACTGTAGTTTTCTGCCTGAGAAGGCTGTGCACTCCAGAAAGTAGTCGTGACCTCTCACAGTCCCTCCCAACTCAGATGTCCAGGGGTGACAGACTAGACAAGATGAGGTTTCCCCATCCATGGAAGAACACACATACAGCCCCTGTTTTAAAAGAGATGCTAGGGCTCAGACCCCAGTACTCATGTGTACTGTGTAAGAGTTCTACCAGGGAGCTAATTGTGTCATCTTAAAAAAAAATCAAGACAAGGTCCCATTATGACCTAGGCTAGTCTTAAACACATGGTCCTTCTGTCTCAGCGTCTATATTGGCTAGGATTACAGACCACAAAGCATGACTCTTTGGAAGACATGATTTAGAGAAAATCAGATTCTGTTTTGTGGGCTATTTATAAATCTCTTGATTTAGAAACCTGCAATGTTTATTTAGCTGCTTATGTGTTTGGTTTTAATGTACATAGTCTGAGAGAGCAAATGACTAAAAACAGCCAAGTGGAACATTTATTTTTTCCTGTGAAGATATTTTGCTTTTGATCTAAGGAACACATTGTCAGTATCTGTGTGTCTAGTTAAAAAAAGAGTAGTTTTCTCAAAGTTGCCCAAATTTCAGTGATCAAGTGTGATTTATTGGAATGATTAGTAGCTATGCTGGTTCAGTGCTGTGTAAAGGGCTAGCTCTGCCATTGGTGCTAAGGAGCTCAGCCCTGGGGCTGGGCCATGGCTCGGCATGTAAAGCTCTTGTCACACAAGCACGAGAGCCAGATATAATAATCTCAGCTCTTACATAAAAGTCTGGTGGGCATGGTGCCCCACTGGTAACCTCAATACTCTTCAGGCAAAGCCAGGGCATCCTGGGAGCAAGCTGGCTGGGCACAGCAGCCCCAGCGGTGAGCTCTGGTCAAGTGAGGAACACTTCTGCCATTCGTAAGGCAGGGCATGATGGAAAGATCCCCGACAACTAAGCTCAACCCCCCCACAAAGGCACCCATAAACAATATATATGTATGTATGCATATAGACCCGCCCACAAGACACATTAAAAACATCTCTAACATTATGTTCCCTGGGGAAATATGGGTCTTCCTTTTACCTGAGGAGTCGCAGTTCTGCCAGCAAGGTTGGGTTCTGTTGTGCCTTCTCCGGTGTGGGCTGAGAAGCTTGCTCATGCTCTAGCCGAAGTCTCTGGATCTCTTGTAGGATTTCTCTTGGGAAAGAAGA
>NC_022020.1:14213088-14218609 GCF_000317375.1 Microtus ochrogaster | reverse complement strand
GAGCTGACCTTCCTCGGCCTGGGGATACCCTGCACCCATGTAGTCTGGATGGCATACCCAAACCATGCAGGCTGTGCAGTGTGCTGCCAGAGTTATCCCTAGGACCTATCTTCTCTGGTAAGTCATACAATGCTGTGGTATCAACATTAGTGAGTGTTATGTTTGGTATCTCCTATTATTTATGATCATAATCTGAGACCACAAAATACCATGAATATCAAATGAGAGGTGCCTGAGAGAGAAGAAAGCATAAATGATGCTCATTTGACAAAAATAAATATCCTATTCTTTTACTGAGTGGAAAAAAATTCTTGCTGAAATCATTAGAGAAATCCTGAAGTCATTTTTTTTAAACTTTCCATCTTCAGCTTTAACAATGAATCTCAAAGAAGGCAGCTTTACAAGGAAAGGCTCTTAGAAGGATTCATTGTAATTGATCCCGTGACACAGAGTGCTATTGGTGGAACCTTGGTCAGGCAGTGAGATCTGTCAGTGTATTATTGATGCTAGAATGCCCGGCACTTGGGTGAGCATTAGGCCGGCCATTAGTGACATGCAACTGTGCACAGCAAATTCTGTGTAAGTAGATTTGAAGCCATTAAGTAGAATTATTAGTTATATACTCTCGGATACGGAAGTGTCAAGTTTCTACTTAACAAAAAGCCCAAGGGCCAGTAAGACAGTAAAAACACCGAGAAAGGAGAACAGAATTGCTGAGCAAATTGGGGGGCGGGATAGCTTTCTGCATTTCAAAATTTTAAATTGATACAAAATTGTCCATTTTTTATGGAGTAACATAATAACGTGACACATGCTTACAATGAATAATGATTAAATTAGGCTAGCAAGCATTTTTTTTTTCCTATTGGGAGTCTCAGATTCTCTAAGTCAGGTAAGGGGTACTAAAATATAGACAGTTTAGGTCAAGCCGGATTGTTCTGTAACACAGCAGGGTGGTTGCAGTTTTGCATAGATATTTGAGAATCAGGAGTGCAGCCCTCCTATCCTGGCAACGGTGAAAAGTTTGGACCCTGACCCTCCTTTGTTTTTTCCCTGAAACTCCGAGGTAGAAATATTTCTTTAAAGGAATCTTTGATGGAAACTCATCTTCCTTATAAAAGAGAAGAGGGCGGGTCCATGTTCTTTTAGCCTTTTCTCCTTCTACTGCAGCTCTTCAGGGCTCCTAGGGTGCTAGAGAGCTGAGCCTGAAAATGAGTGAATTTCCACAGTGCAGGAGAGGGGCCTAGTGGGCGTTCAAAGGGGTGAGTTTAGGATGGATGAGCTGGTCCTTAGGGATGGGGCAGGGAATTCTAGGAATGATGCATGCCTGAGGGCAGGACGAAGCTCTCCTTCCCTTCCCTCCTCTCCCCAACCCCTCTCATCTTTCCCTCCCTCCTCTCCCCACCCCCCTCCTCTCCTCTCTCACCCTCCTCTCCCCACTCTCCTCCTCTCCTTTCCCCACCCTCTCACCCTCCTCTCCCCACTCTTCTCCTCTTTTTTCCCCACCCCCTCCCCTCCCCTGCCCTCTCCTCCTCTAATTTCCTCCCCCACCTCCCCTCTCCCTCTCTCTCTATCTCTCTCAGGTCTATAAATATGTACTTATGGGTGCACAATAAAAACACCCATAGACAGGCAGTGAGACGGTGTCAAGGCCCAGCCAGGGCTGTCCGAACAATTACAGCACTTGCTGCTGACTGTGGAACCAGGACCAGCCCCAGAAGAAGGCTGGTTAAATGGGGAAGCAGAGGGTCGGGGCCACAAACAGAAGTGCTCTGGAGAGGAGAAAAGGCAGAGAGTGGAGCAGCCTAGATAAAATGTTTATGGGCTAGCGGGGGTGTGACCACCTCACCCCCCATCTATAAAGGGCACAGGAGGGAGTCTGAAGGGTGTGAATCTCAGGCTGGGTTTGACCTGTCCTCCTGATGCTACACAGACACGGGTCTCAGCCCTGATGTTCCCTCCCTCTTTCCCACTCCCTTTGTATCAGACAAGAGTAACAGAAAAGTGGTCCATTAGGGAGTCTAGCTGTCTTAAGATCATTACTGGAAGATCTGGAGTCCGTAATGGAAAGCAGACAGGACAGGAGAGCAGTACCCTCAGCTGGAATTTCTGGAAACAATTCCGCTGAGAGTTATTCTTTCTCTAGTCCTCTTCTGCACTGGTTATTTTAACACCATTTCTGGCGTCCTCCATTGACCATTGGACTTTTCCCAGTACCTGCTCAGCCCTGTGAAAACACTCTCTGCTTGTTTAATTTGCTGTTACTCCATCAGACACATGTAGACATCCTATCACATGTCTGACGGCCACTCTTTGTCACTACAGCATAAATTTCTGTTTGGCCGTGCCTTATAGACAGTCTTAGATAGTGGTGCTTCTACTCTACCCTTAATCTGAGTCCTTTGGATTTACTCTGGCAAGTAGTTCTCCATGATTATTTGTAATTTCTCCTGTAATTCTTTGGTCGTTCATAGCCAAATTTCACTGTCTTGACATGTCCAACTAGCTCCCTACCTCTATACACTTACCCTCTAAACTTGCATCACAGTGATATTGTGAAGTAGATCACGGTGGGGAAAGGAGGGCAACAGGATCCATTACTTTTTAATATAAATTTATATGACAAATGATGTAATCATTGTGCCCAGCTTGCAGGGTTGCTGGGGCTGAGCTGGAAGAAGAGCAGTGCATGTTTCCCTAAATACACATGTCGCCACTGCTCGGTTTTTAATAACCCAAAGCAAACGGTAGTTTTCTTGCTTTTGTCACCTGGAAGCTGGGTTGAACGTTATTAATCAGAGATTTGGATGGATGGGTAGTTCCTGGTTAGCAGCCACAGTGTGTGTGCCCTGGAGAGGGACTAAAGGTTGGAGAAGGGATGTGTGTGTGGTGACGCCTGTTGGCAACTCTGACTGAATGAAAGGGCTGAGAGTGGCTTCCACTTGCCGATGTCCAGTCAGCCATGGGGCTCACTGTCCCATAAGGTGACTGACTCCCTGCCTTCCTCGCCATCTTCTTAGCTCCTTCGTTGACCTCGTGAGTGGCTCACTCACTGACATATTAATTAATTTGTTAATTCCAGATTAGCTCATCTGGAAAAACCTTTCATAGCACATATTGTAAGTTGACCTTGCTACTGAGCATAAACTCTTTTGAATTCCAATTTTCATATGTGCTCAGGTTTCCAGAGGAACTGGGAATTTTGGAGTGCAGTACTCTTTCCTTCTTTCTGCTTACTGTTCGAGGTCCAACACCAACCATGCCCCCCCCCTTTCCTGCTTCCCATCCTTGTCAGCAGCCACCCAGTGGGGCCCTGTGGGTCCACTTGGCTCTTTCACACTGTTGGCTTCAAGTCCTCAGCTGCCTGGCTTGCTCAATGCTTTCTTCATGGCTTCTGTCCCCACATGGCTTTCCCTTCCGCTACTCTTCCCCTTTATTCCCTTGCATGGATTTTAGGTGTCTTTGCTCATTTTAAATAAATCCATTCATCAATGCTTTCAGTGATCCCATACAATTGTTTTCCCATGCCATCTGTAACAAGTGTTACATAAATTAGATAGCAAGTTACAAACTGGTAACTACCCTGAGCAAATCCTGACATCCATGGCTCTTTTTTCCTCTTGTCTAATTTTCCCAGTGCCTCTTCTTTCTCCCTCCTGGATTCTTGTTTCCCACCCCATTGCAAATTAGAGAAACCCTGTAATGAACATCTGTTTGGGGGGTGGGGTCAGGAGAGAGTGATGGAGGTGAGTCTTGTATCTATCTGTTGCTTTCATTGGTTAATTAATAAAGAAAACTGCTTGGCTCTGATAGGACAGAAAATTAGGTAGGTGGAGTAGACAGAACAGAATGCTGGGAGAAAGAAGCCGAGTCAGGCAGTGTCCATGATTCTCCCATCCGACACAGACACAGGTTAAGAATCTCCCTGATAAGCCACACCTCGTGGTGCAACACAGATTATTAGAAATGGGTTAATCAAGATGTGAGAATTAGCCAATGAGAGGCAGGAGCTAGTGGGCCAAGCAGTGTTTAAAAGAATATAGTTTCTGTGTAATTATTCTGGGTAGAGCTAGCTGGTGGCCGGGAGCTGAGCGGTGGGAAGCGGCCCGCAGCTCCTGCAACAAGAGAGGAGTAATTTTGAAGACTGTGAAGTCATGATGTCATAGTTATTACAGCACCTCCACTCTGGTTTGTGGCTTCCTGATGATGATAGCCAGGTTCTGAGACAATTCAACCAAGGGAGTGTTTATTAGGAAACATATGAAATTTTGCTAAGCCTCTTAATTCTTATGTGCAACATACTAAAGGATGTTTTGATCATTTCTCCAAACATTTTAGGTTAAACTCTACAGGCATGAAATAAGGATGTTTCTCCCTTCACCACTGCCACATCAAATATGATATCAGCAGTAAGAATGGGATAAAGGGCTGAGACATTCTTTATTGTTCCAAGGCATATATAGAATGGGCAAATTTCGGTGATGAGTTTACTCAGAACTGGGTGTGAGCTTTGCCTTGGCTACTTATTATTTTCTCATTCAAACACATTTACCCAGTAACTATAATTTTAGGTACACTCCTGGGTCCATGTGGGTTTTTGGCACTATCTCTGTTCCTAGAGATCTTCCATTTCATTCATGGAAGGTGGGGTTAAAATAAGAAGTGGAGGCATAAGTGGGATTATTTCAGACATTGAGGATGGACTCACACACACACACACACACACACACACACACACACACACACGAAGTAGTCGTAAAGGTGATGCCCCTGATAATGATAAGGAACTATCTTGCAAAGCTCCACAGAAAAACTCCCTAGGCTGAAGGGAGGGCTATTAGGAAGTGAAAGGAGTCACAGGAGGCTGGAGTGTGAAGGTCATGGGCACAGATGCTGAAAACACATTCAGGACTCCAGGGAGCTAGCACCTTGCCGGCCATGATGACAGGAGAGGGGTTTAATCCAAATGTCATGGAAAATCAAGACATGGTTTTGTCTTGGGAAAAATATGATATAATTTATGTTTCAAAAATGGCAGGTTGGTTGGTTGCAGGTGGAGGAGACACAGTGGTAGATTTGGGGGAGGTGCTGCAGAGAGAATCATTGGTGTTAATCTGGGTTGAGCGGAGATAAACCTGATGATGAAGAGATGTTTTGGAGTGGACGATGGGATGATGGTGATGCGACCCTGAGAGTTTCTTTAACCCTATAGGAGGACTTCTTGATGGGATTCCTGCTCATCCCTGAGCAACAGAGACATATTCTACCTCATGCTCTGGAAGATCTTCCCGAACTACAGCTTGTAAGAAAACTAGAAAAAGGGGAAATGAGCTCTGTCCAGAGTTGTCCAACATTAATCATATTGATGGTTCCGAAATATACACCCATACACATAAATACACACACATACGTGCACATAAACATACACCTCCACCATACCCACCCACCCACAAGGCGTGTACAAACACACATAGACACACAATGCATATAAACATACACACTCACACACAAGGCATGTACA
>NC_022020.1:14148630-14212863 GCF_000317375.1 Microtus ochrogaster | reverse complement strand
CAAGCCCTACCTGTTCTTGTTTTCTAGCTCTGCAATCAGCTGCCTTTGCTGTTTATTTGAATCGATGGTGAAGGAGATGTCGGGAGCACTCCTCTGCTGAGTTGGCTGCTGAAAAACACAGAGTTGGCATTATTTAATATGAGGAATGTTAATTCACATGTCAGATAAAGTCATAGGTATGCAGAGAAGGGTGGGGCGGGGACAAGAACAGAAAATTAAACTGCTCTTCATTCTAAGAGCAAACTCTTCTGCAGATCTTCTGTACAGCTGCACAACGGAAAACAAACAGCCCTTCCTCAGGTTCTCACATCTGGGAGCAAGGCTGGGTAAAGGGGAGGAGGGAGGAGTGGGGCTTCCAGTTGGGCATGCCACACTATTGCAGAGGCTTGGTTCCTTAGGCTAGCATATTTTTAAAGCTGAGAATTAATTATCAAGACATCATAATTATGGCAACAAAGAGGAGAACAAGAAAAAAAAGCACCAGTTTTCTTGTTAATTAGCACCAGGTTTAATGATAACAATGGACTGGGGCTTTTGAAATTCAGTGATGCTGGAGGCCAACAGGGCTGCCCTTTCGTTCTACTTACGGATGAGGAGGACTCTGCTGCCAGGCGTGCCGCATACCTGGCGATCAGCCTGTGTTCTTCATCAAGCCGGTTTGAACTCTCAAGCATACTATAGAGAACAAAGCGAACAGGAGACTGTTAGGCCCCTGGGAGTCTGATGTATTCCTATCCCTGCTAGGGGCTTTGGCCACTTCAATGACAAAGATTTTTCAAACTCTCAAATCTCTCTTAGATTAATGATCTTCAACTTGGGTTCATGATCCAGTATGTGGCTGGGAAGATCAATAGTAAGTCCTTTGCCCAGTCAGTTCAATTATCTTATTGAGAAGGCGTCTATGAGCCCATTCTCTTTGGAGGGATACCTTGCTCCGTATAGATATAGTGGGGGAGGGCCTTGGTCCTGCCTCAAAGCAATGTGCTAGACTTTGCTGACTCCCCATGGGAAGCTTTACCCTCTCTGAGGAGTGGATGTGGGGGCAGTGTGTGTGGGAAGAGAGGTGGAGGGAGTGGGAACTGGGATTGGTATGTAAAATATCAATTAAATAATATAATAATAATAATAATAATAATAATAATGGCTCCTATGAGAAGTGATGTGACATTTTTGATGTTTCAGATATAAGAATACTTTCTCTTTAATTTAATTTTATTGTTTTAACATTTTAATTTCATTTTACAAACAGCTCATGTCAAAAGGTGGCAACATTAGAAATATGGAAGGGAGCAGGAAGGACAAAGACCCAGTTGTATCGTTGTTGATCCAGTGACTCCTGCCTGTTGGCACTCACTGCCTTATGTAATCTCCTCTCTTTGCTTCGGTCTTCACTTACTGACGTTAATGAACAGAAGAAATTGGCAGCTTGGTGATGTGAAACTTTACTATCTGAGCTCTCTTCTGGGGTTGGTGGGACTGGCTAAGATTTGAGGGTGGGAGTGGCTAAGGTTTGGGGTGGGGCTGGTTAAGTTTTGGGGGTGGGAGTGGTAAGGTTTGGGGTGGGAGTGGCTAAGGTTTGGGGTGGGAGTGGTCAAAGTTTGGGGGGTATAACCGAGAATCTGCATTTTTAATGAAGTTTCCGAATATGATACTTCTGGTTTTAGAAGATCTCTGAGCAGAACAATCTAGAAAACCTAACAATTTAAATAAATCATCTGCATACCAGAAATAAGGACTATATTTAAACCATATAAAATATACTATTTTATGAACATTTGACTGTTCGATATTTTACAGGCATTTTCTTGACACAAGAAATTCTAGAATGCAGAATTTATATGATGTATAATATCAATCACAATGCTGACTGAACATAAATTTTAACAGAATAAGCCAGAATGACTTATGGAAAGCTAATGCTTGAAAGCAGATGTGTGCCTATAAGTAATATCTGCATTATGTAGGACTCAGATGGCCGCGTTTCTTCTTACAACTTCAAGAGAAAGGAAAAGTTACCCTGTCTTTGCTTTAGATAAACGCCAAACCTATCAATAGAGCATTTAGTTTGATTTTAACATATCTGTCATTTCTGACTGGTGTGTTAGAGGGTAGCTGCCTAATTCAACAAAGTTTGTGCAGGTTAAAGTACCCAGTGTTCTGAGCTCAAGACGACCATCCATCTCAGTGCTTGAAAATGACTTTGTCATGAACGCATGTGAGTGCTTTGATAAAAATGTAATAAAAAATCCTTGATAAAAAACTTCATGGTAAAAGTATTTTTTCTTATTATGAATGACCTGCAAGCAAATAAAGTATGAAGGTTATATAAAAAAGCCTCCTGGCAATGTAAGCCATAAAGATATGAGATTCTGTCTCCCAAGCAATAACTCATACCCCGGGCCTTTCTTCTCCCAACATGGTGTAAATGAGCACTGGGGTGATACATTACTTGGTTCTGCATACAAATGATACATGAGCCTGCACGAGCCTTTCAGAATGTTCAAATTACACACCGGTGAATGGGATGCTCCTCTGATAAATTCCAGTTTTACAAGACCTCAGTTACATACAGTTGAAAATAAATGATAAATAGCCCGTAGATCATTAAAATAAATACCAACCCTAGCACCTTCTCTACTGCTAACTGTTCATTTGAAGACTACAGTCAGTAACCTACAAGATGTCGCTGTACTAAAATGGGCAGTACTGCTCTGCTGGCTGCATTCTGGAGTGGAAGGAGCCATTATTTTGAAAGGTCTTCAATTTCTACCTTAAAAGCACAATCAGAGTCTTTTACAAGGGATTTCAGATGGCTTTCCTGGGATCTCGGTTGACACCCAGTCAGGGCTTACTAAACTGAAGTTTTGCAGAGATTTCTGGGAACTCAGATCTGTTTCATTTCTTTGGTACTTTTGGGCATGGGTGGGCCTGACTTCCAGAGTGGGGCAGTCAGTGAAAACCATGATGTAATTCTTAGAAGAAATACTTCATTTCTCTCTGAATAGGCTTTTCTTTTCTATTTGTTTGGATAAAGACACTACAGATGGTTATCAAGACTGATGTGCTGTTCTTCTATCAAAATGTAAGCAGTTAATGGGTTATATACCAAGAAGTATTATAACTCCTAAGTAGAAGATTATGTATGTGCATGTGTGTGTGTCTACGTGTGTCTTTGTATGCAAGTGTGTCCACATACATGCTGCAGCACACACATGAAGATCACAAGACAATTTGTTGAAGTCAGTTCTCTCCTTACACCAAGTGGATTCCTGGGATCAAACTCAGGTCATCAAGTTGGGTGGCAAGTACTTCTACCAGCTGAACTATCTCACCAGCCTGAAAGATTTTTGTTCTTGCTGCTGGTGTTTTTTTTTTTTTTAAATCAGATTTTATCCTATATTTTCCCAGTAGATGAGAACAAAATGTTATGGATAGACAGTACTGTCGAAGAAAGTGGAAGACAGTGAGCATAGGAGAGTTGAGGTAGAAAAGAACGAAGCAATCCTAGGGCCTGGGCAGTATTTTCATATGACTAATGAATGGGGAGGGAAAGAGCTAAGCTTTGAAGTTTATTCTCAGGGCTTTTGAATGAGTGGTTTGCAAAGAAAAGGCAGGAATTTCTGAAACAATATTATTATATTATAGCAATAGAAATTGTCACAGTGGCCTCTCTTAAGAATGTATCCTAACTCCTTTATTAAGACCCTAACTTCACAACTTGTAAGTTATAAACAAAGTTATATCAATCATGCTTTAGCCTACACATTAAAAATAGACATATAGGGTAATTGGGTTCTGGGTTGGAGTATGTTATGGAGTGAATTGCATCTTCTTCTGAATTTATTTATTATAGCCCCAATACCCTACTAATTTTAGACTATGGCTACCTTTATAGACAAGCCCTTTAAAGAAACATTTAAAGTTACATAAAGTCATAAGCCAGAGGTGCTAATTTCACATGACTGGTACCCTTCAAGAAGAGGTTCCCACAGCATAATATATTGTGAAACTTTTTTTTATTTTATTGCTCTATTTTTCTTGAGACAAGGTCTCAGGTAGCCCAGGCTGGTCTCAAACTCACTGATAGGCTAAGCATGGCCTTGAACCTCTGATCCTTCTGTCTCCACTTCTGGGGGGCATTAGGACTATCACGTCGTTATGTCTAGTGTATGTAATGTTGAGGATCAACCCTGAAGATGCATGCATGCTAGGCAAGCACTCTGCCAACTAAGCTACATTCTCAGCCCTGGGAGATGATTTAAAATCAGCTGCATTACAAAGGCAGTAGGCAATAAATCTACTTGTAGTATAATGTACAATTCTGGTACTCAAGAAGAAGAACAAGCCACTTGTAACTTTGTTAGAGGGGACCAGGAATCTAATCAAGAGGCAGTATCTGATCGGGACACAAGTTCCAGTTGACGGCCTTTTGCTATGTTTTTTGCAGAGTCCCTCACTGAACCTGGTTAGAGCCCACCACCATTCCTTCCAGGATTCTCCAGGCTCTAGCTCCCAGCTCTGGGGTTAGAGATATAGGCCACCATAACTTTCCCTTATAGAGTTCTGAGTGACATGCTAAGCCATCCAAACAATAGGTGTATAGGATGCAATTGTGGGTAGAGGCAGAAGTCCCGGATTTGTTTTCAATCTTTTGTTCTGCCTGCCAGAGATATTTTCCATAAATCACTGGTATGTGCTGGTAGTTGGTAAGCTTTAGAGAGGGAAGAGAGTACAAGGTCTCAGTGTGTTTCCTTGTGAGACTCATCCTCTCTCACTGGAGAAGGCCCTTATAAACCACACAGTGCTAAAAACAATCAGGAAGGCATCCTGTGTTGTGGAGTATTCCTTCACACTGTGATGTAGGAGGGTCATCTGTCTATGTGTTACTTTCATTGGTTAATAAAGAAACTGCCTTGGCCTTTTGATAGGCCAGCACTTAGGTGGGTGGAGTAGACAGAACAGAATGCTGGGAGAAAGAACCAGAGTCGGTCAGACGCCATGGAGCCAGCCACCAGGTCAGACATGCTGAATCTTTCCTGGTAATCCACCACCTCATGGTGCTACACACATTATTAGAAATGGGTTAAGCAATATGTGAGAGTTAGCCAGTAAGAGGCTGGAACTAATGGGCCAGGCAGTGTTTAAATGAATACAATTTTGGGTGTAAAGCTAGCTATGCAGGAACAGGGCAGGACAAAAACAGGCCTGCTCACCTCCTCACTACAACACTGTGTGAAGATGTGTCACTGTGACTGGTTTAATAAAGAGCCGAATGGCCAGTAACTAAACAGGAAGAGCTTAGGTGAGACTTCTGGGGACAGAAAGATCTCAGAGAAGAAGAAAGGGGAAGTTGCCATCCAGAGGTAGCAAGAGATAAAAGTCATGAGAATCAGAGATAAAAGCCACGAGCCACTGATAACACAGAGATGAACAGAAAGGGGTTAATTTCAGTATAAGACCTAATGGGACAAGCCTAGGCTATAGGCTGAAATTTTATAATTAATAAGTCTCCATGTCATTTTTTTTGTTAGCTGGTACCCCCGTCCCCCCAAAAACATCCTTCTACAGCTAGGCATTTTCATTGAGTTGCCATTTACTTATTTGGCTTAAGAATTTCTTTAACTTGGAAGCAGAGTATTTATGAGCAAGCCAGTTTCCCCTGTGTTATGTAATTGATATAGGGCTCCTTTCTTCTCAGTAAGGGTGGAGAGAGGAAGGGCTCCTGAGTCAGAAGACTGAGTGCAAGCCCTCACCAGCATTCAACCCGGATCACACTTTACATCTTGCATTAAGCTCACATTTTCTCTCTCTCTCTCTTTCTTTCTATTTATTCATTGTATCATTCCAGTCCCTTCACATTCACACCCTGCCCGTGCAGCACCCCCACCAAATAAATAAATGAAAATTTAAGAGGAAAAAAGGGAGAGAGAAGGGAAAATCAGTCTCATCATGGAATCTGTAGTGAGACAGTGAATCACACAATAAACCCTTTTGTCCATACATGTTTACTGGCAGGAGTTCATTGTACAGAGTCATTGGTCTGGTTTGAAGCCTCTGGTTTCTGCTACTCTATCAATGCTGGGTTCTCACTGTGACTCTCTTGGTTATCCTGCTGTTGCCCTGTGTTGTGAAGATCCTGCAGCTTTGGGTCTGCAGTACTGGTCCCTTCATGCGCTCCAGCAGATCACAGATGGGGTGGATGTTGGGGTGAGCTAACTTGCAACTTTCGTTCTGGGCCTGGGTGGTTGCAGGGTTGGTCAGTCTGCCAGATCTCCCTTATCCTCACTACCAGGGTGAACTCTTCTATATTGCCCTGGTGAGTTCACTCCTTGCAGAGACGAGCAAGGGGTGTGAACTATATTTTATTATCAGTAAAATAGTATAGTAAGAAATGCAGATTGGGTAAGCAGGCACATGGAGGCTGTCAGCTAGATGGAGGTGCTCTCCATGGGAGCTGTCTGGAGGACTATTGTTGACTAGGGTTTGTAAGAAGCGATGCAGCATAGTGGTTATGGACTGGGATGGACAAGGTTTAAAATCTCTGCTTGCTACTTAGCAAGCAGTCGTGTGATGGGGGAGAAGGGATAATATCCCTAAAATGACATCTTACTTTTAATGGGAATGAGTCTATGTACTCTGTGGGCTTACCTTCAGGATGAGGAGTAGCCATGTAAATAGAGCTTGACAGGGAAGATACCACGAGGCAAGTGCTACTACCTGTTATCACACAGCATTCTAGCCTACCATAACGGAGGGCAAAGGGTTCTGGCTGCACCGGTGAGCGATCCTTGTCTCACCGCTATTATCACCACAGGCGCCAGCATCTTACGATACTAACTCCTGACCAAATGCAAATGAAAAGGAGGAAGATATGAGCAATCTGAAGACGTTGTTGCTTCATAAGGACACAAACTTTAACATGGAGGCAGCGATTCCCAGAGTCTGCCTCACTGGTCAAGCCTTATGGCCTGCTTTATATCATGCAAACCCCTCCTGACTTTCCCCAAGCAGATGTAAGGTGTTTTTGCTGGACAGCTCCTATGGTCTAAAGTGACCAGACGGTCAATAAGATTAATCGCTTGAGTAGGGAAAATGAGGGAAGTTACAAATTCTAAGCTTTTCCCTTTGGAGATTTCTTTGTTGCAACCTTCATAAAGAAGAGGCCAAAGGAATGAGGTGGAAGTGGTTGAGGCTTGCCTAGAATTACTCAGGTGAGGACAGGGTGACGTCATCGTTACTGTATTCTCATTGGCTCCATACTGATGGTATTTAAATTATTAAAAAGTAATTCATTATTAAGTTTTGGTTTTTCAGTCCCTGGGTAGCATTGGGATATTATCTTTGTTGTAAATAAGATTGAAGTAATACATAGCTCTGAGAGACTGAATAAGGAAAGAGGAGACACTGCTGAATTGAGAGGCTTGGGAAATTTGAGCAAGGTGGAGATTCAAGTTTTGAATCTTCAAGGAGTAGAAGATAGGATGAAATTAAACCAGTGTGGCAGCTGTGTGTATATATATATGTATATATATATATACACTACAAGCTAACATGCTCATTATATATACCCATTGACACAAATAATGTCTACTAGTTCATCAGTTATAGAATTCTCTCATGTACCAATCCCCCCAAAACAGTCTGAGGAATCAGAAACAGCAATAGGAATGAAGTTTTCAAACAACCATGGGAGGAGAATGTTCTAGAAACACAGTCCAATGACAGAGTGGTGAGAGCCATAGCACAGAGTGTGTCTGTTGTGTGACTGATAGACACAGTCATAATTAAGATTACTAAATTGTGACCTTCTCATTCAGTGTTTTGTGGTCACACATTCACTGTACCCTATCTCTTCTCACCTTCCCCCCTCCTAATGACCCCTTCTTTCCATCTGGTTCCCCTCTTAAGACAGTCAATTTTGACTACCAAATTGACTGCATTAAGAGATGCCCAGAAGAGCAGAGAAGGACACTTGGATGTATCTGTTAGGATACAGAGGCAGCTAGATTCTAGACACTTTGAAACAATGAATGGATTAACCCTTGATGGATTCATAAGATGTCATTGTTGGGAAGTGATGAAAGGCAGGGGGTGGTGCCTAGTTGGAGGGGCTAGACCACTAGTAGATGGTCCATGGGATCTTTACCTTATGCAGACCCCTTCCTGTGTTCCCATTTGTCTGCATACTATGTGCCACCATGCTATTTTGTCTCACAATGGGCCCAGCAACATGGTTCCAAGTGAGCATAGACTACATTCTCTGAAACAGTGAGCTAAAATAAATTGCTGTTTTGGGCAGGTATTTGGGCACAGCGATAGGAAGAGACACGAAAACAGAAGCCTTGCAACAAAGAAAAGGTAAAGGAGCTGCTGTACTGGATGTGTAAACCAAGTTATGGGGACGGAACCCATCACTTCTCTTAATAATTATAACACCACAAAACCTACAGGTTCTCAGTTCAAACAAAATTGGAATTTTTAACATGTTTGTAAAAAATTTGTTGAATAATTACATTTGTAATGGTAGTCTAAACCAAATTGGAACATACATGCAATAAGAATATAGTCTGCTTTGACTTTCATTCAAATTTCAAATGAATATTTATTTAAGATAAATAACTTTAATCAGTCTCTCATATCACAATTAAAAGAGAAAAAAGCTTTGCAAAAACTTTGATCTTAACACTAGATTCATGCAAACACTGGACGTTACATTTCCTGTGACCTGAAAGCAGGCTTCATCAGGATGGCTACTCTGATATATTTGTCAGTAAGAGAACTGTTAAAAGACAATTTCTCCCATGCTATCATTGCTAAATGATTGCTGGTTTCTGATGTTTTGCTTCTATCTGAAATGCATAAAGCATTGTTTCTCAGATCAGCTTCATACCCTTGAAGTAAGAACCACCTCCCTCTTGCAGTAACGTGACACTTGGACTAGAACCTTCTGGTGGGCCTCTGATTCCTGTGATTACTACATGGTGATGGTTATCATCGACCCTGTTCACACCAGTTCTCACTTTAGCTAAGACAGAGCAAGGATGAGAACTCTGTGATGCAGGGCTGGGATGTATTCAGAACAGCACCACAAAAGACTTGTTTAATTGAACTAGGTGAAAAGTTCCTGGTTCACCTTTGCCTTGTAGGACTCTAACCCCTTGCCAAGACTGCTTGTCAGTAACTCAGGCTGTTCCTCTCTGGAAGGACAGGCTGGCAGCTAAGCCTAACCATGTTGCACTAACCATGATGGGTTGTTCCGGAGCATGTTGACATACAACCCAATGAGAACATGTTCATCAGCTAGCCTGTCTGCCACATTCAGGCTGTACTGTATCCTAAAAGAGGGGAGGAGGAAAGAAGAATTAAGAGAGGTGAACAGAAATAAAGACACAATAGGAGTGAGTCTGTGGTAGGAAAAGCACTCAGAAAACCAAGCAGGTAAAGGGAGACTACCATGTGATGTTCTACCAGAAATCCCAGCAAAACCAGGCAAGGCAATCTGCTACTTCATTCTATTAACTTTCAACACGCTGAGTAATGTTTAGAAAACAGATCTTTAACCACAAAGACCAAGGAGCTTTTCAGCATGAAAAACACATCAAAACATGTCACAGCAAAGACCAAATATCTTCCGGGGAGTTGTGTTAGTCATGTAACATAAAGATAAAAGAAAAAGGGAAGTAGAGAAAGTAAAAACACAAGTGTGTTTTCTTGGAATAATGATTTGGTGCCATTAGTGAGTAATAGGACAGCCACTATTCTAGGTCAAATCGTCTTTCACATGCAAACCACTTACAACAACAAAAACCCACCATCTTTAGTTGAGTTAATCGAGGATCCCAGCACACTCTGGCTTGAACTTACCCTTTGCCCTTCAGAAAGGCTGGAGCAGCCCTAGCCAGCATTTTGTTCTGTTCTACTTCACTGTCCTTGGGAGGAGAGCTAGTTAATAAGATGGGAAAGCCAAGAAGAGCGTAAACACAGCGACGCAGCGAGACTAGAAACTGGCATCAGACACGCCCTAGTCTAGCTCCACACTCTATGTGTATAGATAGCTTAGGATTTTGAAAAGCTCGAGATGTCTCCAGATTTCCATAGAGTTTATCTAAGAGAAGAGAAGCATTTGAGAGCCACAATAGCTACCATGACCTCAGACTTGACCTCAGTTATTTACTTAACAAGGAACACTTATATTGCACGTGACTGACATCATTAGAATCCAGCTAACATTTATTCCGGGGTGTGAAGGAAATGGCCCAATACTTCATAAAGCCCTGCCGGGGTTTAGATGTCTCTTAAGAGGTTGGCTTGGCTTCAGGCTGCAGAGATAGCTCCACTGTTAAAAGCATGTGCGGCTTTTTCAGAGGACCCAGGTTTTGTTCCCAATGCTCCTATCAGGTGGCTCACAGCTGTCTGTGACTGTAGCTCTAGGGCAGCTGGTTCCTCTAGTTTCTCTGGGCACCAGCACTCTCGTGGAGATGTTCATACGTGGCACATACCCACACGCATAATTAAAAATAAAATCAATCTTAGAAAAATGCTTTTTGATTGTCCCTAAATTCTTCAGTCACATTTTAATACAGATGTGAGCATTACCGAAAGACAGCTGTCATACCAGATGTATTTCACTGTTATCAGTGACGTAAGTTACCTGGTCTTGGCTATGAAGCTACAAAGCAAAGTTTCAGATAAAAATAAATACACTTTGGAGCAATTTTAATAATGCTGATATTTTCTGTAGTCATTAATAGCTATCTAATGAATAGATTAAAGTGATTTTTGATATTTTACATTATTAAGAAGAAATTTTTTGTTTACTATTTTAAATGACAATTTTTAAGGTTTTAATATGGTTTTTATTAAAAGTCAACCTTTGTAATGTAGTCTACATGTCAGTGTGTCACTAAGTTCTCACATTTGTGGAAAATACAAAATTAACTATCTATGTTTACAAGATGCAACTATCACCAGACTGTTCTAGATACAAATATTTAACAATTGGGATCTAAACTATTGGATGCCACAAATTTCCAGGAAGTTCTAAGTCACATCTATAATCAGGTACATATAGAACAGATATATCATAGATGTATATCACATACAAGATATTACAAAATAATTAAAGTCACATAAGCTGTCATAGTGAAATGATAAAAAACATAGAAATTTGTTGGGGGCTGTGTGAGAGGAGCAACAGTTAGTATTGGCACTCATGGAACATGGCTGGGTGGTTGGCAAAGCCATACCGCTGAGTGAGCATTGGAGAGGCAAAGCCCCAAGGACTGTGTGCCCTGAGGACCTCATGCTGTTGCTGAGCCCACAGCTCTGATTGTTGCCTTCCCGGTCACCGCATTCCTCATATCTATGGGTTGTATGAAAATTTTAACCCCTCACTGGGCAGTGTTAGTGGTACTTAAAATAATTATCATGGACTTTTCCCCATCATTGCTGCTGGAGCAGATTAGTGATGTAACCACCACCTGTTTAGAAAGAATTTAGACATGTAGATTGTTAGGAAGACTAGGTTGAGATGATTTTGTTAATAGCTTTGAGGTAGAAATCTTGAGGAACAATTTAAAGTTTAGAAGGGTACACTTTGAATAGTTAAGTGAGGGACTCATTGAGGTCAGGGAACAAAGCAATGAAGGCCTGGCTATTGCTGGCTAATAACTAATTCCCTGTACCCATTTCTACCCTCAGCTTCTTGATATAGAAAAACGGTTGATGTGTGGGTATGCACTTTGAGAATTTAAAGTAGAGCTGACTGATTTTTTTTCATAAATAAAAGTTTAGATTTGTGATTCTTTTAAGATTTTTTAATAATATTACCACTTAAGATAAATAATAAAATAATTGACCCTTTCTTTACAAAGAAAGCAAAAAAGCAGCTTTCCAGTAAAAGGACTGGCTGAGAAAAATACATTGCTTGCTTACACTGTGTAATCTGTAATACATTGCTTGGATATGAATGTATGTGGGTTTTAGGGGTAATTTATTTTTCACCTGCAATACGAAACATGTTTAGTCACATAAGGGATATGGAAAACATGTTGTTTTTTTGCATGTATTCATTGTAATCATTCACTTGAAAAACAGAATGTAACCACGTTGTAATTTTTAGATTGCTTGAAAGGTTTTGCTGAGATACATAAGCTGTAAGGGGAAAACTAAAGACGTTAGAAGGAAAACACTAGGAAAGATGTAGAATGGGAGGTAGAAAGGGTCATCAGGAAAGAGAAAGAAGGGAAACATCGGGGTACAGAAAATAATAGACAGAGCAACAGGAAGAACAACGAAAGAGAAGTGAAACTTCCGTCCCTCAGAAAGAAGCCCGTGTGTTTTCCTCTCTGACTCTACATCTTGTTTCCAGCATCTCTGACCTGCAGAAGGCTGGACCCTCTGCAGAAATGAATGTATGGATAGCACATCAGAATTATGTACATTACAATTAAGATCAAATTGTATGGTTTACAATACTATATAGCAACTATCTCTTAGATAGTAAAATCTCTGGTACATTTAAGTCAGATTTTATTCTTTAAGAGTCTAGCAGATAATCTTGCTTGTCACAGTTATGACACTTTCACCTAGCCTATTAGGAGAGCATCCTTTCTTTTAAGTATTGCCATGTTTGAAAAGCACAACTGCACACACATATAATTAGTTTTAAAAATAAATCACAAAAAGGGGTAGATGTTTTGATGTGTGTGAATATTGTAAAATTATTAAATCAAGCTAATTAGTGTTGTGGAATATTATTTTCACCAGACAAAGACGAGTTACATTTGTTTATGCTGCGGAATACTACTTTAACTATGTGAAGGGGTGTTACATTTGTTTCTGCTGCCTTTGTCAATGATTTAAAGACGTGTTACATTTGTTTGTGCTGCATTTGTTTAATTATATAAAGATATGTTACATTTGTTTCACCGTGCCTGCCTAAGGCACCTGATTGGTCTAATAAAAAACTGAACGGCCAACAGCTAGACAGTAGAGGGCTAAGTGGGGCTGGTGGGCAGAAAGAAAAAGTCAGAGAGAAGAGAATGCGGGAGAAAGAGAGGGAGATGCCCAGGGTCAATCAGCTGGACATGGGGCAAACAGGTAGGACATACAGAACAAAAGAAAGGTAAAATACTGGAGGCAAAAAGAAGACAAAGAGGAACAGGTTGTTATAAGAGCTAGCAAGAAATCACCAAGCATTCATAACTAATAATAAGTCACTGTGTCATGATTTGGGAGATGGTTGGTGGCCCAAAAGAAAGCCTGTTACAAGTTAGCATAGTCGCATTTTAAATTCTTACTTTGTGTATCTGTAATATTTAAAATCTACTCTTCCAGCAATTTAAAAATATTATATACATTATTATTAATGATTGTTACAATGCCCACAACAGATAACTATAACTTTAAAACTGATACATTAATGTCGTAGATGACCATAGGGAAATAATGATGTTTCTCAGGATATTGATTTTTGTCCCCTAAGCTCCAAGGAGCTTCCCACTATGGCCAATAAACACCTAAACTCATTATAGTTGGTACTTCCTGTGATGTTCCATTATTTCACCAAAACAGCTTTCTAACCATTGCCCCCTGAAGCAACTCAACAAATGCTCCTTATCCAGTAATCACAGTTTTCTTCCTTCTTCTCAGTGTTTTCCAACCATTTTCTCTAGCTGAGAGTAGATGTATCTGTAACAGATCTCAGATTCCACAAACCATTCACTAAACTGTGAGAAATATCTGCCGCTTCTCTTCCATGCAGAATGAGTTCAACAAGCAAGGAATATCAGAAATTATAGCAATAACTCCTTAAACCAAGGCCTTATTAAATTATTCAGACATGTCTTCTGATGTTGAATGCAAGATTTAAAACAAAGAACCAGTAGAGACAATTAATGGGGTTTTGAGGATCACTTTCAAGATATTTCATATGTAGTTAAAATTCTACTGCTAGTTTTGAAGGTTGACAGCTGATGTCATGATTTTTTCTTTAATGAAAGAATATTTGGGGGTGTCTTATGGTGAATTCTACGAAAATTCTCATTGAATTTTGCTGAAATTTGTGTTTTAAAACAATTCTGTTTTTGCTGGAATACTTTATTAAACCCTGACCAAGAAAATCTGTTTTCCCCTTATTTAACATGATATCAAAGAATTGTATTTGATCTCATTGAATGTAGAATATTTAATATCACAGTGGTTAAAAGGAAAACAACATTTTAATCATTGTAGATTTAAAAAAAAACAAGCACAAATCCAGTTTCTATGGATTCTTAAATAATGGATGGACTGTGAAGAATGCTTGTGAGGTCGGCTCCTTCTTCAAGAGATTTCAAGAGTAAAAAACTACTTCTCAGAAATTTATTCAATAGTGACGAGGTCGTCAAACTGACAAACTCAGTAATAAGAGCCCTCTCATAACTTTAGTGAAAAAAGTTTCTTGAAACATTCTATTGTACTTTCTTACATTTCAACATCGCAGACAGGAATATAAAACTCTGGTAATATGCAAATCAAAATTATGCATAAAAATGGGTTAGGGATGTGCAGAAAGCTCAGTAGTTAAGAGCTTTTACTGCTCATGCCAACAAGCTGGATTTAGTTCCCAGCACCCACCTAGTAGCTCACAATAGAGTGTAACCACAGTTTCAGGGGATCTTATGCCCTCATTTTGCCTCCGTGGGCATCTGCAGGCATGTGGTGCATATAAACTCATACAGGCACACACATATATGCATGAATGAAATAGAAAATAAACACATCTTAAAAAAATTAAGTAACCATCAATTCAGGCTGTCATAAACACCAAGATGTCTTAAAAGGCATCATAGTTCTGAGTTCTGAGGCCAATTTTCCTTCTTCACATTAGTTATCATCACGTTGTATCAATTGTGTTTGTCGAGAGAGTCTACAGAAAAGTCTTTTATGTAAAGAATGTGTGCAAACATAACTAAAACATCCCAGAAAGAGAAGAAAGGTCAATGAAGTGGGAAGACCACGGTTTTAATTATGCACTAACACATTAATATGGATGTTAGAACTTGGTTTGAAGACTGCTAGTTCTAGCTTTTTAATCATGTGCTAACATGTTTATATGGAAATCAAAACTTTGAAGACTTATAAATCTTAGCTTATAAATGAATTGAAATAAAAATTATACATGGAGTGTGGTTGTTTTATTTATAGGATTTCATGTAGCATACATAGGAATTGTGAGGATCCTGCAAAGGTTGTCAAGGCAGTGCCAGGTATTGAGTGGTGAGTTTGCCTGATTTTGCTAATGAAAGTGGATGAGTTCCATCTTTGGACAACATCAGCCGTGGAAGAGCCTTTCAGAAGCAAAGGCTGAATCCAGGGTAATTTTGTCCCCACTTTGAAAGACCAAATCACAAATGCCAATAACATAGTTTCACCCTGTTAAGTCAGGTTAAAAGCTGGACCATTAAAAAATCTTTGGGTGAGTGAATTGTTTGAAAAGAATGAAAACAGACACAAGGAATTAGTTTTTTTTTTCCCCTTTGAACTGAAAACATAAACCAGGAAACCAAATGACCAAGCCAGGCAAGAGAAATGTCACATAAAGGCTGTCCCACTGGGAAGAGTCAGGCCTTGGGAGCTGGTTGGGGTGTTAACACAGTGGGTGTCTCTGTAGGTGACCTTCTCACGGGTTCTAAAGGGCTTCATGCATTGTCAGTAATAAGAAATGGAAAATGAAAATAAGTATATTCGATTGTACTCAGAACACTACATAATTTATATAAGCAATTTTCTAATATTTAAAGAAGGGTAAGGTCTGGCTAGATGCCATATGTAACAGCCAAAGTGGTTATTTTTTGTGAATATTTTTGCCCCATTAGAAGTTATAACTGTGAAAATACTTGTGAAATCCTTAAACCATGCTCTTAATATTGAAAGTAAAAGAAATTAGCCATTAGTACCTTTAAGTGGCATCATGGCTAGGGAAGAAAATGGGCCATAATTAAAGCAGCTTATTTAACATGGGAAAGAGGTAGATAACTCTTGTTCACACACTATGAAGGGATTTGGGCAGATCCTTTAGATTTTACAAAGAAGGTATGCTGCCAAAAGCGAAAGCTGATCTTATGGAGCACTACAACATGAACGAAATGAACTGGTCCATGACTTTGTTGTTTAACCTGCTTCTGACCTAAGTACTAACTAGCACTGATGATAGGCTTGTTCATACAACACACAGATATTATGCCTGAAGTCTTCCCAGGACTGTTGGTGAGCACCTTTAAGAATCCCATCTTCCTTTAGCTAATGGAAGGGTGAGTTGAGTATCTAGTAGGAAAAGAGTATAAGAACAGGGGGTACAACAGAGGGTGGTAAGAACAACAGAGGGTGGTAAGAACAACAGAGGGTGGTGGGAGCAGAGCTCCAATCTGCATGAGGTAAATCTCTAGAATGCTAAGGGTCATCAAAGGCACAGCCCAACACCTTCCGAATATCCAAGTGGCAGCTTTGAAAGGAGTGGAGGGGCAATGCCAGGGCTTTGTAGTGAGGTCTTACTGTAGTGATTTTAGTTACTCACACTCTGCCATGGTTCTCAGATCCTGAGACTCCTAAGTCACAGCACCAGCCGACAGCTCAGTCTAAAGGAAAAGCTGTGGACGTTTTCCTAAGACTGTCTGCCACTGCAAAAGGCCATTGGAATGTGAGGGAAGAGAGGACCCAGCTCTAGGCATGTTTCAGTAGTCTGCCTCTAGTTATAGAAGGAAGAGGACCTTTAACTATGCCTTTGGCATGATGTAGTTGTACCAACCTTTGTGTAATTGTGGTAAAGAAAGCAGAGAGCAGTCAATCTCAGAATCACCAGGTGGGTGAAAGGAAGCCAGAGCAGTAAGAAACTGGTTCCAAAACCACTCACTTCTTTACTGGATTCAGATTATTTTCCTTTGACCTGAAAATGGCCCTGGCTCAGTGGAACAGGAGAATTTTAAAGCTTGTTAAATCCTTGGCTTTTCAGTTGTAATAAGGTCTAGCCAGAAGCCCTTGTTCTTGCCTTATTCACTTCACTTCGTCAAGGATCCTTAATTCAAGAGTTTTAGAAATCACCATCTAGGGTCTTGCAAACTATACGTGGGCCAGCTTGGTACTTTTGGTGTGCACACGCCTCGTACTAGCACAAAGCTACGAAAGTTATAAAATAACAAGGAAGAGGGCGAGCTGAGAGACTGGCTCAGCATTCTGTTGCAAACCCGCCATCATCACCACTAGAAGACTAAGGTTTTTCACTCTGGGGTAGAAAACATCAGCTTCCTAACAAGCATTTAATGGCTGCTATTTTTAAAGGCTCAGAATGGGGGCTACTGATCCCGCCCCAAGGTTAAGCTGATTTGCATACAGCTTTCTGGGTTTAGGTTCAGCTGTGGGGCTGAATGTGACCTGAGGGGTGGCGACAATGAAACCTCCCATGGACAGAGTGAGGCCCACTCAGAGAGGATGGATGTTCAGTGTACACAGCTTTATTGAGCAGCACCCTAAAAACAAAAACTGAGGTCCAATCTCCGCAGTGATAAGATCCACACGTTTATACAAGTCTGTCCTTCATAGGGAACAAGCCAAAAGGACTGAAAATGGGATGAAAGGGAAGCAATCAGATTCTAGGTTAATAGAGGAGGCAGAAAAGCTCAAAGTGTTCTAGGAATATTTTAGGGTACAGGAAGTCCTGTTATCCATCTAGACGCATCCACCATAAGCGCCGTCTGAGCTGAAATGATATAAAACGACCTTCAGTAAGGATGGGGTCTGCCTTGCTGTGGCATTTGCAGAATGCAGAGCTTCCTGAAAGACACAGTATCTTTCTAAGCATCACATCGAGCCTTCACTAAATAGATGCACAGGTCTGTGTCTCCTATTGACTGTATGATTTTTCTTGTAGAAAAGATGGCTTTATGTGTTGATCGTTATGAAACAGGATGGTCACAAGCAGTTACCAATGCCTAAACCTCATTATTTTGCTGCACATGTTCTGTGGGATAAATGTTTCACTGTTTGTATTTATGACAGATTTAATTTATATATTGAAAACACTGTAGCAGCTTATTCTCTTTGTTCTGCTTATTGTAACAAAGGGGAGCTTTTTCATCTCAGGTTCCAGCTGATGGGCACATATAGGGATGCATGGGAAAAATTAGATGTGGGACTAAAAAGTCTTTTTTATTTAAACCTTCTCTAGAATGTGATAGAACATAGTGGAGTGAAGTTGGCACCTACTCATCCTAGCAGGGAAAAGGGGGTGGGGTGGGTATCCTGCAAGGCCGTGGGGGTCTTATGCTCAATCACTTGGTCATTTTTCCTATCTTTCTTCTTGCTTTCCTTTGAGACTTTCCATGTATTCACCAAATAACTCCCTGGTGCTGATCTTGGTATCTCATCAAATTAACCAGAGCACCTGTTGAGCCTCGGGTGTTCCTACTACCAAGGAACAGAGGAACGCATAGGTTGCCTCTTCCTTGAACGCATGGAATGGATTTTGTGCAAAACGGCAAGACACATAACTACATCTTTGAAAAGTTCTTGATCCATAGGACTATTGGTGTGGGCACTGTATTCTAGGTCTGGTCTTTAGCCCTGGCCTTAGGAACTCTAGAGGTCATCCAGAGAGTATTCATTTATGCCTGGAGTCTTAACTCACGAGTCAGTTTAGATTCTCTAGAATAATACACCCTTGTATATGTATAAGTAGTAAAATTGAAGCATACCTACCCCACATTCTTCCTGTGGGGGAAGCTATAATGCAGGTTTTTGGAAGTTACATAAACCCCAAGAGCCAACCCAGGCCTCTACCTATGTACATCTGAGGGAAACGGAGGACAAGTGACGGGCAGTTACAGCCTTGTTTCCAATAATGATAATAACAGCATGTATTTCTCACACAGTAGAATATTTTTTTTCCACTATAGTGTCATCAAACGTATTCAGAGAGGGATTGTTGTTTCTGACAGGATTGGGAACTGACCTCCTAGTGATGAACGGACTTCCTGAGGAGGGAACCGAGTGGGAGAAGAGTGTGTCGTTCATGCTCGTTACAGGTCTTGGAGGCCTGGAACAAAACACAATGTGGGTGAAAAAGTTAAGGCAAAGTAATGAATTCAAACTTCCCACCATCCATGGAGGGGAAAGACGGGAATCAGTGTTGTCTCTAGTCCAAGAGCCACAGGAAAGCTTGTGTATGGCGACCGCATTATTCTCATGGTATAAAGCTAGAAGTCCCTGGGCACACCGAGACTGAAACACTAGGGAGACAGTAGGCAATGAGAATATTTTCCCACCGGCTCTGAGTCTTGATGCCTTGTGGAGTCATGTTTCTGAGCAGATCAAGGACTCTGAAAGTTCTGTGGGCCCTCATGATGGTGGTCCTTTTTGATATGCTGGTCAGAAAGGACACACATCGATTTTGCCTTATTTTAGGTTCAATGTAAGATATTGAACACTAATTTAGAGCTCAGAAGGTGCATCATTAATAGCGAGAGGAAACATTTATTTACTTATTGAGATAGGGTCTTGTGTAACCCAGGCTAGCCTCAAACTCACTATGCTGCTGAGAATGACCTTGAACTTCTGATTCTCCTGCTCTGACCTCCTGAATGCTGTGCTAGGTTTCTGTTGTCCTGAGACTGCAGCACGGGCTTTGTGTATGTTAGGCAACAATTCGATTGACTGAGTTATATTTCAAACCCCAAGGGGAAATTTTTAGCTCTATTATAATTCTACATTTGAAATTGACAGTAGAGAATATTTCGGAGATGAGACATTAGTTTCAGTAGTCTAAGAGAGTTTATAGTAAAGGGCTTACATTAATCCAAGTTAGTTTTGGACTTTTGCCTTTAACAGCAGAAAGTGGACTTGTTTATCCTGTTTCACGCGAAGCACTGCAGGTTTTAAAGTATCAGCGCTGGCTGTGAAATTACGTCGAAACTTCTTCCTGGTATTTGGAGCCACACTTCATTTCAAGATTTTTGGCTGAGGTCAGAACGACGGGTTCACTGTCACCTCTGGACTTACCAACCAGGGTGCAGAAAACATTCTGCGAGTTGTGGATTATTTACCTAGGATGCACCTTCGTGCTGGGCGCAACACTAGGGCCTTAAAACTAATTGTGCTTTAATGTGAATAACTTAACTTTGTAGGGGGGTGATCACTGCATCCCAGTGTCCTCTGTGATTAGGAAGGTAGGCACATTAGATTTTAACCCAGCAGTTGGGATGAAATACGTTCATTATAACCTTGCTAAAAGTTAAGATTGACCTTATGTTTCTTGCTTTCTTTTTACCAAAAAAAAAAACAAAAAACAAAAAACAAAAACAAAAACAAAAACCTTTCCCGTTTTGCTCTACGTTTAGGAAATGGAAAACACATGACCCGAGAATGCTTTTAATTAACTCAGTCAGCTCTCTTCAGTGAACCGGGTCATTCCAAAACTAAGATTGGGATTTCTTAGCAAATTGTTCCATGTTTAAGGATCACCATTCAATACATTAAACTTGGAAAAGAAAACAGCAGCCTTGAAAGTGACTAATGTTCCCACCTTCCCCCATCACCAAATGGCAAGTTTGTTTCTTCAGCCTAAGCCTCACCCGGGAGTTGTTAATGTATTTATTCTTAAAAAAAGTGAAACCGCCCCACATGAGCAACGGGTCTCAGAGGCAATATGCAAAGAATGTTTGCTGTGTTAATCTTAGCAGAGAACTTATAAAAAAAAAACTAGCATTGACACCCTTCTCATAAGCGCAAAGGCTCAGTTCAAAGCTGGGTGAGTTAGTTAAACTAGCCATGTACGGCTCACGTGATTTCCATCTCGTAACTACTTATCATTAGGATTGACAGGTTGTGTAAGTGTGTGGGGGCATTTTAATCACTTACCAAGTATCACTTTTTGGCAGCAAGGAAGTGGAACAGAGCAGAAACTGTTAGTCATGGCAACATTTACAAGCAATACGATAGTTAAGCACACATTCTGAAATACCAAAATGCCACCCCCTGCCCATTTCTGTGGAAGAAATAATTCATGACTGGCTGTGTCGCTTTGCTACACGTGTAAGTCCCCTGGCTCTCGACAGTGCTAGCATTTTCTCTGTCACATGATTAATTTCTAAGCAATGTTAGCGAGTGCTGCCTGACCCGATTTGCTGTTGGTTTTGTTGCTATTATTGTTTTTTGAGGCAGGGCCTCCATGTGTAGCCCTGGCTGGCCTGGACCTCACTCTGTAGACCAGGCTGGTTTTGAATTCACAGAGGTCTACCTGCCTCTGCCTCCTGAGCGCCGAGACTGAAGGTCTGTAATACCACACAGGGCTGTTTCAGAGTTCTGTTGGTCCAGTCTCTCTCTAGCTAAGGCTTCTTGAGCTATTCTAGCTACACAGTCTCACCGCTGTCATATTTTCCATTTCCCACAGTTAAAAGCAGGAGATTTAAAGAGTCTTAAAGTGTTTTCTAATTAATTGGTTATGATAATTAAGCAGAAGCCATGACTTTGCCTTAGTTTATATTTATGGAACTTAGACCAACTTTTGACTTCTCTGCTCATGACTGGATACACCTTTTAGACATGAACATGAGATTTTTAACACAAACACACCAAGCTGTGCCTTGAGGAGGACAGTATGACATTCCAAATGCACGCGATTCCTGCCACAGACACACTCCATATCCCACGAGGATGTGCAATTATATCCTCATAAACACTCATTTTATGTGATCTTTTCCTAAGCTGATAGTAATTTACAAATTAATATATTTTTCATATTAACGAGCAGTAAGTGTTTTATTTTGAGTTTGTGCTGTAATTCTTAATGGCCCAACCTCTAGGGCACTCAGTGCATGACACAGTGTGCCCACTGAAACTCCAGCCCCCACCTACTGCCTCCGCTCTGCCTCTGTCTGTGAGTTTATTGTGTGCATAAGGGGTGCACTTGGATAGTTAGACACTGACAGATGCATGTGAACACGTGTCAAAACAATGAAAAAGTGTGGTTTGTCTCACAGTTAATGAAACAATTCGTAAGTTATTTCAGAATGGCCTTTGCTAGAGAAAACAAACAAAAAACAAATAAGTCAGGTTGGAGAGCTGGCTCACAGGTTTAGAGGTTAGGAACACAGGTTGTACTTGCAGAGGTCCTGAGTTTAATTCCCAGCAAGCACATGGTGGCTCACAATCATCTGTAATGAGATCTGGTGCCCTCTTCTGGTGTGCAAGCATACATGCAGGCAGAGCACTGTATACATAATAAATAAATAAATGAATCTTTAAAAAATCTTAAAAAATTCATACTATTTATGTTTTTTAAACTATGGCCATAGTTATCTTTCTGTTTTTTAAGAAGATATTTTATTAATAATTTTTATTTTACTTGTATGAGTATATATATATATACGTATACATCCATATCTCTATCTATCTATCTATCATCTATCTATCTATCTATCTATCTATCTATCTATCTATCTATCTATCTATCTATCTATCATCTATCTATCTATATCTGTGTGTGTGTGTACCACATGCATGCCTGGTGCCGGGAAGGCCAGAAGTGGGAACCGAGTCCCTTGAAATGAGAATTTGTTATAGACAGTTGTGAGCTACTGGGTGTGTGCTGGGAGCCAAACTTGGCTCTCTGCAAGAGCAGTCAGTACTAGTAGGTGCTGATCTATCTCTCCAGCCCTAGATCTTTTTGTTTTAAGCCGTACTTGGGAATAACATATTAAAAGCATTAAGTGTGCAGAGAGGTATTAGTGTTTGGTATTTATGGTGTTTATTCTCTTATTTTCATTGTATAGTGCTAGATAAAAGGTTTGTGATGAAAGAACTTGCCTCTAAATTATATATTTTATAAAGCACATTAAAATAATATATGTATTCATACAGACACACATATATACATATACAGACATGCACAAATGCATACATACACAAACACACATATACACTTATTCACATGTGCCTGCATACACAGTCGTACACACACACACACACACACACACACACACACACACACACACACACTTAATCCCAAGTGCTGACCATACAAGGCCCTGGGCTGTGTCTGTATAGCGTGACTCACAACACCCTACTCTGCTATACTTCAGTGCTTTCAGTCAGCATCAGGCCCTGGCCACTTTCTCTCTGCCTCCACGGCCAGCAGCTTGGAAGTGGGACCAGCCAGTGGGAAGTGTGACTCCGTAGAGTTCACACAGCACATACTCGTTCTACCTTGTGCTCCTTCATGAACAACTTGGATGTTTTGTCTCCTTGGTGATGCCAAGGGCAAGAGCAGGCTTTTATGTCAAAGGCCCTGGGCAGGTCATCACTTTAAGACATTGGTCCCTGGGATACTCCCCTTGTTAATGTTCCTCTGGCTTATTAATTGAAGCATAATTTTTTTAAAAAGTAAAAAGTAAGTTAGCCATAGTCTACAGAGTGGGTTTTATATCGGTTTTGTGGGTCTTTGGCTTATGCCAGCATTATATTGTTTTTATATTTAAAAAATGAAAGCTTGTGTGTGTGTGTGTGTGTGTGTGTGTGTGTGTGTGTGTGTAATGAAAACAGAAGGGGGGAATTATTTGGGTGAAGGGGACCAGCAGGAAGGGGAAAGAGATATAGGGAAAGGCCATGGGGATGAATGGAAACAAAGATTAATGGTATATACGTGAATGGTACAGCAGTGAACCTCATTTCTTTTATGCTTACCAAAAGATAAAGGAATAAGAGAATAACTGAAACTTGGCACCTGACCAATGATGTGCTCTTGTCTTGGAAGGAATGCCCCGAAAGCCCTGGACACATGTGAGGGAAAGAAAACACTTCTTAGTCTGTGGTCAGAGATACTCACACGATATGAGCCAAGTTGAGTGGCTTTTCAGGCTGATCTGGGAACATGGGGTGCAAAGGTTCTCGGCTTGAAGCACAGCTCAGGGACTTGCTTAATGCATTCGTTAGCTTCTTAGCAGGAGATTTCTAGAAAGAGAATAAAAACATCCTTTCTCTTACATTTTATCAGAGGAATTTAAAATGTTTGCCAATAGTTGCAATATTCATTCATTCATTTCTTGATTGATTCATTTAGTGGAGAACTCTGTTTTGAGTGCTTGTCCTCTGAGTCAGGAAGTTTGGTAGAGGAAGTGACTGCTGGAACAAGCCATCAGGCTACCCAGCCCTTGCTACAAAGTCCCTGCTGAAGGGAAAAAGTCCTTGTGTGGGAAAACATGTGTTGAGGGTTACGAGACATTTAGAACCCTCTGAGAAAATCTCAGGGGAAGCGAGAGTCATCCCAGATGGGAGGAGTAACAAGTGTGAAGGGAGGAGGAAGAGGAGAACTCATTCTAGAAAGAGCAGTGGGAGGCAGACCAGTTCCCATTGGGTAGAAAGGTGTTCATTCATGTCTCCTCAGGAAGAAACACAATGTGAGTGTGTATATAAAAACATTTAGCAAGTTACCCTTTACACAAAGCCTACGTGATACATTTAAATAGGTAGTAACTCATTCAACTTTGCATTCTTGTGATTGAACTATTTTAGGCAGTTCAGTTGGCTTAGTTGATGGCACAGCCAACAGCAATCAATCAGGCACAAAACAGTAGATGTCAGAGACAAAGTCTTTGAGTTTAATTGCGGTAAATCAGAAAACAGTTAGCCATATAAGCAATAAGAGCGCAGAGTTTACCCCACAGACCAAGTGCCACGTGGGCACCACAGGCCACTTTTACTAAGATAACCACTCATAAAAAGATGATTTTAAAAACCACAAATTTCCTTCTCCATTCCCTGAAAAAAAATTCAAAATGGCACCAGTTTTGTTAAACACACATTCTCATACTCCTGTCCAGTCATACACTTGAAAGAAATCAGAGATCTTAGGATAAAAACATAAAGTATTTTTTCCTTTTACCAATTTGCATAGAAACAAAACGAAGTGAAATTTACTAAAACACATACTGTACTAAAACACATACAGACTGATCTGGAGGTCCCCACCTACTGTTGAGTGGATTGGTATTGACTTGTCCATATTTTGAGAAGAAACATAGTTTGCTTCTTCCAGTATTTTAAGTCTCAGAAAGCCACACTTGGCTCAGATACAAACAGTGAGAGATCCCAGTAGGATGAGGAATGGCAGGGAAGGGGAAAGGATTTTGGAAAAGAAGTTAAGTTTGCCCTTAATTTCATCATCATCTGTCCTGGTTTGTTTTTGTTTATTTATTGTTTTGTTTTGTTTGTCAACTTAATACAAGTCAGGGCCACCAGGGAAGAGGGAAGCACAACCAAGAATGCCTCCATCAGACAATCTGTCGCCAAGGGTGTGGGGCATCTTCTTCATTCATGATGTATGCCATCCTGGGGAGGTGGCCCTGTGTGCTGTAAGAAAATAGGTAAGCCACGAGAGCAATTCAGTTCCTGCCTCTGGGTTCCTGCTGAAGTTCCTGACCTCCCTTGATGACGAATTGTGACCTGGGAGTTAGTTCCTGCCCTGACATTCCTTGGTGATGAACTGTGACCTGGGGGTTAGTTCCTGCCCTGACATCCCTTGGTGATGAACTGTGACCTGGGGTTCCTTCCAGGAGTTGCTTTTTTTTCAGTCTTCACAGCAGCGGAGAAACCTGATCAATGCTCCACCCTCAACCTTCCTGCTCCTTCTAGGCAATCCTCGCACATCACTTACCCATGATGTATACTCTTTCATTTGGTGCTGGTTGCTATGGGAACCTCCGGCATGGCCCCTCCAGAAGCAGTCCTGGCAGAGCTGGTAGTTGTGACACTGCTGGCATCGGTAGCGAAATCCCATCATGCTCTCGCTGTGACAGTAGGAACACTCCACTGGATGGAAGACTAGGCAGGGAGGAAACGAGGACAAGTGTGAACTGAACTAAAGAGAAACGCAGCTTACGAGGAATTCTGTTTTCTACTGTGTGCCGTGGCGATGATCGATTTTGACTGTGAGAAGTGTTTGTAGCTTCACTTCCTAAGCATGTGCACGTGTGTATGTATGTGGGGGTGGGATGGGGAGCATACATGAAATGGGATGAAGGACAAGTGTCCTCTGGCAGCACAAATCTCTTTAATGCCTTTGCTCTTTTGACCCCTATTTGTTATGTCATAAGAATGTAAATTATCCAAACTGACCGGCCTTTCCTCCAGAAAATCTCCCAGAGACCAGCAGAGGTCATGAAGACACAGAAGCACAAGGGATGAACACAGCTAAGAATTTAGGAGGCAAGGGGCGAATGCTAATGAAATAGAAAATGCGAGAAAGAAAAAGAAATGAAATAGGGGAGGCATAAAAACCAGATGAGAAAACTGAGTTCTTTTAATCTAATGGAGCGGCTAATGGGCTTATTTCAGGAGTGACATTGCCTTTATCTAACACACACACACTTTTCCGGGACAGAAGGCTAGGTCTCCAAAAGATGAGCAAATTATTTGAACACAGTTCTGACTTAGAGTGTTTGAGAGACATCTCACTTGTTTTGCCAGGAAATGTGAACTGCCAAGCTGGTCAGGTCAAATCTTTGAGATTTGAAGCTAATATATAATCAAATCTAAATTGTCTTCATGCCATAAGCTAAAGATATTGAAACAGCAGCAGCAATAACAAGAATTGCTTGTTTGTTTTTAAAGTTATCTGATTAGCTGGGCAAGAAAAGTATTACAGATGAGAAGAGATGATGATACCGAGTAAACCATGAGAGAAGAACATGATGCCTCCTGGGCTTTCTGCTGCCTAAGGGATATTCTGAGCCCCTGTCCTGGCACCCAGGAAAGCTAAGGCCTGAGTTAAGTCAGGAAAACTGCTCTGGACTGGCCCTAAGAAGCAGATCTCCTGTGACAGGAAGCACAGAGAAGTTGGAGCTGAAACCACGGAGTTAGGATTGGTCCCTGATGCCTTCTGGAACGCTGACTGGAGCTTTGAACCCATCCCAGGCCACACACAGCAGACACTCTCTGGCTCTTGGCTCTTGCATCCATGTGATTCTTAGTAATTGCAAAGGAACTAATAAATTCATCCTTTAAGTTTTATACAAAAGCAAAATAGATAGACGCATAACTCTGAGAGATGGCAGAGTCAGGTGTTAAATATTCAAATGAGAATTTAAAACGAAGCCAACTTTATTCCTATCGATTATTAGAGCAGTGCATAGACATGGAGTAGATTATTTTGTATTCAAGCTGGAGAAATTTTCAGTTTGACAATAAAACTATGAACATTAGTTAGAGGCTTTAGTCTGATCCATGTGTAAATTTCCTTAAACCTGTCCTAGGTTGTATTTCATATTTAAATCTGGGTATGTCAATGGTAAACAGATCTTGGATTAGAAGCTGAGCTACTTTGGAAAAGAAACAAGCAGTGAAGATTAGCATCCCTTTTGTCTTTAACATAAATCTGCTTAGTGACACGTGTAACCTTGAACACATGCTGTAAGGTGAGCCAGTTGCTCTCATTTATTGCTTTCATTTATTTTCTTGCTATTTCTTTCCCCTATCCCTGGCTGATTGCTTTGGAAAAAATGGTCAGTGTCATTGATCCCAACATGGGAAATTCACCTCTAAAACAAATCCTAGAAAATGTTTAAAATTTTAAGAATGTTTTATTCACCTCTAAAACAAATCCTAGAAAATGTTTAAAATTTTAAGGATGTCTTATTTTCTTTATTTTTTTAATTTTTACCTTATGTTCATTGGTATTTTGACTGCATGTGTGTCTGAGTGAGGGTGTCAGGTCTCCTTGGAACTGAGCTTACCGACAGTTGCTATGTGGATGCTGGGGACTGAGTCCAAGTCCTCTGGAAGAGAAGCCAGTACTCTTAACCACTGGGCCATCTTTCCAGTTCCCTGAAAATGTCCTTTATTGGGATCTTTCTACTGAACACAGATAGTTCATAACTGAGGTTAGAATACAATTGAGGTGTTTTTGTTTGTTTGTTTCTGTTTGCTTGTTTTTGATCTTTTTTGCATTATCCTCCTAATTTTGTATCATTTAAGGTTTGACTGGTCAGGACATAGGTTGGTTAAATGATCTACTAAACAAATTTCCCTAAAACTGTCATGGCTATAGACTTGGTGGTCTAAATTACCAATTTACTACCGTGGACCTCATGACTATTGACTTGGTGGTCCAAGTCAACTTGTTTGCTACCGTGGATTTCGTGTCTACAGACTTGGTGGTCTAAGTTACCGATTTACTACCATGGACTTCATGTCTACAGACTTGGCGGTCTAAGTTGACCGATTTACTACTGTTCTGGCTCAGCAGTAATTACTCACCATTCTCTACATTTGCCAGTCGATGCAGAAGAGGCAGCCAGACCAGGCACTGTGGAGGAGGATCTGACATGAGCGTGTCCAAGAAGCCATTTAAGGTGACCTTTTTCTGCATCAGAAGAAGAAAAATTGCACAAGTGTATGTCAGAGAACAACCTGAATTCATACTGGCCACATGTCATTTGACAAAGAAACAAAGCATCCAGTTAGCTCCTGATCTAGGGAGGAACGGAACTTGCCAAGGCTGCTTTTGCACTCTTTAGAACTCAGACATCCACTGCCTCTTGTGTCCAAATGTGCATGAGAGCAGATCATCTGCACCAGGCCTGAGCCAGGAGACACCAGAAGAGTCTGAGCCTCCCTCTCAGAGATGAGGGACAGTGTGGAAGTGGGCTGGGATCTGCACAGAAGAGCCTCGTGACACCGGGGAGTTGGGCTGTTTGGGAATGATTTCCCTTCAGGGTTTCCTCAATTGCTTACACACTGAATGTTTAGTTGCTGATGTATTCACATCTCTGCTCTGCTGGAATTCGGAAATAGCAGAAATCACATTGTCAAATTCTTTCTTTCTTTCTTTCTTTCTTTCTTTCTTTCTTTCTTTCTTTCTTTCTTTCTTTCTTTCTTTCTTTCTTTCTTTCTTTTCGAGACAGGGTTTCTCTGTAGCTTTGGAGCCTGTCCTGGAACTAGCTCTTGTAGACCAGGCTGGCCTCGAACTCACGGAGATCTGCCTGCCTCTCCCGAATGCTGGGATTAAAGGCGTGCACCACCACCACTCGGCCCACATTGTCAAATTCTAAAATTATTTTATTTGAAAATTTGAACCAAGATATTAAGGTTGATAGGACCATAATAGTTTTAATAATAAATCCCAAAGAAGTATACTGTTTTCGAGGCCCATATCTTGGGCTAAACCTTGTGTTTCACTAATAACTGATTCTGGATTGATATTTTTTTCTTGGCTTAGTCACTGCACATGAATCTACTGATGTTTTAATTATCTTTTTTGGCCTCACAGCTGCTCAGTCAGCATCCCACCAGCCTCTCCGGCTGAGGTATGACAGGGTCTCTGGTCCCAAGGCCCCGGCTCTGCCACAGCTGATATATGTAGGTTTAAATTGAGCCTCTATCATTCTATTTATCTAGAAGACTCAGAAGTCAAAGGCTGGGGTAGAAACCTGCTAGCTCAGAGAGGCGGAGGAGCAACTAGATGAACCTCTTCCCCCCATCCCAGAACCAAGAGGAAGCCCAAACTCTTGTTCCTGTCTTTCCTTCCCATGCATTTTCTCTAGATTGCTGACTTCTCTATGGTCAATTCTGGTCAGCTAGCCACTGGCTCCGCCCCCTGATTCAATGTATACCTTTACTGGGCAGTATCAGGAGTGTTAAGAGTGTGACCAAAATATCCCACAACACTGGATCATTTGACTAATCTCTTACAATAGGAATTTACAGTTTGAGTTTTTTCATAACATTAGCTGGTTTAAGCTTTCTGTTGGGATGATATGTATATTGTGGTTAAGATATATATTTTATGAATTATCAGTAAGGAGTTGGTAGTTTCAAAAGATATCAGAATTTATATGTCTAAAAGTAAATTTTCCTTCAAAGCTATTACTCTGTGTTGTATGGACTTTTCCCTAGAGAAATATTTCAAAAACATTTGGAATTCCAGTCATTTATTTATTTATTTCTTATGTGTATGGGTGCATGGGTGCTTTGACTACATGTATGTCCGTGTGCATACTCATGAGTGCCTGGTACCCATGAAGGCTAGAAGGGGAAATCAGATCTCCTGGGTCTGCGGCTGCAGGCAGTTGGGAGCCTTTATATGGGTGTTGGAAATTGTGCTGGGATTTGAATACAGATCCCCTGCAAGAGTAACTGCAAGAGTGCTCTTAACTACTGAGCCATCTCTCTAGTGCACCTCCTCCCTGCCCCTGCTTTTTAAATTGTGGCTATAAAAACATTAGATCAAAAATAAATTTGGATTTGTTTTTTCATGTGTCATTTTCTAAATTTTTCAGGTGATCTTATCCATTTTGGTTACTCAATCATATTGGCTAAATTACAATTGATACTGCAATTTTTAAGATAGTAATAATTTAGATAAGTATAAATTTCTCATCATTAAGAATAAACAAACAAACAAACAAACAAATAATGCTGTCATGGGACAAGCTTTAGGATATTTTGGAAGCAATTTTTAGTATGAGAACATCTTATTTGACAGTTTTTGAACATACAGTCTTTTTATGTCTGAAGGTCGGGTAGAGAAAGAAAAACACCGTGTCTCAGATGCTCATCTCAGAGTAAACAGTATTTCTCTAGAGACTTGGCGTGGGAGAAAGACAAGGACGAGGAGGAAAAGGGATGGAGAAACAATGGACAATGGTCACCAGAAGGGAGCTATAAGAAATACCAAGTCCAAAATGCAGTTACTGAGAGGAGAACGCACTGACTCAGGGCAGAGGTGGAGGAATGTACAGGAGCACCTAAGACCTGAATTCAGGGATCGGGTCCTGAAAATTTCATAGACTTCCCGGTCTGGATGGCACAGGAACAGGTCAGCATCTAGTGCAGCCTGCCATGCATGTCTTCATGGAGCAGGTCAGTCAGTGTATAGTGCAGCCTGCCATGCATGTCTTCATGGAGCAGGTCAGGGTCTAGTGCAGCCATGCATGCATGTCTTCATGCAGCAGGGTTAGGGTCTAGTGCAGCCTGCTATGCATGTCGTCATGCATCAGGAGACTAGTTATATTTCTATACATGCATGGTAAGAGTGACACTTGTTGGAGTTTCAACTTTGCAGACGGCTGAATAAATGTAGATGGATGATGTCACTAGCTGGGTGAGCAGTGTGGTTTTCCAGCAGCTGCTGTGCACACTTCTTTCCTTTTTAAACGCTGTTTTATGTTTTAATTAAACAGACTGCCTGAGAAAGCATGCATTGTTAGTTTAGACTGTACAGTAGTAAACAATATTATGGGTGTGAATTTAGAAACTACCACTGTACGGTATTGGGGAACAAACATATGGTCTTTCCATAGAGATGCAGTAAACTAAGTGCCTTCCCTAGCAACAGAGTCAGCTGAAAGATTAAATTAGACAGTAGACATAGTTAGCATGATGTTTGCCTTTTGGCCAGTGAGCACTAGTAATTATTACGATTCAGGTATAAGTATATGTATCATATATATATATAACATACATATAACATGCATACATACATATATACAAGCATGTATATATCTATATCTATATATGTTAGTTGCTGGATCACAGGCCATTTGTCAAAGGTTGGAAAAATATACCTAGGCTACTGTCACGAGGAGGAAATTAGGCACCCAAGCATGGAAGTCACAGACAGAAAGGGAATAACAGTGTTAGGAAGGGTTCCTTAAGAAAGTTACCTGTTGGGAGAAGCAGGATCTGGCTGACTGTTCTGTATAGCCAAATGAAGGACCTTCAAAAACAGCTGTGGGAAGTTTGAGAACTTCCCGAAGGAACTGGTCGTATCTTCCATACACCATCACCCCACTGGAGTCAGAGATCATTGAGAAAATATCTGATGGGAAGAAAGGATGAAGGTGTTTACCATATAAACATCTGGAGCATCAGGTCAACATATCTCACACAAATAAGGCAAGATAAGTGTATTATTTATGAAAACATAATATGAAACTTGCTCTGTCTGCTGAAATGGTCTCAGCATGAGAGCCAGTGTTTTCTTCCTCTTGTATTGTTTCAAGACAGGGTCTTGCTATATGTCTGGTGTCTTTTTGAAGATGAGTTGTAATTTGGGTAATATTAACACATTTTGATAAGACAGGGGGACCTGATTTTGTCCTGAGGTCAATTTTCAACTCACATAAAATGCTGCTAAGATAAATATTGTATAAGTGATACATGCTGCTGTGGTTTGAGCATGAAATGTCACCCATAGGCTCATGTGTTCGAACATCTGGCCCTTATCTGCCATGGGGTGGTGCTGTTTGGGAAGGTGGTGGAACACTCAGGAAGTGGAGTCATGTTGGTGGGGGGCAGGCTTTGAGGTTCTATTTTCTGTCCCCACTCCCTGTTCTTTCTCTGCTGTTGGACTGCTGATGCTGGAACAGGCTAGCCCCCCGCTCCTCCTACTGTCTGTTTTCTACCGTAACATCTGGATCTCTTAGGAACTGCGAACCAAAATAAATCCCTTTTCCCTTTAAGTTGTTTCAGTTAAGACATTTTATCATAGCAACAGAAAAGTAAGACAAAATTGCCAACCTCTTAGGAAACAGAATGAAATTATCTCTATAGAATTAGGAGAGGTATGTATATCATTTATCTGATTGGCAATTATTTATTCATTTATACCATTATCAAAATTTTAGGGTTTGATTTAGTGTTTTTGAAAAATCAAGGGCACAATAGAGATAAGGACGAAAAGAAAAAAAAGCCAACAGTTGAGTAAGTTCTCACAGAGGCAGAAAACCTTGGCAGGCCACACTGTCCATAGGGTAGAGGGCATGTGACTTACGGGAAGGTTCTTTGTGTGGTGGAGAGGAGCCTGGTCTTACAGCTGATCTCAGAGGAAAAGTCAGGGTTTCAGATTATTCCCCAGAGTGCTTCTGGCTTCACTGAGCTGTGAGCTCCATTCTGCCCTGATATGGGCTTAATGAACACTAACAGCTCAATTCCCAAGGTGCTTCCTAATCTCCCCTGGGAATCACCAGAATGGAAGGACTTGCCATCAGTTTATCTAATGCTAATTAGACATCACTCCGCCAGTGTAGCTGCTGCGACAAAACACAGTAAATTCAACGTGTTATCTCTGTTTACTTTCAGTTTCAGTTTTTCAAGGTCAGAATGTAGCCGAGGCTATTGCCAGCTGAGGCTAGCACAGTCACACTGTAATTCTGTGTCACACATTACAAGCTTTTACTGGATGATGGTTTTAGGAGGTGAATCAACTCTCTTCATTCGAGATCTTCCTGATGAAAATGACATTTTACAATTGATATTAATGCTGATATTCTGAGGTTAATATCCAAGATGTGCAAGGAGCTCAGATAACTCAACAGTTAAGAAAAAACATCTGACCGACAATGGGCAGAGAAGCCAAGGAGATACTTCCTGAAGGAAGGCATACAAACTGGATAGAGTTTATTAAATGCTCAGTGTCAATGTTCATCTGCCAAAGGCAAATGAAAGCCACGGCCAGGTACCATCTCCAGTGAAAAGGAAAATAAAAACGACAGTACAAACGAAAACGAGTGTGGGGGAGAACCTTGAGCAAAGGGAATAGTTGCGGAGCGCGGTGGAAATAAAACATCAGCCATTATGGAGGCAAATATCACAGTTGGAAACAGTAGAATCAGTGCGCAATCCAGCAATTCTATTCCTGGGCCTGCATCAGAAGGTATGTGTAAGTGAAACTAGTGTGTTGATGAAATGTCTGTGCTCCCATGTTTATGACGACACCTGTACAACTGTGGAGATGAGCAATCAACCTAAGTGTCTACAAACTCATAAATACAAGAGTGGTCCATCCCCTGTGGAGTGTTGCTCAGCCATCGGAGGAATCCTGCCATCTGCAAGAACACTGATGGGCTCAGGGAGCAATCTGCTAAGTGAAATAAGCCACACACAGAGACAAATATTACATGTTCAGACTCATATGGAATACAAACATGTTGATTTCAGAAGTAGAGTGTAGAATGGTAATTACCAGAGCCTGGAGTGCTTAAAAGACAGGCAGGATTTCGAACATGTTGTCAAAGAATATATAGTTATAGCTAAGGAGCAAGCTTTAGAGAGAGCCTTCACAGAAGGGTGGCAAGGTAATGAAATATGTGTAGTACAGCTGATAAATGCATGTGCTCTCATCACAAAATACCGTATAAATTGGTGCATATACTAATCAGATGGATTTAACTACTCCACAGTGTATTTGCACGCAAAATATATAAGTAATTAATTTTATGTTAATTAAAAAATTTAATTTCAACCAAAGTGTTGTCTTCATATCTCTGCAATGTTGTTTGCTTACAGGGCTTTCTCTCAGGCTCTAGTTACACTGTCCAACAATAAATAAATCGAAATGAATCTGCCAGCAGAAGAATATGTTGATTAATTCTATATGTAGATGTTGAAACATTCGAATGGACCGGGAGAAAAGAAAACTTGGGAAAATCAGACCGGCTTTCCACGGGACTGCCATCTTGCTTGCCTTGGGGAAGATGGGCTGGTTCTAATAGGGTCACCCTGTGTCTTGTGAGACTCTGATTTTCCAAGCCAGGGTTTCTTGTGACATGTTGCCTGGGCTTTTCACATCACTAAGTGAAAGAATTCAGGCAACCTTTCTGTTCTGGTTGGAATATTGACATGCAGTTGTTAGTTCTGGGGTGGGAGGCATGGTCTGCAGGCACAGCCTAAAGGATAGCCCACCTGTGGTTCCTCTGCTGGTTCCTCATGCCTCCTGATCTACCTCAATATGAACACGGCACCTCGCACTCTCACGGCTATGGACAGAATCCTGTCCTGCCACCATGCCTTCCTCAGGGTAGTGGTCTGCTTTCCCTGACCTGTAAACCCGAGTAAACCATTCCCCCATAACTGTCTGGGCACATTGTGAAATATTTGGGCACAGTGAAAGGTAATGTATTTAATCTTTAACTAGAGCAAAAGCAGGAAAACCCATAGTACCTTCCACACATTCTACACTAAAATGAACTTCTTTTGTGTTGAGGAAGGTCATCTAGGAGCCCAAGTAAGTATGGACCACAGGGATTATCTGGAAGTGGCTATGGGTGGCTTACCCAGGTCTTCAAAAAGAAATGAAGGAACTCTAAAGTTGATGTAAAAACTTTACAAGATACATGGCTGCATCTTGGTTTTGGGTTCTATGAGTATGAATATATAAGAAAAATAATTATTTCAAGGGTTTAATCAGCTAACGGAGTAAAGCATTCAGAATCACACTTCACATGTGGGACACAGTGATATTTTCGTTCTGTATTTTTTTCTGTTGCTGACATCATAGATTCATTTGAAATCTCCCATGGGAATTTTCCTTGTGACTCCAGATCATATTATAACCCCCTTTGTGTCTCCTACAGTACCACAACATGAATTTTCATTCATTGGTTCATTCAGCTACAATCACAGTGTATTTTTATGCAAAATATATTATTAGCAATTAATTTTATGTTAATTAAAAATCAATTTCAACCAAAGTGTTGTCTTCATATTTGCAATGTTGTTTGCTTACAGGGCTTTCTCTCAGGCTCTAGTCAAACTGTCCAAGGATAAATAAATTGAAATGAATCTGCCAGCAGAAGAATATGTTGATTAATTCTATATGTAGATGCTGAAACATTCCAATGGACCGGGAGAAAAGAAAACTTGGGAAAATCAGACAGGCTTTTATATGGTGACTGCCATCTTGCTTGCCTTGGGAAAGATGGGCTGGTTCTAACAGGGTTACCCTGTGTCTCTGCAAGACTAAATGGGTAGCATTGTGGCGAATCAATGGATGTATGGGAAACCAGATGCAGTTCTTGCCCTCTGGGAGGCTTGGCGGATTGAGAAAAGCTTGAAGGATGCCTCATAGACCATCACAGACGGTAACACCATGGTGTGATGCTGGAAGAACAGGCGGATGCGATGCAGAGGGAAGAGCTGGTCAGGGCAAAGTGTAAAGGCCACTGAGTGGTTATCACAGAGGAGGAGGAATCGGCTCAAAAAATCGGGATCAGACAAAATGGAGTGCAAGCACAATGCTCTCAAGGAGCTTCCAGTGGCCTGGGATGGGGTACAGGTACTAGGGTACTATGGATGGTGACCCCAGATATAAAATGCCTTGAAGCTTCTACTATGGAATTCAAATTGTGTCTGGAAGATATCAAGGGAGATGATGAGGGGTTTAAAGCAAGCCAGCGAGTTAGAGGCGCAACCTTGGAGGTATTTGCAGAGGCAGATTAACCCATTTAGAGCACACACAAGGTAGTGTGGGTCTTCTGAACTAAAGAAAAACAGTACCCAGACATTATAGACAAAGTAAGACATCCCAGGCTTATGGTGTTAGACTTGGAATTCCTTAAGACCTGGATTGTTGGGGGTGGAAGAGTTGGCTGAGTTGGTACAGTGTTTGACTTGCATGCATGAGACCTTAATTTGCACCTGGAAATGCTGTGTGTGTGTGTGTGTGTGTGTGTGTGTGTGTGTGTGTGTGGTGGATGCTTGCAATTTCAGCCCCAGGAAAGCAGACACAGGAGGACCCTTGCAACTCACTTGCCAGCCAGTCTAGTTTAATCGGTGAGCTCCAGGCCTTGTCTCAAAGGACATGGACAAAATTCCTCCACATGACATCTAAGGTTGTTTACTATCATGCATGCACCAAGTCATACTTGTACACAGATGTGAGTATGCATATATGCATACACATGCTTGTATGCAGACACACATGGACACACTTAAGAAAAAGCAATCAACAGGAAGAGACAAGTGTTCTATCCCATGAAAGCAGTTAATTAAAAGATGAGAACAATTAAACAGAAGAGGCCACTGTATGCTATGGTGCTCTGCCATATGCCCACAGAAAGTGCCCTTCTTTCCATAGCTGCACCAATGGTGCCACCAGGAGTAACATGGTGAACACCATGCCTATTGGTTGGTGGTGGCCCCAAGTCGTTGTAAAATGGAGTTAGCATTCTCTTTACTGCTTTTTAAGCATTTAATAAAATTTATTTCATTTTTATGTTATCTGTACTCAAGTTGCTTGCCTAGCAACCATGCATTTGATGTATATTTTCACATTTTTACTGTGTGTGTGTGTTAATGCATGCATGCATAAGTATATGTCTAGCATGTGTGTAGAGATGTGGATAAATCCTGGGAACTGGTTCTCTTCATCCACTTGGTGCAATCCTGGGATTTAATTCAGGTCTTCAGGTCTATGTGCAACCACCTCTGACCACTTTCCTTTCAGATCTGATCCTGCCTTAAAGGACAAGTGGCTCCTCCAAGCCTAGGGTCTGGAGATGAGTGAGTCTGTCAGTGTTTCCTTTTCCCAAAAATTGCTTTAGTGACTGCTCTGAGATGGGCAAGATGCCGGCACAGGCCAGAGAGTGGCAGGAGATTGCTGATATGGCTGCCCCCAGTAGCGGGCAACATCTGACCAGGGGAGCTGAGCAGAAGCGCCTGGTCCTCCAGGATAAGGACTCGCTGGCTTCAGGGAAGGCTCAGAGGCTCTGCATCTTTAGAAAAGTGCCTTTCACCAGTTTGGCTCAAACTTACTCTAAGATAGGCCTCTTTAATTGTGTGTGTAGGGACACAGCATTGAATCAGTATCCGAAGATGCTTGAAGATTTTAATGTTTGAGACCTTTCTCTACCGCTCTCCGCATAGATGGCCGATTGATATGAAGGCAGCAGCTCTGGGTTTCCCTTCTTGTTCATTCATTTTGTTAAACTTTCTTTTCTTAGCCCAGTCTTGGAGGAAATACCTCCTAGATACTTCTGAAGCCACTTAGAAGTTGAGGAGAATGCCATTGGTTTTTGGAACTTCTAATTCATTGTCTCCCAGCCGAACAATCAAGTAGATAGTTTCAGTTTCTTTATTTCCTCAGCCAACTGAAGAGAAACGAACTGGCCCCAGGGTCTGAGTGGGTGCCTCTGAATTCTGGCTGCACTGGCTGCTCCATGAAAGAAATCATGGGTGTGAAGGAAGCTGACCCCACCTCAGTCTTCCCACACTGTCACTAGCCTGGTTAGCCAGCGGGAAAACATTCAGGCAGTGTGTCTGCTAGATTCCCAAGGTGCAAAGGGCTGTCCCCCTTTTTCTCACTCCCTTTCGACTACTCAGAATCCAACAAGCAGAAAGGAAGGGAGGGAGGGACTCCATGGTCTACAGAGCTGGAGGCCCCCTCCGGGTTTAATAACCATCCCCATTACAATGTGGAAGGAAACTAAGGACTAAAGACATGAAACCGTATCATAGTGTAACTTAGCAACCAAATGGTGTGGCTGGACCCACAGCCTGGGTTATCAACGCCAGTTGTCATGTTCTTTCTAACACAGCACGGCAAACTCACAATAGTTAGGGTAAGAGACAGGGTGAAATCACAATACTAACATTATTTTAAATTAGTGAAAATTGAATACTTTAGTATCAGAAAGATTCTAGTTGGAGATACTCGGGCAGTTAAAAATAATGATAATTCAAAAGGAGAGGGGAATATTCACTTCATTAAGATTTACCTAATGTGAAAATAATTTTATTAGAAAATTTAAAGGCCAAAGAAGGCTGCGTTTGAGATAGCGCCACAGGACAAGGGAAGGCAGAGATAGACAGGGGACACGGCAGGACTAAGAGAGAGGATGTAGGTACACAACAGAGACAAGCAAGGAGGTGGGGGTGGGGGTAACTTACATCTTAACTTGTCCATGATCTTCCCTCCACACAATGTAGCCAAAGCCATTTTGACAGCAAATACTGAGATTTTACCATGGCCTTCCCTGTTTAATGATAGGAGAAAAAAAATGGTGTTATTTAGGGTACTTCCAATAAAGAATGTTGACATTTTCCATTCTGTAGAAATTGTAGGATACATGGCTGCATGCATTATGCGGACACATTTTAGAAAGGGTTGTGAATACAATTCCATACACATCGCTAAGAGACTGTCTATTTGACACTTTTGTTTTTCAAGAGACATCAGAATCTCTTACTTTATTCATTGAATATGTCACTTGCTCAAAACATAGGCTGGTAGCCAGAGAAATATCCCCTAGATAGCTGTGGGTTTAAATAGCAGATCATGCTTTTTTCTTTGGCTTTCATGAAATAATTTTATGCATGACTCTAGTCTTTATAATTTATTCAATCAGACTTCAGAAATTTCATATTTTATTTCCTTAGAGAATTTTTAAATTTTTAGTTAAGGTAAAACTAAATGTGGACTTTTTAAAATTACAAGTTCAACTTTTTTAAATTGTATTTTGACATTTTTATTTTAGTTTTTATTGGAAATAGTCTTCTCTTATACGATACATCCGGAGTGCAGATTCCCCTCCTTACATTTCCTTTAGTGTCCCCCTACCCTCCCTTGTCCCTAGACCCACTTCCCTGCTATTTTCATTCAGAAAAGAACAGGTCCCCAAGAGACAATTTAAAAAACACATTGTCTAAACACACAAGCAAGTCAATTGTTTCTGTGTAATATATTTACTTTAAAAAAGACAGTATTTTAAGGGGTCAGAGGGTAGGAGCTCAGTTGTAGAGCTGGCTCAGTGATGTGCTTGCTATGGATGCATGAGAACCCGATCTTGGATCCCCAACACCCACATAAAGCCTGGCAAATGGTGGCAAATACTTGTAACATCACTACCGAAGAAGCAGAGTCAGACAGATCATTGACCAGCCTAGCCAAATCAATGAGCTCTAGAATCAGTGAGAGAACTTGTCTCAAAAAATAGATCAATATATGCCTTACGAACACACATGCCGGATTTCTCAGTTAAAGTACTTGTAAACTGAATCCAGGAACATATCCAAAAAATTTTCCACCATGATCAAGTAGGCTTCATCCCAGTGATACAGGGATGATCCAACATACATAAATTGATAAATGTAATCCACCACATACACAAACTGAAAGATAAAAATATCTCATTTAATTAGATGCAGAAAGGCCTTTGACAAAAGTTCAACACTCCGTTATAATAAAAGTCCTGGAGAGAGAGTAGGGATACAAGGGATAAACCTTAATATAACAAAAGCAATACACAGCAAGTCCACAGCCAACATTAATCTAAGTAGATAGAGAAATTTGAAACATTTCCACTAAAATCAGGAACAAGATAAGGGTGCCCATTCTCTCCATACCTATTCAATATAGTACTTGAAGTCTTAGCTAAAGCAAAAAGACACGTGAAAAAGACCAAGAGGATGCAAATAAGAAAAAAAGGAGAAAAGTATTCTCACTTGCAGATGATATGGTTTTATATTTAAGATTCTAAAGACTCTCACAGGAAATTTCTATAGTTGGTAAATACTAAATAAAGTATTTACCATATTTAGCAAAGTATATGAAACCAACACATGAAATCAGCACCTTTTTTTAAATCTACAAATGACAAACAGACTGAGAAACAAAGCATGAAAACAGTATCTTTTACGATAGTTTCAAAAATATCTTGGGGCCAGGCATGGTAGCATATGCCTTTAATCCTAGCACTCTGGAGGCAGAGACAGGGAAAATCTCTGTGAGTTCGAAGCCAGCCTGGTCTACAGTGATTTTTTCAGGACAGTTAGAGCTGTTACATAGAGAAATCCTGTCCCCTGTCTTGAAAGAAAAAAAACTAAAACAAAACAAAACAAAAATCCTGGAATAACTCTAATCAGGGGTGTGATAAACTTGTATAATAAAAACTTTAAGAAAAGCTTTTACAGCTTTTGTAAAGCAAAGGATATGGTCAACAGACAAAACAGCAGCCTAAAGAATGGGAAAAGATCTTCACCAACCCCACATCAGACAGAGATCTGATCTCCAAAATACACAAAGAACTCAAGAAATTGATCATCAAAAAACAAATAATCCAATAAAAACTGGGATACAGACCTAAACAGAGAACTCTCAACAGAGGAATCTAAAATGGCTGAAAGACACTTAAGGTAATGCTCAACATTTAGCCATCAGAGAAATGCAAATCAACCAACTCTAAGATTCCATCTTATACCTGTAAGAAAGGCCAAGATCAAAAACACTGATGACAACTTATGCTGGAGAGGTTGTGGGGTAAAGGGAACACTCCTGCATTGCTGGTGGGAGTGCAAGCTGGTACAGCTGCTTTGGATATCAGTATGGTGATTTCTCAGGAAATTAGGAAACAACCTTCCTCAAGACTCAACAGTACCACTTTTGGGTATATATCCAAAAAATGCTCAATTATACCATAAGGACAAGTGCCCAACTATGTTCATAGCAGCATTTTTTGTCACAGCCAGAACCTGGAAACAACCTAAATACTCCTTGATCAAAGAATGGATAAGGAAAATGTGGTATATTTGCACAATGGAGTACTACATAACAGAAAAAAATGACATCTTGAAATTTGCAGGTAAATGGATGGAGCTAGAAAACATAATTTTGAGTGAGGTAACCCAGACCCAGAAAGACAAATATCACATGTACTCACTCATAAGTGGTTTTTAAACATAAAGCAAAGAAAACCAGTCTACAAATCACAATCCCAGAGAACCTAGACAACAATGAGGACCCTAAGAAAGACATACATGGATCTACAAAGGAAGGAATATCTCCTGAGTAAATTGGGATCATGGGGACCATGGGAAAGGGTTGAAGGGGAGAGGAGAGGAAAGGAGGGGAGCAGAGAAAAATGTATACCTCAATAAAAATCAATAAAAAGAAAAGATTTTATAATAAAAAGCTTATTATTAAAAGAAAAAAATTGCTAAAGAAAGAAATTGAAGAAGACTAGCTAAAGCAACCATGAATAATAAAAGAATTGTTGGAGGTATCACCATCCTAGATTTCATCTTACACTACAGAGTTATAGTAAAAAAAAAGTCAGTATTGCATAAAAACATGATCAATGGAACAGAACTTGAGTTGCGGTCATAACTACATAGCTACAGACACTTGAGTTTTAAAAAGAATCCAAAATGCACACTGAAGAAAAGATAGCATCCTCAACAAAATAGTGCTGGTCAAACTGGATGTGTGCACGTAGAAGAATACTAATAGATCCCTATTTATCTTCCTGAACAAAAACTCCCTCCAAGTAGATCAAGGATCCTGACATAGACCAAATTCCCTGAACCTTAAAGAAAAAAAGAGCAGGGAACTCACTTGATCTACATGGGCATAGGGGATGTCTTCCTGACCAGGACCTCCAAAGCACAGGCACAAAGACCAATATTAGTAAATGGGGCCTCATAGAGCTAAAAAGTTTCTGTATAGCAAAGGACACCATCATTCAAGCAAAGCACAAACCTACAGAATTGGGGAAAAAGCTATACATCTGGTAGAGGGTTTGTTTCTAGAACATACAAAGAACTGAAAAAAAATTAAAACTCAGAAACCAAAACCTAAAAAAACAAAACCTAAACATCAGGAAAGCTATTCAATTAAAAAAAAATGGGTTACAGTGTTAAATAGAGTTCTCAGTTCTGAAAAGATGAAACACAAATGGCTAACACTTAAAAATTTTCAACATTCTTTGTCACCAGAGAAATGAAAATTAAAACTATTTTGAGATTTCATTCTACACTAACCAAAATGGCCAACTAAACAAATGTTGGCACATACTGGCGAGGGTGTGGGAAAAGGGGAGCACTTACTCACTGCTACTAGGAATGAAAACTGGTAAAGTCAATGTAAGTTCCTCAAAAAGCTGAAAATCAATCTAACACAAAATTCAGATGTACTGCTCTCAGGCAAATATCCAAAGGACTATGTCACTTTCGAGATATTTGCTCATCCATGTTCATTGCTGCTCTATTCATAATAGCCAGAAATTGGAAACAGCCTAGATGTCCATCAATTGATGAATGGATAATGAAAATGTGCTTACATTTACACAATGGAATATTATTCAACTGTTAAGAAAAATAAAATTATCCAAGAACACATAAAAAATCATCAACCATGATCAAGTTGGCTTCATTGGAGAGATGCAGGGGTGGTTTAACACATGAAAATCTATTAATGAAATCTATTATATAAATAAACTGAAAGAAAAAAAACATATGATCATCTCATTAGATGCTGAAAAAGCATTTGATAAAATTCAACACCCCTTCATGATAAAAGTCTTGGCGAGATCAGGAATATAGAAATGTATCTAAACATAATGAAAGCAATAAACAACAAGCTGACAACCAACATAAAATTTAAGGGAGATAAACTCAAAGTGATTCCATTAAAATCAGGAACAAGACATGGCTTTCTTTCCATATCTATTCAATATAGTACTCAAAGTTCTAGCTAGAGCAAGAAGACAGCAAAAGGAGATCAAGGGGATACAAATTGGAAATGAAGAAGTCAGACTTTCACTATTTGCTGATGAAATGATACTAAACATAAGTGACCCTAAAAATTCTTCCATGGAACTCCTACAGCTGATAAACACCCAGTAGTGTGACAGGACACAAGATCAATTAACAAAATCAGTAGCCATTCTATATATAAATGATAAAGGGGCTGAGAAAGAAATCTGAGAAATATCACTCTTTACAATAGCCACAAATAACATAAAGTCTTGGTGGTAGCTATAACCAAAGAAGTGGGACAAGAACTTTAAGTCTGTGAAGAAGATATCAGAAAATGGAAAGATCTCCCATGCTCTTGGATAGGTAGGATTAGCATAATAAACATGGCAATCCTACCAAAAGCAATTTACAGATTCAGTGCAATTCCCATCAAAATCCCAGGAAAATTCTTCCTAGACCTCGAAAGAACAATACTCAACTTCACATGAAAAAAAAAAACCCATGACAGCCAAAACAATTCTGTACAATAAAGGAACTCCGGAGGCATCATCATCCCTGACCTTTGATATCAAGCTCTATTATAGATCTCAGTAATGAAAACAGCTTGGTATTGACATAAGAACAGACAGGTGGCCAAATGGAATCGAATTGAAGACTCTGATATTAATCCACACACCTATGAACACCTGGTTTTTGACAAAGAAGCTAAAATTATACAGTGGAAACAGAAAGTATCTTCAATAAATGGTTCTGGCATAACTGGATATCAACACGCAGAAGAATGAAAATAGATCCATATCTATTCCCATGTACAAAACTTAAGTCCAAATGGATCAAAGACCTCAACATAAATTCAACCACATTGAACCTCATAGCAGAGAAAGTGGGAAGTAGCCTTGAAGGCATAGTCAGAGGAGACCACTTCCTAAATATAACACTAGTAACACAGACCCTGAGAGCAACAATAAATAAATGGGACCTCCTGAAACTTAGAAGTTTCTGTAAGGCAAAGCACATAGTCAATAAGACACAATGGCATCCTACTGAATGGTAAAATCTTCACCAACACCACATCAGACAGAGGACTGATCTCCAAAATGTATAAAGAACTCAAGAAACTAGACATCAAAATACCAAATAATGCAATTAAAAACTGGATGGAGATCTAAACAGAGGTTTCTCAACAGAAGAATCTTAAATGGTTCTCCCTAGCCCTTTAATGGCTCCCTCAATGAAGATATCTCTTTTCTTTCTCTCCCTCAATAGCCTTCTCCTTTTCTGAACATCCCATTCCCTCATGTTCTCCTTTTCCATCCTCTTCTCTCCTCCCCTCCCCTCTCCTTTGACCCTCATTTCTCCCCTTTCCTAATTTTCTCAGGAGGCGTTGTCTGTTTGGACTTTCCAGGGGATCAATATATGTCTCTCTTAGGGTTCTCCTGTTACCTAGCTTCTCTGGGATCATGGACTATAGATTGGTTATCTTTTGCTTTAAGTCTAAAATCCACTTATGAGTGAGTACCTACCATGTTTGTCTATATGGCTCTGGGTTACCTCACTCAGGATGGCACTAGAGAAATTCCCAGGAATCTACAAGGATGGCCCCAATTAAGACTCTAAGCAACCGTGGAGAGAAAGCCTAAACTGGCCTTCCCCTGTAATCAGCTTGATGACTACCTTAATTGTCATCATAGAACCTTCAACCAGCAACTGGGAGTGGGAGGAAGGGAGGGGAGAGAGTGGGAAATGGGAATAATACGTAAAATGAGAAAAGATTGTTTTTAAAAATAAATTAATTAAAAAATAAAAGAAAAAGAAAAATGATAAAAACTTATAAAATGTATAGGTTGTTAATGGATGTCTCAGTAAGGCATCCTAAAGACAAATGTTGCACATTTTTCTTACATAAACATGTTAGTTTTTAAGCTTTCAATATGTGCACTACAATCTGAATAACCAGAGGTTAGGTACTTTGTAAGGGACCAGGGAGGAGGGGCTCTCCTAAGGGAGGGAACTTAGAATATAGCGTGATAGAGACATAAAGGGAGGACATAGGCGTAGAGTAGGAGGACTAAATGGGGGGAGGAGTGAGAGAGCAGGGTAAAGGGGACAGTATGCGGAGGGACAATGAACACTAAAGACCTTTAGGAAAACCACATGGAAACCCAGCACTGTGGAAGATCCCTAAGGTATATATGAAAGGAAGTTAAATGGAGTCACCATATAATGATATAATGGGGAAGACAATGCCCACAGTAGACCTTATATGATATGAAGTGAAACCTCTAATACCAAGAATGAGTAACATCTTGTTGAGCCATTGGCCTAAGGAGTCTCACAGACCCTGCCCAACACCATAGGCTATTGAAATGCTGTTGGTTACTATCAACAACTTAACAGTAAGGTCCTGTTGCTGAAGATACCATTTATACATGTCATTGAGCTTGAGCCCAACTGGAAGTGTCATGGTCCTGGATGTTACTCGGCATGTTATCATCATCATCCTCACACAACCAGGAATTCTGTGACCTACACCAGCACATGCCTGCAAGATAGACTGGTGCATTAGTGGCACCAATGTGTGGGAGTAAACAATCAGTTTTTGATTGGATTAAAGTCCACTCCATAAGATGAAACCCGCTCCTGACACTGTTAAAGTGGCCAAGAACCTAAGACTAGATTCACTGTGAGCCCAGGGGAAAATTTACTACTATTATTCTGCTAAAGAAACACAGGAACAAAATGACTCCGAATGACCCAATGCTATCTCTCAGTGTGCCACTCAACCCTCTTGCAGCAGATGGTAATTATCAGAGATCCACAGCTAGGCTGTGTGTGTAGAGTGAGAGTTGGGAGCACTTGACCCTAGATGGGATCTCTTTATCAACCCCCCATGCCGCATCAGGGATCTCTGTGGAAGAGGAGGCAGAAAGACTGTAAGCCAGAGGTGGTGGATGACCCCCAGGAAAACGTGTCACCCAGCACAACAGGTCTGATACAAGATGAACTCTCAGAGACGGTGACAGAATGTCCAAGACCCACACAAGTATAAACCAGACAAAAAACCAGAAAAATAAACCAGAGAAGGGAAAGAAAGCACAAGGTTCTATTCCTGAGAAGCTATTTGCAGCTGCTACCCCTGAGGAAGAAAATGACGTGTTTTTCAATGGCGTGTCCCTTGTATGCGATTTACACTGCAGGGTAGGCCATGTGATCGGGATTAGTCAACACCAACAGACTCCATGGCTTTTGTGTGCTTTTTGTTTTGTTTTGGAATTTCTACTACTTTTTTTTTGAGAGAGAAAGAACATGAAGTCGGGTGGACAGGAAAGAATGAAGGATCAGGAAAGAATTGAGGGAGGGGGAAAATGTGATAAAAATACATTGTATGAAGTAAATTTTTAAAAAGTCAGTCAAAGAATTTTTCAAAAAAGTGTGGAGAGAAAGGCCCTTAATATTAATATATTAATCTCTGACTTTCTCTCTGTCTGTCTCTCTGTCTCTTTGTCTCTCTCTCTCTCTCTCTCACTCACATGCACACACATACACACATATACACACACAATATACATATATACACATATACACTAAACATGTACATATACACATATACATATATACACCCATATAAACATACCCAGACATACACACATATACACACACATACATAGACATACACACATATACATACTTATACAGACATACACACATATACACACATACACAGACATACACACATACATCCACAGATACACACACAGACACTTATGTGCACATGGCCCCTGACATATATAAGAGTAGGAGTTCCATTTCTTCCAAAATTAACAGATGTTGCCAAATCATTGACTTAGGGAGCATATGAACATGTCAATCTTAAAATACATAAGGAGAATATGGAGAATAGTGTTTCAACAAAACAATACACTATCTAGAATAAATTGTTCTTTTTTTATATCCCAAGAATCATAAGAAAAATCATATTAAATATTTATGGCTATGAGGACAGAACAAAGCCAACTGTGCCTGAAGCACTGCATGTGTCATGGGATGTATGTTGGAATCCAACTTCAGGGACAGTAAAGAGATGACCCCACAAGCGTTTCTTTGTGAATTCAAGCTTTGAGCACAATTGATTCCTCACTAATGTGAAAGGCACAGAAAAATGCCCTAAAGAAATTACAATTAGTGTGTTAATTTTTATTAGATAACAATTATTTTTTACAATAAAACAGTAAAATCGCCCTTGTAATCTTTTCCTTTTCATAAACAGAGGCCACAGCAAACAATGCATATTTGCTCACATTTCTCCACCATAGTCTTTAGGCACAACAGAAATATTCTGGTTTGATGTCAGTTATCCCAGACTTCTGTCTTTTGTGAAATGTTCTTTTCTGTTACAGTTTAATGTCAAAAAAGCCTATCAAACTACTCCCTTAATACTTAATACTCATATTTCTGAGAGTTGGCTAAGTCTGAGACAAATTATTGAAGGTGCAATCTGAAATTGCTTCATAAATCAATGTTTTCTTAAATATTTTGCTTTCCTTGATACTTGGTTGAAACTCTCTGGAATCATTCAAGTTTTCCTAAACAGTGGGAAGAGGAGGGTGCATACGTACCCCTAGTCTAAAATATGTATGGATAACTGTGGAATCTGTATTAAAAATTATGAATTTATGTTAAATTTGACTTCATTATAACAGAAAATAAGCAAGTGTTTTCCTCTGGGCTTTCCACGACTTTACCTAGAGACCAGATGACTGGCTCCAGCTAGGATGTTATTTTTAGGGGAAGCTCCTGGCAAGGAAGACTTGGTTCTGAGAAGAAGGAAAACAACAAACAAAGTTTGATAGATCTCACTGCCAGTGTGAGCTTAGCCCAGAGCTTGGTAAGTCTCACTGCCAGTGTGAGCTCGGCACAGAGAGTTCACTTTCTCCACCTTGCCAAGGGAGTTTCCTGTCTGAAGTTATGGAATCCCAGGCCAGATTGCACCTTCAGTGAGCTCTGGATTCTGACGAATGCTTCTCTTGAATAGGAAGAAAACATTATCCTTCCGTTAGGAGTTCTGAAACCAGAAAGGTTTGTTTTGATCACACATCTTACGCATGGCATCTCATCTTGTGTTTTCTCATTATTTTCTGTCTCCAGCTATTAAAGCACACATAGGCAACTCTTAGTATGCTAGCTAAATTAGTGAATGCATAAATAAAAAACAATCTTCTGATTGACAGTGTTAGAGTAAAAAGTAAGTGAATGACTTTATACCCCTTAATTCCTTAAGTTTGGAAGCAATGGCATATATATATATATATATGTATATATATTGGAGGCTAGTGAAAGTATTAGTGTATGAGCAAACCATCTGATTGGCCCTGGCATCTCTCTGGACCAAACAAAATACCAGAGAAATCCTTCTCCTGGTCCTCCTGAGCAACATGAATTTTCCAGGAGCTCTCCAGCTGGGGTGGGGCCAATGATTGTGACTCCTTTACTCCCTTAGAATTCTATCTCCTATTCAAACGGTAAGTCTGACAAAAGATAAGGATGAGTAAGGACATTCAGTTTATTTACTACTGTAAATATCCTTTGAAAAGTGTCTTTATTGTAGTTCAAATAAAAGATTTTCAATGTTAAATAAACAGTGGCAGTCAACTAGCGGCGAACACTCCACGGCTGTCTTGAACTTAGCGTGTGCTAAGAAGGAAAAACATTATTCAAGACTCCTAGTCATGGTGATAAAGACAATAGAAGAAACAAGCAACACTCGGGTGCATGCCACTCCTCTGTGCTTCCTCTGCTGTCTCATGTCCTTGCAATCTCACGAGTAAGACACCTTCTTTGCAGGCACACAGAGAATTGGCTGTGTGCTTTGTAGTATATTTGCAGTATGCAGCAGAATCATTTTTAAAATTCAAAAGGCAGAAGTGTTTGACATAATTTCAGGATAACTTTTACATCCTAGCAGTTGAGGGTCCCCTGATTTTTTCCTTAAAGCACCTAGGGTTCAGCACTGGGCATGGCTGTTCAGTAGGTTCTACAAGGTAGGGCATGTGACACAGAGCAAATCCTGCCAGGATTCGGTACTCTCTACATTAGACCCTCATATGATGGGTCATCCTGCAGAGTGGCCACAAAACCCACTAATGCTGCCATGCACAGCAGTTCAGGTATTCCTTTCCCATGTGCTCTGCCAGGATAGCTGGAAAGGCTACATGTGTGAGTGTTATCCTAGTATTCTGCAGCACACAGGCTAAGTCTGAGAGGGGGAAAGTACATGAATTTTCACATTTAAAACAGGAAATAGAAAATATAAAGATAGATTAATTGAAATCAATTCCTATAAAAAAGATCATTATTTTCTATTCACACCATTTACTCTGATGCTACATCACGTGAAATTATTTAGTCTCTGAGTATCTCAGCAGCAGCATCTCCTCCCTCTAGAACATTCTGATGACAGTGCCAAACCAGTGCCATTGCTGACCCACAGCGAATGCCGGGTGGATCTTACCGGTTACTGCAGTGATTACACTGTCATCAGCTATGTTTGCTTGGGAAATGCTCCCTATAGCCTCATGTGTTTGGATATTTGATTGCCAGCTGGGGTTGTTGTTTAGGGATGGAAGGTGATGCCTGGTTGGAGGATGGGAAGACAGGCCTTGAGGATTAGGGTTAACCTTGCTTCCTGAGCGCTCCCTGCTCCTGGGGAGTACCATCTCTCCAGCTGTGCTGCAAACTCCTGCAGTTGCTGACAGGGCAGTCCTGTCTACCGTGATGGATGCTGTCTCCTAAAGGCGTGAGTCAAGATAAACCCCTAGTACTCTGAGGTTGCTTCTGTCAGATGCGTTGTCACCGGATGAGAAGAGTAACCCATATGTTATCATCGGAGAGTCTGCATTAAAAATGAAGCTTGCTGTTTGCAACCTGGGTGGGAATCCACTCCCTGTGATATTGGTCACTGGCATACTATGGTTTTTGAGTGGCCAGATGTGTATGAGAATGACGTTGTATAACAAACAAACAAAAAACCAAAACCAGGCCACTGTCTTCCTATAACTAGCTTAGTGAGGAAGCATCTTAAAGGGAAAGATATGACTGGATTGAAAGCTAAGAATATTACAACCGAGTCGCTATTAGTATTTTTCAGGGAAAGTAGGAAGAAAATAAGAGTAACACATTGAAGCATCAAGAATCCCCCCCCCCATCTCAGCAGCCAGGAACACATGGTATATATGGTATGAACTTAAGGCTAATAGCATTTGCTAGTTTCTGGAGGAGGGGCATGGCAATTATAGATTAAATATAAGAAGAAAGGATGAAAGGAGATAAACATGGCGAGAGCTAAGAGAGGCCAGTCTGTGATCTTGCTCCACTCGTCCTCATGTTGTGTGGTTATCTATGAAAGAATGAGTTATAGCTCTACTCTGTAGTATCTTGTGAGAGATGACCAATGAATAGTTAAACATGCTCTATCAGAGAGCAGGGGGATCTTGTGTAGATAAGGCCTGGAGAGCAGTGATCAACTTGACTGGGAAGGCAAAGGGCTGCACAGAGCCAGTGACCCCCCAAAAGGCCAGATCCCTTAGACATCTAAGAATCATTTTCATATTACAACTTTTGGCTGCATTAGTTCTCTTTTGCTTTACTATATTCTTGTATAAAAATATAACAGAGGTAGCAAATCTCCTTTAAGCACTTCAAAGGGATTTCCTCACTTGGGATGCGGGTGGAAGGGGACTGTGATCGCTGGTTGGCATTTGATGGTGAATTCTGAAGGAGAATGTGACAGGTGACGGCTCCTGGCAGCAGAGGGCAGGTGGCAGGCCACCTCCTGAGGGTTTGTAGAAAGAAGAAAGAAGAGGAAGCGTCCTCTTCCTTCAGAGCCTTGGTTTCCCTCTTTTGACACTTCTTGCCCTATTTTTTTCCCCAGGACTGTCCATCCATTTCTATAGAGGTTCTTGGAAAATAAGATTGTGGCCACAGAGCAGACCTGTTTAGGAGGTTTCCAGAGAAAGGCCATTTTGAGATGGTAAATTAGAAAAATAGAATTTCTTTAGGCTCAAGGGCTCATCTCCTCAGCGACAGAGTGTCAAGTGTGGGAATAGGCCAGTGTGTCCCCACATTCAAGTGGTCCTCCGTAGGCAAGTGTCTTTATGAAGAAGGCCTGGGTGTAGAACAGACTTGTCTTGTGGCTACAGAGCTGGCCTTTGTCTGTCGGAAGCACACTGCATGAGAACTCATATCCAGGTTTCTGGGCTGGGGGGGGGTGCTATTCTTGGGAAACTGTGGTTGTAGGAAGGTAACTGTAGTTTCCTGGAATACAGCCAATTGAAAGGCTTTAGTGATTGTTTCAGAGTCTAGTGAATTTTAAGGCCCTGCCAAAAGAGAGAGCCCATTTCTCTGAATGCAAATTCTCATTGTACATGGATTGTAATTGCTCTCCTGCCTTCCATTTCCGATTTTTAATAACATGACCTCTTGAGAGTGTAGGGTCTCAAGGCACCTTTGATTTTTCTTATTTGAAATTCCAATTAAAAATGGGAGACAGGCCCCAAGAGATGTCGGCAAGTGGAGAACAGTAACAGCACATCTTTGTTTCACTAGTATCAGGCTCATTCTTATCTGTCAAAATAGAACAAGTTGCTGTAAACATGGGCCTCGGAGTGGGTGGCAGGAAGTGATCTCGTGTCTCCATATTGGAGCTCATTTGGGTAAGCATACGTTTGCCATTATAAGAAACAGAAACGAACATATTTCATTCTTTCGTTTCTCTTCTTACACTCACGGAAGTTGCATTGGTAGTGAGGAGAACTTCCTGATAGCTTGCATTCCTTGCTGAAATTGCAAAGGCTGTCAGATGGAAAAACCTGGGCGTGGGTAAGATGTCCCACATAGATAGTCTGTTCCAGGGGAGAGAAAGCACGACGCTTGCAGAACAGAGCTCCAGTTGCGTATAACTCTCCCTCAGGGCAGGTTGATCAAACATCCAGGGGCTTCTGCTCTATAGGAAGAGCTACTAATAAGCATTTTTCTCTACAGTTCTGTGGATGACTTCTTATCAAAGGAGAGTAGTCAACTTTAGAATTCATCTGGCCTTAAAATAACATGGCAATATTATCAGTAGCTATTTAGGGAACACTGATGGCTTTAGTTACTGTAAAATAATCTAACTGATATTTCTAAACAAATGGGAAAATTCTACCTCTATGAGTCAAATACTATCCATTTCATATGATAATCCCTTCAATAATTACTAATCTGGTCCTGTTTCTATATTTATGGAATGGGGTACAAATTATGTTTTGACTTTTATTCTATATGCATTTTCTGAAATATTTTTAGGACTTAGGAGGAATGATATTTCCTTTAAAAATGTTTTATGTCTGTGAGTGTTCTGTTTGCATTTCTGTATGTGCATCATGCATGTGGCTGGTGCCCATGGAGGGCATCAGGTGTCTCAAAACTACAGTTATAGATGGTTGTGAGCCACCATGTGGGTTCTGGGAACTGGACGTGAGTCCTCTGCAGAAGTGGCAAGTTCTCTTAACCACTAAGACATCTCTGCAGTCCCGTATTTATTTTAGTATTTCCCATCAACACATTTGGCTGTGATTTAGGTACCACTTCCCCTGCAGTCCGTACACTGAAGGCTTGGTTGCCAGACAGCAGCACTTCTAGGAAATGATGAAACTGAGTGGAAGTTAGGCTATCAAGCATGAGCCTTTAAAGGGAACACGGGGACTCCAGTGCCCTCTCCCTGCCTCCCAGACATGATAAGTGAACTGACGTTTTCTGGTAGACTGCCTCACCCACAGCCCCCTTGGCAATGGTGCCAAGTGAACCTGAACCAAAGCCGTGGAAACCGTGAGTCCATATGGACCACCTTCCCCCCGGAAGTTACTTATCTCAGGTATTTGACGCAGCAATTGGATGCTGGATAGCACACATTTGAGCACACTCAAGCTTCAGTGCAAGTTCAGACTCCATTGTGTTCTTGGTAAGGTCTCAGGATGGGAATTCTGTTACAGAAATTCTATGACCCAGTTCTATTGTATCATCAGCCACATCTGCCACGTGGAACCACAGCCCTGTCTCACTGTCCCTTCCCAATTTCTCCAGTGGTCAGACCAGAGCCGATTGCCTGGTTCTAAAATATGCACAAGGAAAGAAACCTATCTGGGCAGCTGATTTTAAAAGCATTTGTTTTTGACTTGCAGGTTTCTCACAATATAGTCTTCTCGGAGACATAATATATCCTGATCAAACCGAGCAGGGACACTTCCATTACCATTCCATGTTCCAAAGTGACAGCTGGTGACGTTGGTGAGTAGGACAATGCCATTAACATGGCTGGGACATCTCCTTTGCCGTAGTGCATGTTTCAAAGCACTCGGACAGGGGGACTAAGCAAAGTGTTCAGAGTTAAAATATGGTTGTGTAAAGGTCAGCTTCGCACTTTTCCTTTTTAATATTCAAAACATGTTAAAAGCTGAGGTGGAGATGTCGGGTCAACACTAGCGGCTGAGGGTAAAAGTCCTTTTGAAATCCCAGGCTGATCAGGTAATTCCTGAGGTTTTCATAGGGCATATGGCTGTCATGTACACCTTAGAAAGAGAAACCTCAGCAGAACAGCCAAGTCCCCGGTCGTCCACCAACTGCCACAAAGAACTGGAGAGGTGACAATATCTGTGCGTTGGGCTCTTTGTCTGTGAAACGAGATTGTGTGAATACTCTTTAAGATATCAGCCAGCTCTATGGCTCTCCACATTCTATGAGGGATAATGAGGCTACGTTGCAGCTGTGGTACATGACAGGGGCACACTGCTTCTCTGTGGCACCCACCTGACCAGTCCACATAACACCAGTCAGTGTTACTTTCCTAGGCTAGGCAAGAAACTCTTCCATTTCTTTCCTGCCTAGGGTGTTTTTATGATACTTCAGAAACCACAGTCCCAGGTTAAAAGTCAAAGAATCAGGTTAGACTCCTTCTTCATGCTTTGTCAAATTACTCTGCATGCAAGCCATCATAGCACTTTCTGAGCACCCATACAAACCAGCCAACAAGGCAAATAAAGGTTTTCTCGTAAGATATAGCTGTCCCCCATTCCCGTGTGTTTCTTTACTCTCTAGTCTCTACAGCCTTTAAAGTTTCACTTATGAACGTAACATCTAATGATGTTATGAATGTAATGGTATCTAGGACCTAATATAATGAATCTAGAAAATCACGTTGGAAAATGACCAAGAAAAGTGCAAAAGAAAACAGAACCCAAACACAGAGAGTAATTGGCAGTCACAGGGGGCTCACGGGTCAAAGGCTGCAAGCAGGAAGTTCAGCAGGAGACTGATGGACTGCTCCACGTGGATTTGGTGAGTGGTCGGCATCCGTTTATTGAGCTGGTAAAAAATGGTGGAGAGCACAGCCTCCAGGCGGGCCACATTGAGTTCTATGTTTGGGTCTAGGTTATTCAAAGCATTTTCCCGCAAGGCTTCGATGACGTTCCAGATGTCCACCAGGTGCACTGCAATGGAAGGAGAGTGAACCCATTAGCCCAGTGCACATAGGAGGATGGCGTGCTGCTTACAAGTCCCTGGGTCGTCTAGGTTCTGCACATGTGCTCAGCTGCACACAAGGGGTGCACACGAGAAGCCCATCTCCAGGACTTGAAGACCATGAACTTAGCAGCAAATGACTTACCAAACACACGTGTATTTTCTCTTTGTTGTGACAAAATCTCCAGCAAAAGCAACTTTAGAAAGAAAGGGTGTGGTCCATGATGGTAGGAAAGCCATGGTAGCTGGTCACATTGCATCCACAATCAGGAAGCAGGAAGAGACCAGTGATGCCGTCCAGTTCAGTTTTTCTATTTTATTAAGTCTAGGACCCCACCCTACAGAATGGTGCTACCCATACAACAGGGTGGCCTTCCATTTCAATGAACCAAGTCTGGAAGTTCCTTTATATATGTGTTTACAGGTGTAGCTCCTAGGTGAGGCTGGACCTTGTCAAGTTGGTAATTAATGCCGTCATTTTCTGTCTTACATACACTCTTGAAATATGGTCATTATTCCAATAATACATGCAGGAAAACTGAGGCACAGGGGAGTTAATTGTCAATGTAAAAAGAGTCACTAGCAAAATTGGTAGTCCAATTCAAGTAGATTGGGATTAAAGAAATTCCCCACTGAATACAGGGACTGTTTGAAATGAAAAGAAGACAAGAACTTAAGTTCTAAGCACCCAAAGGAGGCCAGAATTCATTTTGAGCATTTAAAATGGATTTATTTTCTTTATTTTCCTATCTATCCATCTATCTATCTATCTATCTATCTATCTGTCTGTCTGTCTGTCTGTCTGTCTGTCTGTCTGTCTATCTATCTATCTATCTATCTATCTATCCATCCATCTATCTATCCATCCATCTATCTACCATCAATCAATCAATCAATCAATCAATCAATCAACCAATCAATCTACACACGCATACACACAGAGGTTGAAATAAGAGATGGGGCAGGAAGGAAAACAGAGAGGGATAAGGCCACACAACAGCAGAACTAAGTCGCAGATTACTTAACCAACTTGGTGAGAAATTATATTTTTGGTTACTTTCTCCTGAAATACTCAGGGAGTATTTCTCTGTATGTCCTGAAGTATGACTATGACCTCCCACGAGCCATCACTGCTAAGAGCAGTGTGTGCCCTGTGGCACATTCTTTGCAATCAGGCAACTCTGCTTTTCTTTCCCTCTACTAGAAATTTATTGAATTCTAAATAACAAGAATTCTATTTGTTCACCTAAGTAGATGCTTCTACTTAGCATAACTATTTTAAGAGTCACCTTTATTGGGTGGTTATGGGCAATTCCCTCATTTCTGTTGCTGAGTGATAGTATCCTATACAGAAACATCAGAGTTCGGTTCCTGCCTCATCTGTTGATGGGTATTTGAATTGATCCAGGTTCTGGTTGTTACAAATAAAGTCATTATGAGAAATTATGTAAAGCTTCAATTTTCTCATTAAATACTTATAAATGAAGAGACTCGACTGGATGGAGGCCAGTGTGTGTGTGTGTGTGTGTGTGTGTGTGTGTGTGTGTATGTGTGTGTGTGCATGCGCTCGTGCACGTGCTCGCTTATGCTCACATAGTGGGTTTAAATCACCATATTTCAGTAGTCAGTTTTCAGAGCATTAGTAATATCTTCAATTAATCACAGCATGGTTTAAAAGAGTCAATCCCTGAGAAACACTGGGCATGTCACAGGAAATAATGACCTTTTGTCACAGGCAAATAAAACATTGAGATGTCATATTGAAGTCATTTAAAGTACAAGTTCTCAGTATTTGTGTTTCTTCACACCCAAGACCTCAGCTGAACAGCAAACCGTGGGGTCTAGCCAATAGTAAGGTCAGATAATCACAAATGATCTCAGGAAAACTGGGTTTATAATTAGGAGTAATGTGCTGAGGCTCAAAATATGTGGCAGAAGATGTGGTTCCCACTTCACTTTATGTCCTACTTCCGGCAAGGACACAAGCGTCACCCTGTCCCACGGGCAGGAAACACTAGCTGCGTATGGTAAGACTCAGCACTAGGTACAGAATGGAGTCATGAGGGCTGTGGTGGAGCCAGGAGACCAAGGCTGCACTGTAGCTATGAGCACGATTTGATTTTTACGCCAAGCACGAAGACACAGGTAGTAAGGAGAGCTAAGCGATGAAGTCCAGCTTGGAAATATTATTTCTGAGTCTAATGGAAGAAAGAAATCCAGACAGACAGGCAAGAAATGGGAACAGCAAAACAGATTGCTGGAGAGATCATATTAATGACACAGGGCATGCATGGTGGTGTGCAGAAACACCTAGCACTGTCCTGGAACTCACTGTGTAGACCAGGCTGGCCTCAAACCCAAATGTCAACTCGTCTCAAGGTCTGCTGGGTTTGAAGGCTTATGCAACTATGTCCAGGCCAATCCAGTCCATTTTATTTATGGGTGCTGCTGACACTGTGACTAGACATTTCTTCTTAGTTTTTACCACCTTATAATGCTTCTGTAGTTTTCTAGTTATTGTTGTTTATTTTCAAAGTTTAGGGGTGTTTTGCCTACACGTATGTATGTGTACCATGTGTGTGCCTGGTACCCACAGAGGGCAGAAGAGGATGCTGGAACCTTCGGGACTGGAAGTATAGCCAGTTGTGAGCAGCCATGTGGGCACTGGGAATTGAACCTGGGTGATCTGGAAGAGCAGCCAGTGCTCCTACCTGCCCCATACTAATTTCTGAAAAAGAAATGTCATCAATCTCTTTACCATTTAAGTAGGAGCACTAAGAAATGCTAAGTTGGGGATTCATTGGGAAATCAACACGAAGTCTGTTTCAGGCCTAACAGTAGTACCTTATAGGTTGCTTACTGGTGTTACCTCAATTCCAAAATAATTTAGAAAATGCAATCATGAAAATATACCACTAGATGGCACTGTGCACGCTTTACTAAACAGCTGTCAAGCATTAAGGACTGGAGAGCACCTGCTACTTAGCCAAAGTGGGAGGAAATTGGGCTTTCTCATCTATGTAACTGTCTGTCTGTCTGTCTGCATTAAGGACTGGAGAGCACCTGCTACTTAGCCAAAGTGGGAGGAAATTGGGCTTTCTCATCTATGTAACTAGATGTTTATTATATTGCTATACTTGATAATGCAGCATCCTGAATAACACCCCCTCCAACATTAACCATATCATGAATGAACAAAAACATATTCTTAAGGCAATCCTACTTTATATAATCATACCCGTTACTAGTATTGACTTCAGAGATAATTTACTAATACCAAAGAGTTTGACCTTGTAGTAAATCAATGCGCATAGACACAGGTTCACTGTTTTTCTATTGACTCAAAGCAGCTGAAGGTAGAAACTTTAGGTTGGGGATGAAGGAAATAGTGGGATTTGTTGCTATGGAGATGTGTGTAGGCTATTTGCTGACACCACACACCTTCTAAACAGGGGATTGAGAGTAAGTCTATAGTTAGGCTTACTTAAATCCAGGTATATGGGGGAAACTACCAATGACAGACTCAAGACAGGAAGGAAGGAAGAAGTAGTTATCAGTGATAAAGAACTAAACACCCTCAGGTCTAAAGCCATCCTGGGGTGGAAACAGAGAAGCTGTGCCCAGAGGCCTTGACTTTGCCACACCAGGTGAGATACTGGTCAGCCATAGTATCATCACTGAGGAACTATTTTATAACTCTATAACATGTATGAGCCCAATTATGGCAGACAGAGATGATGACGTCATAAACACCAGAGGGAGACGAATATAAACAGCACCTTGGGGAGTTAGTGTATGTCATGATGTAGTTCCAGCCTTGCACGGGCTGTGAGAGGCTAGGTCCATACCACTGACTCAACGAGTGTCTTCCTTTTTCTAAAGCACTTGCAGGTCTCCCCAGAACCTCAAGTCTAAGATGTAGGAGGGCAGGAAAATGTTTGCTGAAGCTTCACGGATGATTCTCATGACCACAGAGCTACAGGCCCTTTAAGAATCTCAAAGGGCTTGTGGAGGGAGATGTAAGAAGCCATATTGCAGACTACCATAATTCCTACCATTTTAACGTAGCGAATCTTAACTTTGGCCACACATTGGGATCACCCACAAGGGTGTAAAACAGCTCTCTGGTGATGCTGCTGTTATAATACTGTGTGATAACCAAGATAGCAAAGGCTAGACTTTTCAAAAATCCCCACCCCACTCAGAGAGCCAGAAGCTATCTCATAACAACATATCCAGGCAAATAATTCACACTGGAGCATATGGGGTGCTGCCTGAAGTCTGTCTTCTGTCTTTTGGCATGAAGGCTCTGGTATGTCCTGACAGGCTAACTGCTGTGAGAATCTGATTGCTACCAACTTATAGAGTTCAGGAGTGATGTCTGTAATTATATGAATATTATTTTAGAGAGATTTGATATTTATACCCATAATCAGGGCATCTACTTCATTATGAATTATTTTAATTAGGAAAAAAAAGAAATTGGAGGTAGAATGTCTATAATTTGTCAGTGTATACATCCTCCAGACATACAGTATGTGTGTGCACCACTAAACACGCCTCTTCAACACTTACCCCTGCCCTTCATGATTATAGTGGTGGTGCCTGAGGTTGTATTGCCTTTCTCCGCTCTGATATATGCAGCTATTGTATTGATAAGTCACCCAATCAAGCTTCACAACAGCAGGGATAGGATGTATTCCCTCAAAATCCCCTCAGTTCTCCCCTCCTTAGATGTCAATTTCCTAATCTGTGTACTTCTGCCCACATGGATTTTCCATGGCGACCATAATCTTCAGTGTATAAGAACCAAGTTGAGGCGATCATTTGATTAGTTTGCACACTGGATTTGAAATACCAAAACATGTTCTTTCCTGCCTCTACTTCCTACATGTTGGGATTCCACGTGTGTGTCACCAAGTTCAGTTTATATGGGACTGAGGATCAATCCCGGGGCCATGTGCATCTTAATGAAGCACTCTAAAAGCTGAGATTTACTCCAGCCCTCGCATCGTGTACCCTTAAAGCATGCTTGTGAGTTTGTAGAAAACTTACCTGCAGCAATTCATTTGATTTCTTACTTGCTATGGCTGGAAAGTGAAATGTTTCCCACAGGTTCATGTTTTGAATGCTCTGTCCACAGACTGGGACATGGTTCTGAAGGCTGTGGAGCCTTTAGGAGGTGGGGGTTTGTCTGGCTGAAGTGGGCCAGTAGGAATGAGTCTGTCACCAAAGCCACCTCTCCCTGCCACAACAGTCTGAAACCCTGAACTTGTGAGCCAAGATCAACCTTCCTGTCTCAGTTTACTTCTGTCAGACACTCTGTCACAGCAACGAGAAAAGTAGGCGCATAAGAAAATTCTCATATCCGTAGAACTAAAAGATCACACACACGTGTATACACACATGCACACAGCATAGCCATTGTCTTTTCCCCATGACAATTTACAAATGAAATATTTAATTTAATCGTCTAAGAGACAAGTAGACAGCAAGTAAAAATAGCTTCAAGGAGTTTTACAGGCCTCATAGAGGTGGGGTGTGAGGCGGCCACAAGAGCGCAGCCCCTCGTCATATGAGTGTGCCAGGAACCAATGAAGCACCCTTCTTTTACTAAATATTTATTCAGGCCTTGTTCAGTATTGATGTTTTGGGTTCTCAAACCCTAATGTGCAAAATAGCAGATTTCTTAAGAATGGTAAGGAGAGAGAGGAGAGAGAGAGAGAGAGAGAGAGAGAGAGAGAGAGAGAGAGAGAGAGAGAGAGAGATCAAGTAAACAAATATACTAAAGAGAAAATGCTCTGTAAGATCAGGCTAAGCATGCTTGTAGGGTATTTTCTTAATAAGTGATTAATGTGGAGAGTACACTGCAGAGGGACCACCTTTGGGGTGGTGGTTCTGGGCTCCATAAGAAAGCAGGCTCAGCAAGCCATGAGGAGCAAGCCATGAGGAACAAGCCAGTAATCAGAATTCCTCCTTGGCCTCAGCTTCTGCCTCCGGGTTCCTGCCCAGACTTCCTTGATGATGAACTGTGATGTGGAAGTAGAAGCAAAATGAACCCCTTTCTCCTTATTTTGATTTTCCTCTTGGTGTTTCATCCCATAATAGGAAACCTAACCAATACAGCAATACAATGATTTGACATTTGTCAGAATCAATGCTCTATGCAGAAATCTGTTCTCCTATAAGAGACATGGGTTTGGATAGCACAACGCACCTTCAGTTTTTCATAAGGGAAACAAAGATATACACCTCTCTCAGCTGTGAGGAGCAATGAAAAATTTCATAGGAAAATAGCAGATGATAAAGCACTGGATCCATTTCAGGCGGCATGCTCATTTTTGAGAGAAAACAGAGAAGCACTGAAATTTACTATCTTTCTCAGGTTGAATTACAAACCTTCGCCCTCAAATTCTTCCAGTTCTTTCCCCCAGTTACAAAGATGCTTGCCTCATATTGTAAGCCTTCTTCTTGGACTCCATTTTGGTTTTGCTTTTAATAGTTAAAATGTGTTGTAAAAAAGAGACTTGTCACCATGATCGTTAGTTAAGTTCACCTTTAGGTCACATGCTTTCTGTGCTCACAATGGTGGAGCAGAGGGCAAAGGAACTTGTTGCTATGATTAACTTGTTGCTATGGTTAACTGATTTTGGTTTCAGAACCCATACGGTGGAAGGAGAGAAATCTGTGAAATTGTCCTCTGAGTTCCACAGGTATGTGAAAACATGTGCAATGTCCCTCCAATAAATAAATAAACACATATTTTAAAAACCATTTCTCTTGAGATCTACAAGTTTAACTCATTCATGAGAAAACAAGATATTTTAATGCATCACTACTAACCATACATCTCTTGCACACTGTGGCTGTAGCATATGGAGAAAGGCTGCTATGTGTTTCCCTTTACAGTGTTAGAAAAAGAAATGAGATCCCATAATAGTTTGAAAAGAAATACAAATCCAATGGTTAATTTTTAGGGATCTGGAATGCACTGTGGTTAATGTTATCTGTGTCTGACATAAAATCATAACCAGTGGATCCCACGGGGAGGATCACAGTCAGACTCACCTGAAGGATGACACTAAACTCTGGGTTATAGTAAGTCCATATACATAACTAAAAAAAAGAAACTGCCAGAGGAACTCTACAGGGATGCCATCCTTGCCATCCTTGACTGGAAACGTGCGGCTCCTTGGAGGAGGAGGTAAACCTCACATTGACTCCTCACAAGTAGTGGGAAACACAGCTGGAGATGACTAGGATCCTGCCCCAGGATGAAGGTCACCCAGTGATGAGAAGCATAAAGCATGGAGGGAGGAGGACGGCTCAGATCCAGTCCTGATGCCATCCAGCTAGAGGCGTTGATCTGGCACCTAAAGCAAGTCTGTAACTGAGAAATCTTATACTGCTTATTACAATAAACAAATGGCCCCATTAAAAATTTATGCATATTTATTTGTACCTTTTATCTAGAATTTGCATTTTATATATTTTAACTCTTAATTTCCTTTTCTGTCTGTCGTGTCAATTAACTTCCACATTTGCAGCCAGTGAATCGGTGTGTAAGACAGGGCTGTTTTCATGGCAGTGGGTAGGTTTCAAACTATGGTAAATCCTTGCATGACCTTGACGGGGAGGGCATCTCTACATTCAAGCATCACTCCAGGTGACTGTGATGAACAGCACAGTTTCAGAGTTAGGGGATGGGCATGACTTAAGGGATGGAGTTAGAAATGAAAGAACAGGAATATAATGTTCATTTGATCCAGATGAATTTATTTTAAAAATATCCATAAAATCGTGAAAGCATTGTGATCAAGAAAGGCATGTGTGAGTCAGAAAGTTATTGAGACTTTCCTCAGATAATTTCTCTCTATGCCTTACTAAGGCCCCTTCACAAAATGAAGTTCACAAGCCCAGTGGGAAGGAAGAACTGGTTGAATGGGACACCTTGGCTGAGTCCGCAGAGGTGTCTTCTGCAATTACACTGCCCATACTGGGTACTACTCACGCCAACCAAGCACTTAGCTTAGAAAGAAAATATTAGTAGGAACACAATGTTTAGATTGGCTTTTGATGAGTGGTCTTGAGGTAAAGCCCTTATAAGAAGTGAAAGCAGACAGCCCCTAGGAAGCCTACCAGTTTTATTTTATGATTCCGGTCTCCACCCTTTCTGTGGTCCTAGGAAACAATTTTATTCCAGAGATAGTTTTTTTTTTCTATGAGTATTCAGAGAGAACCATCACATCTCACAGACATAACGTCTCGGCTTCATTTTAATTTCTTGGTTAAGGTGTTGTAATAATGCTTCATGAAAAAGGTCTACAACATATTGTCACATAAAATCAAATTGAGCACCCGGCCAATCTTAAAGGCCCTGCCACAACATACACTGCCTATCAGGAAAAATAGTCAATGCTTCTTAAATTGTGTTTATACACTGACATCATTATTAAAAATGAGGTAATAATTATTGGCTCAGTAACCATCACACTATAAATTAAATTTGACTAAATTCAATTCAGTCAAACACTTATTATGCCTATTATTTTCCTTCCTTCCTTCCTTCCTTCCTTCCTTCCTTCCTTCCTTCCTTCCTTCCTTCCTTCCTTCCTTCCTTCCTTCCTTCCTTCCTTCCTTCCGTCTTCCTTCTTTCTTCTTCCCCCCCCCCCCCGAGACAGGGGTTTCTCTGTGTAACAGCCCTAGCTGTTCTGGAACTAGCTCTTACAGATCAGGCTGGCCTCGAACTCAGAGATCCACCTACCTCTGCTTCCCAAGTTCTGGGATTAAAGGCATGCGCCACCACCACCCGACTTATGCTTATTATTTTCAAAGTATTGTACCAAGAGTTGTAAAAATAGTAAGAGAATGTAAGTGGAAAAAGAATAATATCTAACTTCTCCTTGCCCAGCTTAGCTTATACAGAATATGTTTAATATTTTTAGAGCAAGAGACCCTAACTCACTTTGCACGGTGCTTTTAGGTAATTATGTATGGTTTCTTTTATGTGGCCTTACCACTCTCTATCTTGCAATGCCCTAACCTGGGTTTACTGCCCTTTTGGAAGCAGGCTTCCCATTCACATCTAGTTTCTTTCCCATTCTATTCATCCCAAGAAACAGTTAAGGCCAGGTCATTCTCCATTGTCCATTGAGCAATACTCAGGAGACTGACAGTGAGAGCCAGTGTTTGGACTCTGGTTTTACAGATTGTTAGTCTCACCTCTCAGTATTCTTCAGCTTCTTCAAAGTATCCTACATTCCAGGTATGCCAGACTTCTGACAGTGCCAGAATGTGCCCTTGGTGTTTTTATATATGCCTGTAGTGGGCCTGTTCTTTCTGTAAGATGCAGCTTTTCGTCCACCATTTTTCAAGGTAGTACACACACGCCATATCCCTAGGAAA
>NC_022020.1:14144723-14148234 GCF_000317375.1 Microtus ochrogaster | reverse complement strand
TTCAGACAACTGTGCCTTCAGACAACTGTGCCTTCAGACAACTGTGCGTTCTCTCCTTTGTAGTTCCCAGAAGCCCGCACACATCTAGTAGTTCATTTATAGCATTCTGAATTTTCCAGTTATTAATACACAGATGTTATTCTTTATCTCTTCAGACTGGTCCATGATTGGAGTTTGGAGAAAAGGGTTTTATGAACCACATGTTGTGAGTGTGGTCGCATGTATTTTGGGAAGGGAACATCTACGGATTTCATTGGAGTCTCTAAAACTGGTGGGAAAGAAGTGTATGTATTGGAGAATCAAATAATAACCACCTTAATGGCACTATGTCTTGTTTATTATATTCATAATCTTTGTAATACCTTGTTCAAAAAAGTTGCTCAATAATGTTTAGTGAATTGAGTAGATTAGAGCATCTACAGCAAATCAGGTACCAGCTAAAATCTCGGGAAGCTTTTTATGTACCTTGGTAGACTACACAATCTGATAATTTTTGTTGACCACGATTTTCTAGTTACCTCCTATTTCCTATGCACTATGGCTTCATATGGCCCTAATCCTATATGCTAGAAGCCACACTCAGAAAGAAAGTGCAACTACAGTTCTGGCACCCATGAGGAATTGTCTTTCTCCTTTTACATCCCTTTATCTTTCTGTCTCTGTATAAAGCATCCATATTGCCAGCATGAACATTAGACACAGTAAGGGGCCACTGGAAATCACAAGTAAATAGCATCTGGTATAGGAGGTCCTTCTGTATTTATATTGCTTTCATTGGATGAATAAAGAAACTCCCTTGGCCTTTTGATAGGGCAGCTTTTAGGTAGGTGGAGAACTGAATGCTGGGAAGAAAGACAGACAGGTAGATGCCATGGTTCTCCTCCATGAGACAGACGCTGGTTACACTCATGCCGGTGAGCCACAGTCAAGTGGTGATACACGTTAATTGAGATAAGTTAAACTAGTATGTGAGAGTTGGCCAATAAGAGTCTAGAAATAATGGGTCAGGCAGTAGTTTAATTAATAGAATTTCTGTGTGGTTATTTTGGGGGTTAAGCTAGCTGGGTAGCGGGACACAGACCGCTCCTTTTACAACCAAGCATTTAGAAATTGAAGCCTTAGTTTTTCTGCTCTGAAACTATATCCTTTAAACACATTATTGTATGTGCAGTGAGAATAAATGATAAAACAAGTAGCATTTCATTTATCTACTCAGAAGCTAGCTATGGTCTAGTTTCCTAGTGTATACTTCATTGCTTGGGTAATGATGTGAGCACTGGGATGAGGAGGCCTCTAGGTGGTTAATCAGCAGTATAAGGATTTATGGGTATCTTGGTGAAGTCATAGATATACCCACATACTCTAAAGACTATAAAATATACCTTTTATTAGAAAAGAAATTTTCAAAAGTCCTGAGATAAAGCATGAGGCTTACTTAGAGTGCTTGTCTCCTAGGAGAAAGGCTTGAGTTTGAAAGAAGCCATAGACTATGTTCTAGTGACATACTGCCAAGTAGAATGACTGTAGCTAACTACACTATTGTAGAGTTAAAAACTGCTAAAAGAATATATTAAATGTTCTCATAATAAATACATCTTAAGTCTGTGTAACTGTTAATTGAGCAGCGATTAAGAAATCCCCAGAGTATTAATAAGATGCACTTGTGGGTGTATCTTGGAGGAATATTCCAGAGAGGACCAACTACAGAAGGAAGACCCATCTAGAATGTGAACAGACTGAATAAAAATACAAAACAAGAAGGGCACCTGAGCTACAGGGTTTCCTGGTCTGCTGAGATGTGGGGAAGCAGTCTCCTACCTCTGCTGCCATGTAGCTGCCCACAGCTGTGCAATTATCTTTTTGTACAGTACAAAGAGTTGACACTCAAGTTGGTGTAATAAAATGCTGATTGGCCAGTAGTCAGGGGGGCAGCATAGGTGGTGTGACCAAAATTAGGATGATGGGAGGGAGAGTGGCGGAGTCAGGAGTTGCCAGTCAGATGCAGAGGGGGCAGGACATGAATGAAGGTACCAAGACACATGGAAAAAGTATAGATAGAAATATGGGTTAATTTAAGAATAAGAGTTAGGTAGCATCAAGCCTGGGCTATCTCTGAGCATTTGTGAATAATATTAAGCCTCTGTGTTGGTTATTTGGGATGAGGTTGATGAGGGGGAGAGAAATGTCTGCCTACAGCCCACCATCATATGCTCTCTACCATGATGACTATAATGCCCTCAAACCATGAGCCAAAATGAACTCTTCTCAAATTGTTTTTGGGTCACATATTTGGTCACAGCAATAAAGAAGATAACTAATACAGTGTATGAAGGAATTTATAAGCTAATCTTCAATAATCCCACAAGGCAATCATATAGTACAATGTTACACTGCATTCTAAAAATGCATATTATTTGTCAATTCACAAAAAATTAAAAATCATAATAATTGGAAATAATGATGAGCAGTGAAAGTCAGACAGGGACCCAGTGGTGTTTCAGACTTAGTTGTTAAACTTTTCAAAGTTCATTTCCTGGCAACATTGACATTTGAGGAGTCTGGAGCAAGGACTTTGTACATAAGAGTTTCTGCTGTGCTTACAGAGGACTGAGTTCAATTCCTAGCACTCACATCAGGCAGTTCACAAACACCTGTAATTCCACTTCTACAGTGACCTGTTGCTTCTGGCCTTCTCAGACACTGCATTCATGTGCACCTGCCCACACATAGACATGCAAACATACACACAAGTAAAAAAATCAAACCTCCTGGTTGATTTTTGATTGATCGGTTTGATATCAGTTTATACAGTGAAGTTATAAAGAGTAGTTTGAGCTTCATAAAATCTAGATCTGTACTAAGTAGAACAGACTGTTGGATTATTTCCCTTACATAGCCATGAGGTATTCTCTTCCTAAATCTTTACACTCAGGAAGATAGCTATGGAGGTGACCCTAAAGTACCTGGCTCATCTCACACTGCAGTTTTCGGTTATACTGTCCAGTTGTAAAAGCAAATGGATAATTCCAAGAGCTAGCAGTGTGAATGTCAAACATATTGAATGTTCCCAAAGAAGCAAGAATGTTATTTTGGGGAAGGAAGACTTTGTAGGGGGAAGGAAACTAATAGCTTCTTTGGAAACGCAATGTCTACAGCTTGCCTGCTCTGTTGAGCATCTTGAAGCTTTTCAAGTAAATTGTGCAGAATGTGCCAAGTAGAGATTTGGGAAAGGCCTAGGAATAAAATTTACAAAACATGTAAAAATTAAGAAGTAAATTTAGGCCAAAGAGAATGCTGGGTAAGTTACCAACTGCAATGTATCATGCATACCAGGTTCTTAAGATCACTAGCAAACTCCTTAAGGTGAATCTTTAAATATGAGCCATACACGGACAATGAGGGCTGCTGAGAAGCCAAGGACAATGGCACTGGGTTTTGATCCTACTTCAGGTTCTGGCTCTGTGGGAGCCTAGCCAGTTTGGATGTTCACCTTCCTAGACCAGGATGGAGG
>NC_022020.1:14142827-14144563 GCF_000317375.1 Microtus ochrogaster | reverse complement strand
CAAAAATAAAAAATAAAAATAAAATAAATAAAAATTAAAAATAAAATAAATAAAAAATTTAAAAAAATGAGCCATACGCATTACTTCAAGGTACCAAGCAAGCTGTCCTATACAGAGCTGTCACTCAACAGACCTGCTGGTGAATATGGATTCAGTGTTTGCTGTATGTTATATACTACAGAGGATACAGCTATGGTTAAGTCTTTCTGGTCTTACCTGGTTTCCATAGATTATTTACTCCTATCCAAAATAATTCTCTTTGCTAGATTTTGTAATGGAAAGTGCTATTTTTTTCTGTTTTATTACTTCTCTATGCACAGAACACCAGGCTTAGGCACAGTGGTCTGATAGACATGTTTCCTGAATGAGTTTAGTAATAGCTTAAGGGACATCTTCTTCCTAGTACATCCAATGCCACTTAAACATGTACTTGACTTTTGGGTGCCTTAATTTACATACTTCAGTGGAACATGTTTTGTGCCCATCACTGGGGACAAAATGTCTTAGACAACATTTCTATGACATTTAAAAATTAGCAGGTAACAGGCAGTTGCCATTGAGACTGACAGGCTGAGTCCAGGCTTGAGGACCCACAAAGTGGAAGGAGCTAACTGACCCTCATTAGCGGTCTTACGAACTCCACATGCATGCTATGGAATGCATGTATGAGCATGCACATGCATACACTTGTGCATGGATGCACTCTCATAATGCACTTGCACGCACACAGACACAAATAAAAAACCATGTAAAAGAAGGAGCTAGAGAGATGGCTCAGTGGTTAAAAGCACTTGTTGTACTCATACAGGATCCAGCTTCGGTTCTCCAGCACCCACATAGTGGCTCAAATCTTCCTATAACTCCTATTCCTGTTGGTTTGATGCTCTCTTCAGGTCTTTGCAGGCTTCAGGCACAAACATGGTATACACATACACATGAAGACAAACAAATACTTAAGCACATAAAATAAGAATAATAAATCTTTTAAAAGATAATTAAATTATTTTTAATTAATAATCATTAATTTTTTATAATTAATTAAACCATAATTAACCATTAATTTAATTAATTACATTTTATTTGGCATGTGCAAAAGTTCTGGGCATGGCTGGTCATATCTGAACAACTTTATGAATATATTTAATGGAAGTAATACACTAAAAATGGCATAAATGATAAATTTTATGTTACATATTTTAAAACAATTTTTAGAAAACCATGAGATATATTTAGGACTATGTTAACATAAGAATGATGTGGACATACTTAACATCATACTTCATTGAACCTTCACAAACAAACAAAATGCAATAATATGCCTGAAAACATTAGCTATTACTTTTAAGGCAATGAAACACTTGTTTATGGGTAGTCACCCTCTTGTGATATTTTCTGTAGTGACATGTGTGCACCAAGCTTTAGAGTACATTACAGAGTCATTATATTCTGACATTTCTCTATCATGGAAAAGGAATCTCAGTCTGCTAATGAATCTTCATCCCGTAAAACTCAGAAGTCCAGGAAAAACCTTTCTCTGTCAGGGCTGTTTGACATACTCTTCCATTCATGGCTTCATATAACTACTGCATGGAGAATATTTGCATCAGAAAATTCAAATAGAAGTTTAGGATGATTTAAGAAGAAAATGAGTTGACTTACCAAGCTTTAAGGAAAGCTTAGGGGATATTGACAAGTATGTTTCTTCAGATTTTATTTTTATGTTTTAATTATATATA
>NC_022020.1:14131755-14142727 GCF_000317375.1 Microtus ochrogaster | reverse complement strand
TGTGTGTATCTGTATGTGGATTTGTGCATGCGAGTTCAGTGACAGTGGAGGCCAGAAAAGGGTGTTGATCTCCTGGAGCTGGTGCTGCAGGAGGTTATGAACCTCTTGACGTGGGTGCTGGCTTCTCCGGAAGCACAAGACTCACTTTTATATAACCACCTGAGCCATCTCTCAGCTTCAATAAACACTTTGCAATTCTGAAGCACAGTATTAATGACTACTTAGCATGGTATCAGTGGTATTTTACTCATTTAAATTAATATATATGAAACCATGTATTGCCAGTATTTACTTGATTCTTTCCAACATTTCAAAAAGTTCATTCATCTAAATAAGTATCTGTAAATACTTATGTGCCAGGGACTGTTGATACATTAATATATAAAACACACAGTGATCTCTGTCCCTGAGATGCTCATGTCTGAGCTGGAGAAGACAAAATAAACATAATAACTAAGTAAGTTATAGAACATGGAGTATATTAGAATGTGATAAGTTTCTTAGGGAGAAAAGAAAGGGCAAACAATAGGACCAGGGGATGAGTTGAATTCTCATTTAAAATGCCCTGGAGAAAATCTATTTCAACTATTTATTCTTTTTGTTATCAGAGTTCAGTGTTTTACAGCCTTTTTTGCTCAGTACCTATCAACAGTTAGGAATTAAGCATGCTTTTCCCTTTATTTTCAAGAGAGTGGTGGTATGTCCAACCATGGAAATCTACGGCTTTCCTGAGACATTATTACTCAGGGGGTCAGAGATCTTGAGGGCTATTTTGGACTGCAATCCAGGTAATCTAAAACTAAAAGCAACTGCACCTATGCCTACATTTCAATTGTTAGACTGTTAAAATCATAGCTTTACTCTAACTGGTAAAACTCTCTGCTTTTAAATGGCTTACATAGATAGGTCAGGACAAGCCAGATAATCCCTCTACTTTAAGGTCAACTGTACAATAAAATATGTGGAAACAGTAGTAAATGCTCTCAGACTCACAGTCCTGGGGAAAGTTTGAGGGGTATTACACACTGTGAAATATTTTTGATCAAAGGTGTAGAGTTATCTCAGAAAGGTGATGACAAACATGTAAACTCACAGCTGGTTAGATGTTATGATGCCTACATTTTGAGGTGGGAGAAGAGTTTAAAGATTCATGACCTGGGCATATGTCCTCCCACTGTTCTATTACCAACCTCCAACTTTTTTCTTTCTTCTTACTTTTAACATGTGACCATAATGGATTGGAAGGGGGAATCCACTCATGTAAATTTTGTGGAAGAGAAATATGCAAAGGGGAGGATTTCTGAATTCTCTACTTTTCACCCACACATTTTGGTCTGGGGTCAAGCTTGGTGTGCAGTAAATGTTTAGTCCCTAATTGTTGAATGCATAATTAATCTTTAACAACAACCATTAAGGAAACCTAAGTGGAGAGCAAACTGGAGTGACATTGGGGTTGAATTTCCATTTGAACAACTGGAGTGGCTTCATAGGACAGACCACTTGTATCCCCAGCCTCCTGAGAATCTCTGCTTTCCTTTGGTGTGCTCTGGAGCTCTGATATATGTTCTCTGTGGGAGAACCCTTACCAAACACCCTTCACCATTCTGTTGAATGACTTTGGGCTAGTGGCAGAAACTTCCAGAAAGAAAACTAGGAAATCTCAAGGGGAAGGTTACTTAATCTTGCCTTGAAACCTCTTAAATACATTTGGAGAAGTTTAAAAAGCTAGAACTGCATCAAATTCCACTCCCCCCCCCCACTACAAGACCATTAAAGATGACATGCTTTGCTGCACAGTATCCAGGTGTCGCCCAGGAGCAGACAAGAGGCAAGGGAACTGTTGCTTGCAGCATCCCACCTCCAGAAAGAAGAACATGGGTCCAGGCTTAGTCCACAGACTCTGCTGCAGGGAGACCCTGAACAAAACAGTCAACATTCTGGAAAACTAAAAATATCACCAAGAAAACAAGCCCTCCATTTCCTGTATCAAATAAAAATAAACAAACAAGCTAGCAAAAGCAACTACATTGAAACCCACTTCTAAACTGTCAGAACATTAAAGTCATAGCTACATCCTGTCAGGGGTTTGTTCTGATGAAAGGGAAACCACTTCCCCAGAGGTGCAGGGCCCCCTCAGAAAGTTCCCCTCCCCCACACTCATCTTGAATGGGTATCATTAATAAATTTGTTTATGCTCTGCTGCCACCAACTCCCCCACAGGGAATTTTTGAGAACATTTTATTCTTGCACAGTGCACTTTTCTTTCTTTCTTTCTTTCTTTCTTTCTTTCTTTCTTTCTTTCTTTCTTTCTTTCTTTCTTTCTTTCTTCTAAACAAGTGTCTAGAACATTGAACACCAGTAACAAAAATATGCACAGAAAACATTTGAAACAACACAAAGATGATTCTGCTCCACCACCTGTCCTTTATGTACTAATTGTGATGCTTTTTGCCCTTCCTCCCGCTCCTAGGCCAGGGGAAGCTCCTGCTTTCCTTCTTTTCTAGTCTTTTAACTTATTTTTATACTGAAGGTTACTATCTGGAAACAGGAAAAATCTATGTTCTTGGGCACTGTAATAGGCTAAGACTCCAAGAACATCTCCCTAAAGTTTCTTGCCCCCTGGTGTCACTTGTCTTCTCTCAGCTCCTCAGTGGAACCTCAATCCTGATACTCTTCTCAGGGAAATTTTACAGATAGATTTTGGGTAACCTTAAAATCTGAAGATCATCTTGTTAGTCCTGGCATAAACAACTAGTTTTCCCATTTAAATACAAAGGCTGTTTGGTCACAAAAGAGGAAATCAGGGATGTAATCCAGCACAATCATCTGAGTAGTCCACAGGGGTCGCATAGCAAGGAATCAAGAAAGCTCTAAGAACTGAAAACAGTTCTCAGCTGGCACCCAGCAAGAAAACAGGGACATCAGCCCCACAACCACAAGGACAAGAATCACAACAGCCCATACACTTGGAAGAGGACAAGTCCTGGATGCAAGCTGCAGATTTCAGCCCAATGTGATGCTAAGAGCTGAGTGCACGACACACAGAAAATTGATCCAGAGAGCCACAGATGCATGCACAGCGAGGTAGGGAGACAAAAGCGAGAAAACGAGCATGAGTCAGTACTACGAATACATTCTCTTACTGTGGAAGGCTAGTCACTTGGCTAGTGAAATAACAAATCTACTTCACACCCACTCACTCATCTAAGAAATTTTATTAGGATCTGCTTGAGATGTAATGTTCTTAGGTTATTTTTCTGTGATAGAGAAACAGATCAATAGTTAGTGGTGCCTACAAACCCTGAAAAAAAGCTTACAGACTTTAATGTAGACAAAAACATATGTTCCAACAGACTCTGAATGCAGGGTATTTTCAAAAGGCATTTCGCTCGGTAAAGAAAAGATAATTTGAGAAACCATGAAAGACCAGATGCAATTATAGACACTTTCACCTCTTTCCCTTTGAAAGAAAAATTTAATTGCTGCTACTGACAGAAAGCAAAGCGAAGCTGAGGCTGAGGGGATGGGGGAATGGGCCACTCTTTCTGTGGGTGTGGGAGGGAGTATCCCATTGCAGTATTTTCTTCCCTTTATTAAACAGAGGTGGCCCCATGGTTCTGAATTGTTTCTCATGTTGCCTTTTTTGTTGATCATGAACTTGAGATGATGTATCATTGCCTTCAAAGTAATTTTTGAAGGGGAAAATGTGCTGACTTGGCAGGGTATCTGTATCATTAAGCTTGCCATTGCCCCCCAAAGAAACGCTGATCTAGAAGGAAGCATCTATTTGCTTAAAATAAAGACGGAGAGGTTGTCATTTCACAGATCTTATCAATAGTTTACAGGTTGTTTAATCTAAATAAATTAAATTAAGAAAAGATTGTAAATGAGCAGAGCGTGTAAGAAATCTTGTTTTCTACATTTTGTCCCTTCTTTCCAGGATGTAAAATAGCCAGCATGATGTTCTTAAGTTTTAGAGATATCCTTTCTTCTGTTTTATTAGGATTATATCACAGGGAGGGTAGTTATAGCAGAATACAAGGACGAACAACTAACAGAAATAGTAATGTGGAAAATAATTTCAATGGAAGAAGGCTGAAAATCTTCTGCCTGTAAAAAATGAGATGGATTTCTCACAACTATTCTTTTATCAGCAAGACTGGTAAATGCCTTTGATAGATAAAGAGACCTAGGCAAGAAAGTGTTTCTCTAAGCCTGAGGGATGCCAAGCAACTTTATATTGTCAGAAGAATGAAGGATGTTACACAGCCACATATAGGAGAGAAAGAATGTTTACAATATTTTTATTGATGGAATCAAACACTTAATGAGTGAGTAGAAGTTTTCTCCCAAATGCTGACTTCTAATGAGGATTAAATTCTTTTTTAGGAGCACAATTTATTTAATTAGGATGCATATTATTGTTCCCTATTACCAAATTTATTACAAGTATTTATCTATAAAAACTATTCTTTGGTCCTGGTCTACACAAAAAGAGATACTAGCCCGTCTTTAAGTACTTATCATAGTATTGGGAGCTTTTATTCTCAGCATCAGTCAATACTTGTATCAGGAGATGGACTTGGCATCTGTAATGGGAATCTGTCTCTGTGGATAGGATGGATAATTAACTAACTTGTGTGGTCTTTGACTTCAGGAAATAGAAAATCCATATACTCCTGCTGTATTTGGGCAATTTTCCCTCTATGGGATGATTTCATGATAGCCAATTTTTAATTTTTTTCTTCTATGTTGTGAGTTTTAAATTTAGTTTGAATAATATGCAGAATAAATTTGGCCTCTAAAGAAGTTCTATTTTGAAAAATAAACAACCTGTTCTTGGTCATAATTCATTGATTTCTATAAAATAAATGACATAATGAGTTATCCTATGCATATCCTATGCTTATACCTATCTCCCCTCCTCCAACTATATACAGAAACTTAATGTCCAATGTGACAGTCAAATGAGCTGGCGCCTTCAGGAAAGTGATTAATTTCTTAAACTGGAGCCTCATAGTAGCAACTAAGGCCCTTATGAAAGAGGCCCAAGAGTGTGACACTTCCCCTCAGTCATATGAGATCTCCTGGGAAGGAAGAGGCTACCTATGAATCTGAAATTAGGCCCACAGAAACCACCAAGTGGACTGGTGCCTTCTCTTGGACTTCCTGACCACTGTAGCTATGAAAATAAATATATTTCTATCATTTACAAACTGTCTAGATGATGGCATTTTATTATAGCATCTCAGGTATGCCAAGATTCCTCAGTAACTCTGTTAGCAGGTGCTAGGCAACTGTTACTGGAATTACCCCGTCTTTACCCATTAAATTGACTGTAAGCAAGCATGGAGTTGTTTTTTGTTACAGATCAGTTCTGCTCTTATCTCTTTATGGTCCTTGCTGCAAGCAGGGAATCTCTGCTCTTTATCTTAGCTCTTGGAGGTGATTAGAATTTTTGTGCACTGGAGAGGTAAATCCACTACATTTTGATTTTTATCTTATGCCCTTTGTTTTAGAGTAAAGCTCCATTACAAGGCATCATAATTCACTGTGTTAACTTTTTTGTAGACTAGAATTACCTTACTCTAATGCAAGGATGTAAATTCACTGCTTGATGTGGGATTCCCCTCTGTATGCTATGAATACTGTTGGTTAATAAAGAAATTGTCTTGGGCCTGCACAGAGCAGAGTAGCGGTAGGTGGAGAACATACTAAACTGAATGCTGGGAGAAAGAAGGCAGAGTCAAGAAATGCCATGTAGCTGCCAGAGGGTAAAGACATGAGTTGACAGCTGAAAACTTGCCAGAAGGCCATGAGACTTATGATAAAATATAAAATAATAAGAAATGGGTTAATTTAATATGTAAGAGTTTGCTAGAAATATGCTATAGTGATTGGCCAAGCAGTGATTTAATTAATACAGTTTATGGGTGGTTATTTTGGGGCTGAGCAGCCAGAAGAAACAAGTGGTCTCCTACAACAAATTGATGCTCCAAAGTGTGCTAGCTAAATCAACATAAAACCCAAGAAGACTTGGAAAGGAATTCTAGAAACTAAAAAACAAAGCTTAGCTGCATTTGTTTTTCAGTTGGGCTCTGCTGATGGCATGCTGCAGCTCCTTTAAGAAAGGTCCTCCTGATAAAGTGGTAGCAACAAAAACAAAACAAAACAAAAAAAAAACCCATACAGTTTTGAAACAGTGGAAAACAAAAACAAAAAGAATATAGACAGTTATAAAAAGAAGTAAATGGTTTTTAAAACATAAAACGAAGTCTTTAAAGAGACAAAGTGAACTTGCAGAAAAAGTAATAGGAATAAAGAAAATAAGGCATGTAAAGATGGAATATATATTGAGAGTGTGGATTATGTATGTTATTGTGTTTTCTTTGAATTTTTTGATTGCAGAGAGACATTTGATTCTGGGGACTGCTAAGTTAAGTCAGCATATATATTTTAAAGTTTTCTTTAGTTCAAAATTTGAGTCTAAGGATATGTTACTTTGGAAAAGAGGTTCTTTTGCTTCCACAGAAGATGAGAACCTGTGGATTAAGTCCAGACTAATGTTGTTTGATGGACCAAGATCCCCCAAAAGGTTGCCATGAACACCCCCAAAATTACTTCACCCAACAAAAAGCAGGAAACAGTTTGGAGAGAACTATGCACAAATTTTCTAAATGATTGTTTATAAATGTTTGTTTACATTTAAAGGGGGATATGATACTTGATGTTGGTAAAAACTTAGGACTTTCCATGACAGTGAGACACATTTGCTCCTGGCAGCACCAAGCTATTTGAAGAGGATGATGGGCACCAAAGAAGCTCCTTATGACATTGATTGGTTAGCCATCTGAGTAAGAAACTGCTATTGCCTGGACTGCTTGATGTTATGCTGTATGAACTGGACATGCAGGATCCACAGAGAAATGACTGCTGAACTTGCCTAAAGGTGAGATGATCCTTTGGGGTTCCTGCTACATGAAAGAGTCTGCCAGGCATTCCGTAGGATACAGAAGAAAGCAACTGATGAACTTTACCATTATAAGGTAGAACAGATCTTCAAATTTCCTGATTCATGGAAAAGTCTGCTGGATACTATGGGCCTGTAGGCTGAAGATGGATGCTCCAATGATACAGAAGAACTTTGGGTGACTGTCCAGGCAGTGAGAGGTCTCTGTCAATACTAGAGATTTGGAAGTTGCTTACAATGCACTTCCTATTTACTTAGGTAGTATTATATCCTTCTGGAGTCTTTGATGGATTTGAAGAATGTATAGTTATAGTAGATATAAATATTATAACTATAATTCTTGCTTGATACCTCTTTTGTTATATGTAATTTTTCTGTGTTAAAATTAAAACCTTCCTTTTTATTTAAACAGAAAAGGGGAGGTGATGTGGGATTTCCCTTTGTATACTGTGAATACCATTGATTAATAAGGAAATTGTCTCGGGCCTGCACAGAGCAGAGTAGAGGTAGATAGTGAAAACTAAACTGAATGCTGGGAGAAAGAAGGCAGAGTCAAGAGATACCATGTAGCCCCATCAGAGACAAATGCTCAGAACAGAACTTTACCCAGTAATCATGGTGATACATAGATTAATGGAGATGGGCTAGTTTAGGATATAAGAGTTAGCCAGAAATATACTTAAGTTATTGGCCATATAGTATTGCAAATAATATGCGTTCTATGTGATTATTTCAGGGCTGAGCAGCTGGGAATTAACTAGCAGCCTCCTACAGCAATTGCTGATGAATGTTATGTTACCAAAATGATCACCCCCTTTGGCTACTTTTCTAGAAGACTCCAACATTGATTACAATAAACCAAAATCAATTGTGTTAACGTTTCACAGGTAACTCAGAACATCACATGGTTTACTGTTAGGAAAGAAAGTGGAACAAACAGGTAGCTCTGGATTTGATCCTCTGATTAATGCAGAAAGTATTTAAACAAGCTTAATTTCAGTGCAACATTCCAGTCATGATTGCTTTTCTTTTCTGAGCTTTAACTAGTTATTTTAGATTGTAATTTTTCCCCCTCATCCTAAAATGTACGAAACTTATCAGATACATTGTAAAGCACATAATGTTTTTTTATTCCCTTTTTATTCATACCTACTGAGTCCCTCATATTAACTTTCAGATTTTTATTCAAGAAAGTTTCTCCCTCACATCAGGGCACTGATGTGACTTCCCAAGTCCTTCTTCAGGACTCCCAAGTGCCGTGTCCTGATGTTGTCTTATTCACCTCCAACAATCCAATTACCCAGTGAGACTCTGAGCAACCTTAAGGTTGTATCTCATGGCCAGTCACACTGTCTCTGCTTCCTGACCCAGAGTTAGATGTGTAGCAGGAAGTTAAGATGCTTACCAAGTTTAGAGGAAACAGTGTGGGCACTGCAAGGAGACACTAGACAGGAATTCTGCTCCTAGGTTCCACTTAAATGAACTATTGCCCTCTCTGCTTACATACTATTTTCCAAGATGGCCCATGCAGCTGGGGCACAATTTTGGATGCAGGATAAGGATGTGACTTAAAAAGAATAGGAAGAGGAAAAGAGAAATGCGTAAGACTGAGAATAGACTTTCTTAGAGTATGAGGAATGGGATATGACCCACAGGGTGCCACAAAATCAGGTAGGGATCATGTTGTGTGTGCATGGTGTAATGTTGCCTAAAGGGTTGCTGATTAGTCACTATTAATCTATTCATTCTTCCCTCCTCCTTTCTCTGTCTTCTCTCCCATTTATTTTCTCATTTCTCCTAACCATTTTGTGGTCTTTTTGGAAGTTCCCACCTTCACTGATAAATGTCTACGAAAAGCTTGACAAACTTTTAAGGGGGATGCAATTCTCATCCCATTTTCCCGACTCCTCCCCACTTTGGGGATTCCTCATTTGTTCTATTTTGGATAGCACTGAGGAAGAAGGGGAGTCTTTCCTCTCTGGAAGCCTTTTCTTTACCTTTGGAAAGCAGCACTGAAAAGACTCTTATTGGCTCATTCGTGCCTGAAAATACAAATATATGATGTGGGAGGGCCTCCTGTTTTGTATTGATTTCATTGGTTAAATAAAGAAATTGTCTTGGCCCTTTGATAGGACAGAAAATTAGGTAGGCAGAGTAAACAGAACAGAATGCTGGGAAGAAGGCGATGACGCAGACACCATAGCTCTTCTCTTCGAGATGGATGTCGGCTAGAATCTTTCCTGGTAAGCCAGGAAATAATACACACATTATTAGAAATGGGTTAATCAAGATGTGAGAATTAGCCAATAAGAGGCTGAAACTCATGGGCCAGGCAGTGTTTAAAAGAATACAATTTGTGTGTTGTTATTTCAGGGCATAAGCTAGCCAGGCAGCTGGGAGATGGGTGGCAGGAAGGGGCCCACAGCTCCTTTTACAAATATAGCTATATACATATATTTAAATTTCAGGTTAATTAATTAACTATAGGAAATACAGTCTCCTTTAGCCCAGGATAGCCTCACCTCAAAATCAGTATGAAGCCAACAATGACCTTGAACTTCTGATCCTTCTGCTCATGCACCACCTGATTAATATGGTGAAAGGGACTTCATGCTTGATAAGCAAGAACTCTACCATCTGAGTGAAATTTCCAGCATTGGACACAGTGCCTTTACACACACACACACACACACACACACACACACACACACACACACACACAGTTTGTTTGCTTGTTTTTGTTCCATGTGTATGTGTGTGTTTTCTCCCCATTCATCCTGTCCCAAATCTTGGCCTATTTCTTATCCCCTGGCTGGAGAACTGCTTTAAGCGCCTTGCGGGGACTGAATCACCTTACCATCTTCGTAGTCACGATCAACTGTGTACCCAGATGTGTGGGGCTGTGTGGCTTGCTCAGGGCTCTGGGAAATACCCACGGAGACTCTGGCAGGGTAGACCTGGGGAAGTGGCTAACTCTGCATTCACTAAGAGTCTAATTCCCATGTTAGCTATTCAAGAATTATATGTACATTCTGGGTAGACTGTTAGGGCTTACATAAAAAAAACAAAACAAACTGTTCTTCACTAATTTGAAAATGAGAAGTTATTAATTTTGAATGAGAGTCAATTCTTTAAAAAGAACAGAATAAATCGACACAAATGAACCACGAAGTAATATTTTTGCCAGAAAGAACAGTTGTGGCAGAATGAAGGGGCGTGCCAACCCACAGGGAGCACTGAACTGCTCATGTGGTTGGCACTCAGCTTGCTATGTGTAGTTTGCAATCGACAGCAAACAGAAGCAGGTTCCTGTGTTTTTTAAAGCTATGTATCTACTGCAACTCTTGTCCAAAAAAATGTAATCAACACATTGATTCTCTGGGCTGATTTTATCGTTTCAGAAAGGAGCTTGAATGTTTTCAAGATGTTTGTTTATAAACAACTGATAGTTATAAATGGACATGCAGAGAGGATTTTAAGTGTGATGGTTTACAAAGTACCTGTATGCTGTGATTACCATTGATAAATAAAGGAACTGCTTTGTGCCTATAGCAGAGCTATAGGAGAACAGAGCTAGCTGGGGTAAACTAAGCTGAATGCTGGGAGAAAAGAAGGGTGGAGTAAGAGAGTAACTATGGAGCTGCCGCCAGAGACAGATACTGGGAATTTTACCCCATAAGCTACAGCCACGTGGCAATATACAGATTAATAGAAATGGGTTAAATTAATATAAGAGTTAGCTAATAAAAAGCTAGAGTTGATGGGCAAAGAAGTGATTTAATTAATACAGTTTCTGTGTGATTATTTCTGGGCTAAGCTGGCCGGGTGGCTGGGAACCAACAAGCAGTCCCCCCAACAACTTGAATATCATTAAAATGTCATGGGTAGTAAAGAGAGAAAACACTCCTTGCTGAGTTTAGAAATCTCTCAATTTATCTATCCTCTGTCTATCTATCTATCTATCTATCTATCTATCTATCTATCTATCTATCTATCTATCTA
>NC_022020.1:14126168-14131655 GCF_000317375.1 Microtus ochrogaster | reverse complement strand
ATCTATCTATCTATCTATCTATCTATCTATCTTTAATATGTAGAGAAAGAAAGATAGACACACATAGATATAGATTTTAAGAGGCTAATCCATTCTAAGTCTTTGGTAGTTGAGGCTAAACCAGACCTGAGAGTTTCCAGCAATAGTTTCTTTACTATTCACCACCACAATACCCTCTTTATTCTTGTGCAAGCATATGTTTATCAATCCTTGTAGGAAAACCTGGTTTTAATAAACCCAGGAACAAGCGTAAATGATAGTACTCATGTAGGTAATTAGCACAAACAAATGGAACACTTACAATTGCATTTCTTCTGCACAAATCTCAGCTTGCATGCTGTTCTGTAGGTGGAGAGTCGGATACGATCCAGATCTTGAGCCCCTAGTATGGGAAAAGAGTATACATATGGTATGCCATTTGTATAGATAGGAGCTTGCAAAGTTTGTAAACAAAACAACTGCAGATATAATCCATATGCTTATTGGTACTTCTGTTGCAATATAAATACTAGTTTAAGACTTGGGTCTATTCATGTTCCCAGGGCACAGAACTCTGGTATTCAGTGAGACTGCCAACCATGATGATGGATCAAGGAACACAACCACTCCCTGCTGTGTCTACCACTCCACAGAACAATATACTCAAGCTGTGACTTAAGTAATGGAAAGATGATATCAGAAATGATCACTGAATAAATGAGCTTTTAAATTCATCATTGTCATTGGAACATAGTTGTTAGTTGAAAAGATTGAATAATGAGTATTTTTTTTCTGTGAGACCTTCTACCAAGTGCTTCAGGAAACCTCAGTTTTCTCATTTACAAGGTTGGGATAATGATACATTGGCTATTTCACATGATTTCTGGAAAGGCAAACGAAGGAGATTCCTGATGCTCTAATGGAAGAGTCCTGCATTTGTGCTAATGTGTATCTTGAAACCTCAGAGGGGAGACTCTTTTCCAAAACCAACTTCCGCTCCTGTTCTGTGACAACCAGTTCCACCTAGTATTGTAGGAACATGTCCCCACATTCTTAATGTGTCCTTGTTCTACTTTTCCATTCAAGAATCCATCATGAATCTTGATGCCAAGACAGTAAGTAGTTCTGAAAACCCTGCTCAGAGTTTATGTCCCACCATATTCTAACCATCTTACCCACCCAGTAATGTTTTATAGTGACCCACCTAGAGTTACTGGGATGTCCCCTCACAGCCCACTGAGCTCTAGTGTTCCTCCTACCCTCCCTGATTGGGCCAATTGCTAGGCCATCTCCCAAATAAGCAAGACTCTAAACAGATGCCTGCTTTTAAGTATTTTGTTATTCACAATGGAAATAAAAGCACATAGCTATATTTGGATACATATTAGAGCTTTCTCTTAATGAATGGGGCTCACATAACTGCTATACAAATGCTTGAAAATAGAACAGCAGGTATATGGACTCTTCCTGAAGCAGAAGGACTAGCAGGCCAATAAAATGCTTTTGCAAAGAATCAGGATGGCTTCATAAGTACCCCCCACTGATGGAGTTCCACATTTCACTGACTCTAAAGATTCACTTGGACATATTGTTGTCTACTGTCCAGTTACTGGTTTGTTAACTACCAACCACTTATTCTTGTGAAGTGATATTGCTTGACAAGCAGGCTTCTTGATACCAAGGTAAAGGTTTCTCAGTACAGGGTTTCAAATAAAAATGTTCTTAGGAAAAAGACATTCAACTTTCAACAAATGGCCATGTAGGATTATTTCCAAAGAAAAGGAAGATTGGAATTTAGTGAAATTATGTATTGTTTGGCCTTTACTAATTAATTCTATCACTTCTTATTTGTGTGAACCTCAGCAACATTTTACTTTCCATCTCTAGATGGCCAAGTATGAGATGGGGATAAAAAAAGATAAACTTAAGTTAGCAATAGTGTAGTTCTGACCTCTGTTCTCAGTACACAGTGAACAATTAAAGCAAACACACTGTCTTAAAAGGCTTCCTGGGCTAGTTCTGAACAGCAGTGGATAATAGAAAGCATCACTTTACATGTGAGTTTTCCTCTATTGCCTCATCACTACAGCCCCCCTGGTCCAGTTCTCACAACTGGAACTGCAGAAATGTTTCACCCTGCCGATTGACAATTTACTTCTCAATATTTGGTGGCTACTCTCATCATCATAAGCATTGCAATTATAGACAAGAGGCTTTGTCACCATAAACTTTGAAGCTGAACTGGGGAGAGAGCTTTCACTTTTTAGATGTTGGTTTGAAGATGTTCAGCTCCAGTCATGTCAGATAGTCATAGTGTTCATCATGCAGTGTGGCATACAAAGGGCACAGATACACAGGGTTGCTGCTATTATTATCAGGCATGTTGCTTCTGTGAGTTTCTTTGTGATGACTTTGATTCTCCCTCCCGGACTCATACTATTCTTCCTCCCTCTCCACCAGGATTCCGGGAGCTTGGCCCAATGCATGGCTATGAATGTCTGCATATATTAAGATTTTCTTTTTATTTTCTGGCTTTGCATTAAAGATAGGACTTTGTATCTATTTAGATAGTTTATTCTAATTTTCTGTCCTAATTAACCTGCATATCATTTTCAAATTCATTATTTTCTTCTGGCATGTCAAAGATCCTTCCTATGTTAAAGTCTTTGGTCAATCTGATAGGACCTTGTTGGAAACAAACTCTCTAAGATGCCAATGGCAGAGTGTAAGAAACACCTGTGTGCTGAATCTGCCTTTTTACTGCATGAAATTTTACTGGTGTTTAGTTTGGCTTAGCAGTAAAGAGTTCCCATATCTGTAAAATAATGCTTTCAAAGAAAAAAAAAAGGAGGTGTATATTCTTTGTATACGTTCATCAAGAAAAATACATTAAAGTTGGTCATAATTGTATCTACCTGTCATCCCATCACTAAGGAGGATGAAGTGGGAGGAACATGTTTAAGGTTAGCCTGAGCTACAGAGCCTGCATCAAAATAAAACAAAGTAAAACAAACAAACAAACAAACAAACAAAACCATAGAAGAAGATGTAGCCTCAGTTGGTAGAGTACTTGCCTAGCATGCACAAAGTCTTGGATTTGATCCCTAGGTACCACACACACTGAGCAATGGGGTTCAGTTCTATGTAGCTGGATGTAGGAAGACTATCAGAAGTTTAAGGTCATTCCAGGCTACATAGCAATTTTAAGGCCAGCCTGAGCTATGAAAGACCCTGTATCAAAACAACAACAACCAAACAAAACAAACCAAGAACAATGAGTTAAATACCAGTTGGTACACCAAGATTGTGACCTAGCACACAATGATGTCTGTTAATTTCAGCAAAACCTTAGCCAAAGTCTGAGAAGGATACCCTTGTACTTCTGTGCCTCTCTCCCTTGTAGAGGTCCTCGGGTGTTTTTGTAAAAGTGCATTTCTACGGGATGAGGTAAAGAAGGATACAAATACGATGTGTGGGGATAGAGAATCACCTACGGCTCTCTTCTTGTCACCATTATGTAGGTCTAACTGATGCTGAAGAGCAAAATAAAGGGACTTAGATGTCTGTAAATGGTTCCTAGTCATATACATTCTTCGTGTCTGATTATGTAAAATCTAATATTAAAGGGTTTTTGGTAAACAAGCAACAAAATACAGCTTTGCAGATACAACAGCCGGCTGCTTCACACAGACAATGGGGGCGGTGCTATGGGAACCGTGCTGGATTTGGTGAACAGACACTGTGGCATGCTCCGTAGAGTTTATTTTTTTTTTAAGCTCTCAAAAATAAATTTAGCTTTCTCTGTCTTAATAAATTATGAACTTAATTTAATTTCACTTGAGTGGTGTTTTGTTGAATGCCTATGAATGTTCTCTCTGTCTTCGTCTAAGTCTTTGATTAAAACCAATGGCCTAAGCAGAGCCACACATAGAGCCTCTGTGCTCCCGGAGGTCAGCCTTCCTCCAAGGCTGACTGAACCATTGATTGTTGCCCTACATGATCATAATACTACCTGTGAGTTCACTTCACTGTGACCCGGCTCACTTTTGTCCAACATATGCATAGTCTAGGAGCCTTTTCAACACTTTGTTGAAACTAATGTTAACATTTATGTAATGGCATTTTTTTTTTCTGATTTAGAATTCTGGTGACCTTATTAAAGAGAAAAATGTTTTATTTACTATTTTATTAAAATATGGGATTTAAATAAATGATAAAAGGAACCATGAAGAACGTTCTCCCATTGAATTCTTCTCTGGTAGGGGAATGCTTTTTTTCATTTTATTTTATTATCCACTAATGGTGTTTGTTTCTTTTTAAATTACATCAGTGGTATATAAGTCTTTAAAACTTGAAAATTCAGCTCACTCAAATGATATCAGGCCTGCTTCACACATATATACAGTGAGAGATAAATAATGAAAGGCAGTGATAGATACCATTCTATATCTGTATATATTTGAAAAATATAATAAAACCATAAGGTATATGTATTTAAGGAAAAATGCTCTTGAACTGTCTCCTCAAACCTCTCCTACCCATTTCATGGTTGGAAGATGTGTTGGAAACAGGAGCAAAGATGTATGTAAGAAATCACACACATTCACAGCTATCAGTTACAAGCCCTGTGTTTCCTCTTTTAATCCACCTGTCTCAGTTAGGTTTCTATTGCTGCAACAAAGCACCAAGTTGGGGAGAAAAGGGCTTATTTGGCTTACACTTCCTTATTGCTGTTCATCACTGAGGGAAGCCAGGATATGAACTTAAACAGGACAGGATCCTGGAGGCAAGAGCTAATGCAGAGACCATGGAGAAGAGCTGCTTCCTGGTTTGCTACCCATGGCTTGCTCACCTGCTTTCTAACCCAGGATCACCAGCCCAGGTATGGCACCTTCCACACCGGGTTGGACCTTCCCCTGTTGTGGGGCAATGCTCTTGCACACTGTAAAGATTTGCCACTCATATTGGTTTACTAAAACACTGATTGGCCAGTAGCCACAGGAAGTATAGGGAGGATAACCAGACTAGGAGAATTCTGGGAACAGGAAAGGCAGAGGCAATCACCAGTCAAACATAGAGGAAGTAAGATGAGAATGTCTCACTGACAAAAGGTACCAAGCCACACGGCTAAACATAGATAAGATAGATATGGGTTAATTTAAGTTGCTAGTTAATAAGCTTGAGCTAATAGGCCAAACAGTTTATAATTAATATAAGTTTCTGTGTGTTTCTTTGGAACTGAATGGGTGCAGAACTAGGTAGGACAGAAACTTCTGTATATACGTATACATATACATACATATTCTGTATACACTCTGTCTATACTAATTCAGAAAACACTTTACAGTTGGATCTCATGGAGGCATTTCCTTCACTGAGGCTCCTTCCTCTCTGGTGAGTAGCTTGTGTCAAGTTGACACACAAACAGAATAGCATCTTTTCATGTTTTTCCCTTCCATTTTTCTTTGTCTTTCTCTCAAACATATTCTCATTAATTTTCTTTTTTTT
>NC_022020.1:14119892-14125668 GCF_000317375.1 Microtus ochrogaster | reverse complement strand
GCCTGATGAAGGTTAATATTTAGGAGGATGACTATATGTTTTTCTTTGGGTTCTCCTTCTTATTTAGCTTCTCTAGGTTCTCTAATTATAGGCTCAATGTCCTTTATTTTTCTCATTAATTTTCTCCCTTTCCTCCTATTCATTCATCAAACCAATCCACAAACCGACCAACCAACCAACGAGTCTTCTAGTTTTGTTATTTGTTTTATTACACGGAAAGTTTTACATCTTCTACATGTGTTTGCCATTTATGTTTTGATAGCTCATTATAAAATATTTTACATAAAGTATTCTTATATTCTTAGACATCTTGCTCATTTAAAAAGTTCATTCAACAAATATTTACAACATGAAAATGGAACCTATAAATTATGTTCCTGAACAATTTGCTATGCCTGATGACTGATTGAATGCATGCGTGTGTGTTATATATAAAAGAGATGAAGAGGAGGAATGAGATAATGTCCTAAGTGCAATCACTACTTAAGTCCCTATATTCTTTGAGAAGCTTGCACCTATACTCTTGAACATGTCTTATTTATCCCTGAGCCCATTTCTTTTTAAAATAAATTCTAGTTCTGCTTCATATGGGATTCATTCTGAAATTTTTTCCTCTACACTCCGAAGGATCCCATTTTTGCCTGAGTAAAGGTTCCTAAAAGATGAAGGAATTCCTTAGTTGCCTGGGATTCTTTGTTTAGGGTTGAAGTCTTGTGGACTTTCCTTGTCCACTTTGGCAGATCTATTGTTGTCTTTGTTCAGCTCAGGTTTAGGCAGTCACATTAGTGAGACTTTATGGATGTAGCTTCTGACATTCCTAGGAGACAAACTCTCTGAGCCTCTGGCTCTTACAGTCTTTTGGATCCTCTTCCACAGTGTTCCCTGAGCCTTAGGTGTAGGAGTTGTTTGTAGATTTGTCCATTTGGACTCTCCACTGAGGAGTGCACCAACTGGTTATCCAATACCAAATGGTCAGCATTGAGAGCGTGTAGGCAAATAACATTATACAGACTGAGCAGGCCATGTTCAGGAATATATGTTAAATAAACATGTATGCCAGCTGGGCCTGAAACTTTCCCTTCCTAGGCCTAACTTTAGAAATATTTCTTCAGGCCTTTAGGCCTTAGGTTTCTCATTTTCCCTGAGCATTTAACTTCAGAACTTTTCATTGTTAATCCTAACTAGGGTACTTTGAGACATAAATTTCTCAGTCTCTTGCCAGTTTTTCACCACCCTGGTGTCTTTCTAAGGACCTGGATATCAGCCCCAGAAAAGTAATCATTGAGAGAGATGGGCCCCTGTCCCTCAGTCTTCCTGGAAGAAGAGCCCAACATCTAAATTGTCATCATTAGTAATCAGGTGGCCTAATCCCACTGACCAACCCCAGAGCACAAACCCTTCTGATGCAGGAGGTAGTCTTTTGTTTTTACTGAAACACTTTCGTAAGTCTTTAGTTGCCCGTTTAGCTTGTGTAATCGTGAGATGAAACTATTCTTTCACAACTATAATATTCAGAACAACAAATCGGCCTCCCCTTCACCACTTTCTTTTTTTAAAAAATGAATTGTTTCTAGATGAAATATAATTAGCCACTTGTATGAATTCCTAGTCCTGTTTTTGCTTTCTGAACATCACAGATTCCTGGAAGATGTTTTATTTTTGGCTATTTTAACATAATGCCAAGAAGATCGTCTTAGTCTGTGTGAAAGTTCACCCAACAACAGTGCTTCTTCCCTTTGGGCTCCGGCAATTGTTTCCCTGCTGAGGAGGCGCCTCAGTGGTGAGCTAAAATGCTAGTGAAACCAAAGGACCAGTAAAGCCAGCCATTCACAGGCCTTGGCCAGTATCTGAGTCTCCAGCCCATGTGGGAAGAGAGACACCTAGTCTGAATAAATAAATAAGTCTGACTGGCTTATTTATTCTAATCATTCCTCAGTAGAGTTCACAAAGCTGTGTAAGAAAGCCTCGTGGCATCCTGCGGCATTCTTAGGAAACGGGAAACATAATAGATTCGCAGTTCTCCCAAGTCTCCCTGTCTTCCACTCTCTCGACAGAATCTCAGGTAGCCCAGGCTGGCTTCCCACCCATTATATAGCCAAGGATGACTTTGTGTTCCCCATCCTCCTGCCTCTACCTGCCTGGTGCTAAGATTACAGGTGAGCATCAACAAGTCTGGCTGCTGCTTCTTCAACATGAGATTTATGTCGTTTTCCTTGAGTAGAGTTTTAATTTTGTAGACATGTATAACATTGCTTTTTACTTGTGCCAGGAATTGCACCAGATAGGGAAGAAACTTAGTTAAGTATTGCTCAAACCATTAAGTAAGCATACTTTTGTAATCATTAGAATGTGCCAACTGCTGAATATTTAGTATTCCAAAGGCAAGTTGATGTGGGCTTCCCCTAGCTATGCTGTGAATATGTTTTATTACCATTGGTTAATAAAGAGTCTGCTTTGGGCCTATGGTAGAACAGAATATAGCCAGGTGGGAAATCTGAACAGAGATATATATAGAGAGTAAGCAGAGTCAAGGAGACATCACGTAGCTGCTGGCACTTGTAAGCCACAGCCTAGTAGCAATACACAGATTAATAGAAATGGGTTAATTTAAGAAGAGTGAGCTAGAAATATGCATAAGCTAATAGGCCAAACAGTGTTGTACTTAATATAGTTTTTGTGTGATTATTTGGGTCTTGGGTGGTCAGGAACAAATAAGCAGTCTCCACCTACAGCAAGTTAAAAGATTTGACATATTTTCTTTTTTATAGAAAATATTAATAATTTTTCTGTGTCTGGTAGAATATTTGCTGATGATGGAGTTTGCTCAGAAGTTAAGGCAAGCTTTCTCCACCAAAGACATTGCTCTTTAACTCCCCCCCTGGTATTTTAGTTATGCAAACAGGTATTTTTCCTTTAAAAACTTTGTTTTTAATTAAAAATAATTCTGTTTATATGTGGTACACACTATGCTGTTCTGATCCATGTAGAAAGATTTAGTCTAGCTAACTAATATCCCATTACTTATTTAATTATTTATTTTTTGATGGGGATAATATAAAATATCTGTTCCTTGTAGAAAATTTGAAAGATGTGACACATCATTGACAGCAGTATAGTAGTTTATTAAAATTTACTCCTCTGGTCTAACCAAGACCTTGGCAGATCATAACCAGATGCGTGCCTACTAAAAAGCCGCAGTTGCTGGGGCTCAGTATTGCAGAAGAAAGGATGGCGGTGCCAAATGACAGCAGGAGATACTGGAGAGTCTCAGCTGATACTCTCACAGACACTTCAGACTCTGGTCGTGCACGTCTTTAATCCTAGCTCTTTGGAGGCAGAGGCAGAGGTAGGTGGATCCCTGTGAGTTTGAGGCCAGCCTGGTCTTCAGACTGAGTCCCAGGATGGCCAAGGCTACACAAAGTAACCCTGTCTCAGAAACAATAACAAGAAAAGAAAAAAAAAAAACAACAAAACAAACCAACCAACCAACAAACAAAACAAAACAAAAAACCAACAAAAAAGCCCTCTGTACATACAGAAGTCCAGCGGATGTCTAGAAGTCCCCACGTCACTTCTACTTCTCTTAGCTACTTACAACACTGCAGGAGTGCCGGCATATGATTGGGAAATGATTTGCCTTCACCCCTATTACCGGGAACTTTTTTCCCAACTGCCATTTCTGCCAACCATATCCCATTTTCTGTGTACCTTTTTTCCTGTCCCTTTTCCTTCCTAAGGGAAGGAGTTTACAAGCCATTCCTGAGCACTCTTAAAAAACAAAACTCACAGAACAAAAGAACTGAAATGTTTCCCTTTATAACATTTAATTTGAGAAGGATGTTTCTCCTCCTTTTATGAACAACCAAGTGGTCTGTAAGGGAGATGCCACCAGCAGCAGCCGTGCAGCCATCATGAGCATCTGCAGGCCAGCCATAGGAACACCACCAGCGTTTGTGGCTCCTAACCTCTGTCACCCCGACTGCTCAAATCCTTCTCAGCCTTTGTTTTTATTTTAATGGTTTTGAGATAGCCTGCCTTCCAAAGGAGGACCAAATGACAGCTTACAGTATTATCTTTCTTTGGTCCAGTTTGGTCAGCATGCCCACTTAGTAAATGTATTATGTCATTTTCCAGGGAAGACATCAAGGATGTTTTCCTCTGCTTTCATGCTATGGCAGCCACTTGGCCAGGGAGTGCAGGCTTCAGATCCCAGTGGACTGTATTAAAGTCAACACTGAGTAACGTCATCAGGCGTTTCTGCTTGGGTGTAAATATACAGATCCAGAAACAATTTTTTAATGTATGAAATACAGAGTGAGAATCAGATTATAAGTCCCCGACTAATTTAATTCTCACCTAACAAGAGGCTGAAACGGCCAAGCGCATATTTATGCAAGGAACTGGGGATTTTCCGGAGAAACCCAGATGCTCTCAGGACTACATGGTTATTTCTGGCTTTCCCATGAATATTCAATGAACAGTGAAGGGAGTTTCCTTTAAAGTTCCATACTCACTCATCTCTGCAAACAGCTGTCTTCTCTCTGCCATGGTAGTCCCTCTTTTCCCGCTATCTTCAATCATTCTGTGGGACAAAATTGGGACAGCATGCGTCAGTCTCATGCGAAGCAGACAGACAGCAATTTCTAGGTAAGCACATTAAACGCACTTGGGCCACAGACAAAAATCATCCACTGAACTTGTTTATTTCAGAGTACTGGGTGCTGGGGAGGTGGCCCAGTAGGTAAGGCACTTGGCCTGTATGTATGAAGACTGTGAAGAGTTTGGATCCTTAGAACCCAACGAAAAGCAGGACAGGCCTGGCTGCTGCCTCTATTCCCATTACTTGGGAAATAGAGACAGGGGATTCCTGTAGCAAGACACTTGATCTAAACTTAGGGCCTCTATATGGACCCCCTAAAACATATAAACTACACACAAAAGTATTTTCTTTGTACTTTTATACATTTATAAATAAAATATATCATTCATTTAGATTACTGTGCATATTTCCCATATGTCATATAGTTGTTGAAAGGGATAGAAATGCTTTCTTTCCTAACATGAGGGGAACCATGAAGTTGACCTGGCCTAGCTGCCTGGAGAGGCATGGATGACAGGTCTTTCAGGTTAGAGTCTGCGCCTCCTGGGGCACTGTGTGCCTTTCAGTTTCTGAGAAACCGGGGCACTCCCTCAGACAGTGAAACATTCAGGGTTCCTGTGCATCTCTGCATTCCCTAGAAGTCAGCAGAGCATTCAGAAGCTTGGCTGGACAATTAGTCTTAGACATTAACCTTGTGTACCTTGTACAGCTTGCAAATGTCATTGTATCCTGGCAACTACAATTGTATTTATTCTTCCTAGCAACCACAGTTATATTCTGTTTCTGATAAGGGTATAAGAAGTCTGATTGCTTGCAATAAGCTTGTCTCTGCCACAGACATACAGCAACCCCTCAGACCAGTCTGGTTGACATTACCACTGACCATAACCAGCTAATCTTAGCTTGGTATGTGCTGGTGCTTATACTAATTTAAAAATTACTAAACAGCATATGTCCAAATGCTATAACTAAATACAGCCATTGTGGTGATTTGAATGAGAATGGTCTCCCTATAAAGCATATGCTCGAACACTTGAATACTTGGTCTCTACTTGGTGGAATTTGGGGGGGAAGGAATTGGAGGTGTGGCCTTGTTGGAGGAGGTGTATCATGTCACTAGGGAGTGAGTTTTAAGGTTTAGAAAGCCCACAGCATTTAAGGTTAGCTCGTTCTCTC
>NC_022020.1:14107893-14119692 GCF_000317375.1 Microtus ochrogaster | reverse complement strand
TCTCAGCTACTGCTTTGGTGTCAGGCCAGCCTGCCTGCTGTCATGGTTCCTGCCTCAAGAGCTTGGATCCTCTCTCCCTAGATCTTTGCGCCCAAATGAATGTTTCCTTTTTTAAGTTTCCTTGGTCATGGTGTTTTACCACAGCAATAGAAAAGTAACTAGAACAACACGTATTTAATCGCCTATTTAATGGTGGGTGGTTTACTTCATGTCGAGTACCTCTTACAATTCTGAGGCTACCTATTTAGATTAGAGACCACATTTCTTGGCTCCCATGCAGCAGATGAGGACTCAGGGACTTCATGAATGAAGGATGCAGAACCCCAGAACTCCAGGGTCGTGCCTGCTACTTGTTCCTTGTATAGCCACAATCTCAGGGTAGAAGCAGGTGAATTTCTATTGTTAATCTTTAAGTGTAACTTACAATAGTTTTCCTGTACATAATTATTTGATGCAGGTGGTTGGGTTCATGTTTTTTTCTTCAACCATGCCATCATCTCCTGTAGATCATTTTAAAAAATGCTATTAAAATAAAAACAACTAAGACAGAGGGTAGAAAATTGGACTCGAGGAAGAAGATAATGAGAAAGTTAATAGAAATGTTATTTAGTAACAAGGATGGCTTTATTATAAGTATTGAGAATTTATGAGCTTGATTTTTATTATATCTGGTTAAACTTTAAAGACATGAATCCAGGGTCTTACACATGCTAGGCTAGTGCTCTTCCATTAAACTATCCTCAGATATTTCATCCTGATTTGAAATAGAGTTTTGCTAGATTGCCCAAGCTGACCTTCATTTCCCAGTGTCTCAGTAGCCTGGATCTCAGGTGTATACCACCATGTCTGACTTTAATTAAACCATCAGTGTTGCACACAGGCAAATGCGCACATACCATCACACCTTCCATGTTGATTCTCAGGCATGGTGAACATATGACATGCCTGCAAGGATATTTTGCTTTTCTTTGGATAGGTCCTTCCCTTCCTAAAAAGAGTTTTGTTCGTGTCTCCCTAATTTGTAGTGAGTCTCAGGTCTACGTCTAGCTGTGTCTTACTCTGAAATCAACCCCAACTCTATGACGGCCTTGATTCTGAACCTCTGTAGTGCACAGAGCTTTCCTCTTGATGATGTGTCTGTTCCCCAGAGCTTTGCCTTGGACCACCCACCCTCCAGGAAGTGCTCTGGCTGGGCCCTGGATGAAACAGCTCCTGAATCACAGATCCTCCCTGCAGATTGCTTACTCTAGAGTAAGGTATTATTGACCCGTAGCGATCTGAAGAACTTTTGCTTCCTGATTTGCATCCCATCTCCTTCACTGCAGAGGAAGTGGGTAGGTAACACCTGACATGCACCAAGTCATCCGGATATAGCTCCCAGTTTTTATTTCAAGGGCTCAGAAATAGAAGGGAGGCAGCGGGAGGGCAGGGAGCAGAGCCAGTGGTACATTCCTGTATCTGTCTATGTGCTGGGACAGGATGGGAAGAACGTTAGAATAAACATGAAGGAATGCAGGCTGGGACTGACTGAGCATATCTGTGAGGTTAAGAGTGGCATTTGAGGTCATTGCTCTGACTGCCTGGACCACTCACTTGCACAGAAATGTTTGTTTCTAAGCTAACTGTGATTTTCTGAAGTGAGATGAGGATAGTAACCTCATTCTTTTTAAGATTCTTCACAGGCAGCAGTGTTACTGAAGAAATGAATGAAAAGGGAATGCAAAAAACAGAGAGGTGAGAAAAACAGTAGTAGTATTCTTTTTACACAAAGTAGACATTCAAATTCTACTTCCAAAATCTAGCACAGAAAAATGAAATTCAAACCATAATCATTTCAGAGGGTCATTATCTAAAAAAGGGGAAAACAAATTTATTTATGCTTATCAAAATCCAGGGCTATAAAATTTTGAGCAAAATCATATGTCATGCAATAGTTGAAAAAGTTGCAAACTCCGTAAGTGTCAGCTTCTGGTTTGTTCATCACCACATTTGTTGTTGTTATTAATTCCCTCATAAAAGGACCATAAGCTACACAATGATTGCTAATAATTGCTAAGGTAAAGCATAGACCTTATGAGGGAAAATTCATTGGTGTTACATCTTAAGAGGCATAGAAATACAGCAGCAGAGAAAAAGGCAAACCGTGTGTCTCTCATTATCTCCAGATTTCGTGGGAAGCATCAAGTCAGGTTAAACTGATAATCTTCACTTTCTTCAGTCATTACAGCCAAGGAAGGAACAGGCAGACTAGCTTCCATCTCAGACTGATTCAGTGGGAGATGTCTGGGACTCGCTCTCTCTACTGCTATCTTCCTTGCTCACGCTCCACAATATCCTTTGAGACAGGTTCTCTCAGGGAAGCTGGAGCTGGCCAGCCGGTCTAGAATGGTGGCCACTCAGTCTAGAGAGTCCTGTCTCTGCCCTTCCAGTGCTGGAGACACAGGTGCTACCACATGACGAGACATTTTACATCAGTGCAGGGGATTGCAGGCCTTCACATAGCTACCACGTCACTGGTTGAGCCATCTCCCGAGCCCCTCAGAGGGGACAGCTCTTGAAGTGTGTTCAAGCATCAGATAGGTGAGGACCACCACTGTGGACTCCGCGGCTTCCAGTCTAACTTACCAAAGGAAGTGACACTGTAATACTCCACTACATTTTTGTCATCTTACAAACAGAACAGCAAGGCCCTCGGAAGAGGTTATCCTGAATGCGTCTACAGGGTGCAGTTTTGCTTGGAAAGCAATGGAGCTTGGCAAGGATCTCTCATTTTCATGAATTTTAGTGAAAGAAAAGCTGTCCAAAGTTATATGATAGAGGTGGAGGGACAGTATTATTGTTTGCCATGAGGTGTGGCTCACTTGTTCAATTGATGTCTCTTTTCTTGTAGATGGGATATTCACAAACTTAAGCTAGCGTGGTAAGAGAATGATGAGTCCCTTCTGCTAGCTCCTGATTAACTCTCAGTTCCCAGGACTACACAGGTACCTGCTGCCTTCACCACTAACCCGCACCCCCTGACGAGGAAACGCTCCTAGAATAGGAGCTCCAACATGCATCTCCCTCTGCTTCCTGCCTGCGGACAGTGAGCACTTGTCTCCTGCTCCTACAATCATGCCTTCCGACCACGACAGATGATGCAAGCCATGAGCCCCAGTAAAACCACCCAAAGGAAATATTCGAAAAGGAGCTGGAAGTTTTCAGACACTTTCATAGTCTGCTAAGATCAAAAGATTAAAAAGACATGACCTTATGGAGCTCCATGCTTTTTAAGATCCCCGTTTAGAAATGGAATTTTTTTTCCTAGTAAGTATTTATAGCTTGGTGTAATATACGCCACATGCAAGCATGCACTGCTAGAAGTGGTAGCTTATTTATGAGGTCTGAGAATGACATCAAAGAATCAGCGATTGTAGCATAGGAGGATAAAAAACAACGGTACTTTTTTTTTTTTAAAGACGGAAGTGTTCAGGAAAAATGATCACAGTTAGAAGGAATCGTGGGAGAGCACATAGATCTCTAGAGGGTATGGCACGTGGGGGAACTGGGAATTAGGCAGCATCTCTGTGTGCAAGTGTTGGTGGAGATGCGGAGAAATGAAGCGGCTTCAGATTTGGACAGTCTGACATCTAGACCAGAATGGGACCTCCGTCCTACAGGAGAGAGCCAGGGTACCGCTCAAGGCTTAAGAAGACTTCATACACAGAGGTTTAGATTTTGGCAAGGTGACTCTATCAGGTTAAGTGGGAGAAAGATTGAGTAGTCAGGAGAGTAGGTGTGGTTATAGGAAGTCTTCAGTTAGCTGCATGTTTCAGGATCTTAGAACAAGACTCGTGTGTACAAAGTCAGCCTCTGCCTTGGTGGATAGTCTTGGTCTTATGTCAAGCTGACAGAGCTAGAGTTAACTGAAGGGAAGGAACCTCAATTAAAAAAAATTCCTCCTCCATAAGATACTACTGTAAGGTTTTTTCTTGATTAGTGATTGATTGGAGAGGGTCCAGCCCATTGTGGGTGGCACCATCCCTGGCCTGGTGGTCCTCTGTTTTATAATAAGTGGGCTGAGCAAGCCAGTAAGAAGCACCCTCCACAGCCTCTGTGTCAGCTCCTGCCTCCGGTTCTTGCTCTGCTTGAGTTCCAGTCCTGACTTCCTTGGGTGATGAACTGTGTTATGGAAGTATAAGCTAAATAGACTCTTTCCAGACTTGCTTTTTGATCATAGTGTTTCACTGTAGCAACAGAGACCCTAACTAAGACAGTGCCCATCAACAGATGGGCAGATAAAGAAAATGTGCCCTAGATAAATGATGGAGTGTTGTTAATAAAGAGGATCATGTTAGGTCATTTGCAGGAGGATGGACAAACTGGAGACTGTTACATTAAGCAAAAGAAGCTAGGCGTAGAAGGATAAATGCTCTATGTTTTCTCTCAGGTGTGGAATTTAGTTTTTTGTTCTTAAAGACATGAAAATGAAAGGGGAATAGTGGAAGTTGGTAGTAGGGACAAGATTGGGCACTAGAGAGTTACATATTGTCACAGTATCTTATATACAGGCATCGTATGCCAAAACAAAGCCTAATTTTATTAAATTAATCTATGCTAATTATATTTAAAGTTAAGGAAACTACAATGTTTTAAGAAGGGCCCCGACAGTCTGTATCTGTGGGGAGCTTTGAAATGAAGCATCAAACAGCTTGGGACCCAGTAAGAAGTAAAGTAGAGGCTCTACAAGGAGAAGGAGTGCAAAATGCTACTTTCTAGGCAAGACGCAGCCCATGTATACATGGTCTCACGGCAATTCTGGATGCCTGAATTGGCTGGGTCTGCACAAGACTCTGCCTGTCAACAGCCAATCACAAAGGGGCTCAAGGGGCCACACACTCTCCTGCTGATGTATGGACTACTGATGCATTCTTGGGGAAGGACAGCCATTATCTTTAGTTGTAACCCAGAGAGCCTACCAATGACCAGTTCCAGACCCATGGTCACACAGATGGTCACAGTTAAAATCAGTGGGTCACTAAATAAAAAGACAGGAAAGTAGCAGGAGTGGGGATGACTGGAACGGGAGGACACTCAAGAGGGGCGTGGGTGAGAGCAAACAGAATATAGTCTATGTGTGCACCAACTATCAAAGAGCAAATTTAATTGAAAATGTATAACAATAATACTTGTAGAGGTGAAATGTTAAAAGAAATACAAATTGTATTTTAGCATGGTGGGTGTAAGGTCCCACGGCAATGCAACACCCTCAAGATATTTCTGGAGTGGCATTGCTCAAACTCAACACCATCCTTGATAAATACTTGTTAATTACACACAATAGATAAGATGTTTGAGAGGAACATCTTAAACTGATGGTGCCTTACACTGTACAACTTCCTAAAAATCACAACCTTGAGAGGAAATAGGGGGACATGTTGAGACTCAGGCAGGCAAAGTTAAATAGCACGGTTTCTTTCAGGGCAAATCATCAACTTCATTTAAATTTTGTGCTTAATTTTAAAATTCCTGGGCTTGCATGGGTCCAGCTGCCGGTAACAGCATTCGTGATGTTTCTGCGTGATGCAGATTAGGATTTCCTGAAATTGGTAAGCTGAAAAGAATATACCAAGACTGGCTAACTTAGTGGAAAAGAGTCCCAGACCTCTGAAATCTGCTGGGAATTGCCTTTGCGTATTATTTCTTAATGGCTGCCTCCTGTTGAAAAGTATTGTCAGACTGGAAAAAGCTGTGGAGAGTAAAACAATCCTGGGCGTTCAAGTTTATGTAACCCCAGAAACATGTAAACACGCCAGATTACACACGAGTTCACATTCACAATTGAGAGCTGCGTGAGCCTGCAGTGTTTGCAGAGCTGTCTGGCTCGCCCCTGCTCTTGCTCCTCTTTAGCAAGTTCTTGAAGACTGTGGGTTTCATATCACTATATTAAACTCATCCAACAGTTTATTTCCTTTTCTTTTGCTCCAGGTGGGTGAAAAAATGCTGGGGTCAGCAATCACGCCGTATTGCCATCCGGGAGTTAATAACCCCACAGCCCATCTCTAGCTCCTTTCCGCCTCTGGTTGTTTAATTGGTGCCATATAAACACCTGTTGTCACTGTGGTGATGAAGGCTTCTCATAGAACCTTTCAGATTTACGTTCGAGTCCTAACCTGTGCCAACATAAAAAAGCATTCCAAACTTTTTCTTGAGTTCAAATGGAACTGTGCTTCCTCCCTAGGCCTTTATCTATATTAGCCTGTGGCAGTAGAAAAATACTGTGGTTAATACAAATGATTTATGGACCTATCATTTATCCACCCACCCACCTACCCACCTATCTATCTCACTGGGTCACACTACAGCTTCCACGACAAGATTGATTTTACCTTTTTTTTTCTTTTTTTTTTCTCATAAATTTTATTTTATTTTTTGAGGTGGGAGGTTGCAAGGGCAAACATGAAGGGACAAAAAAGGAGTAGAATTGAGATTCATGGTGTGAAAGACACATAGAATAAATAAAAAAGAAAGTTAAAAATAAATAAAAAGCAAAAAGTAATCAAAACTACAGAATCTGGCCAAAGAATGGTCCCAGCCGTCATTGTCTCAGTCCTTGTCTGTCTCACAAAGTGGCCCATAGAACGTTTAATTCGTTATTGGCTGAGGGCACACCCTTGCTCTTATGAACTTTTGTCCTCATATGGGGTGTGGGCTGTACAGTATGAGACCAGGACTTTCTTTAAATTTGGGATGACTCAAACAGAGCTTGAGGATAGTGGTTTATCTCTGTGTTTTCATCTAACTATAGACAGAATGAGAACAGAGGCTTGCAGATTTTTTTTTTGTCTGTTTTGAGTATCTTATGGGCCCAAGTGAGGCAGCAATGTAGTTTAGCAGGTGCAGTTTCTAAACATCTTTTTTCAGACTTTAGCTGTGTTTCCAAACTGTCTGGGGTGCATCTGAAAGGTCCAAGTGTTCACTATGTCCACATTCCGTATTCAAAGGACTGGTACTCTGGATAAGGTCGCTGGACTTGGTTGATGGGTAGCAGAGATACTTCAGATAGAACAAATTGCTGGGAATCTGCCTGACTGGTCATTACACTAAAGGAGTATATTGTGTCTCCTAAGTAGATAGGTGTATAGGAAGGTAGGTAGGAAGGTAGACAGATGGATAAATTATAGATGAATAGATAATAGATATAAGATAGATGATAGAAAATAGATAACAGATTGCAGACAAATAGATAATTGATGGGTGAATAATAGAAGATTTACAGATAGATAATATAGATAGATAGATGATAGATAGATAGATGATATAGATAGATGATAGATAGATAGATAAATAGATAGTCACACAGTAACCCCTTTGTCCATACATCTTTACTTGCAAGTGTTTATTGCAAAGAGTCATTGATTTGGCTCGAGGCCTCTGGTTTCTGCTACAATATCAATGCTGGGCCCTCACTGGGACCCCCTTAGCTATCCTGTTGTTGCCCTGTGTCATGAAGATCCTGCAGTTGGGTCTGCAGGACTGATCCCCTTCATGTGCTTTAGCAGATCACAGATGATGGGTAGATACTGAGTTGGGCCAACTCATCACCCTAGTTCTGGGGTTAGGTAGTTGCAGGGTTGGTTAACACACCAGCTCTCCTTGGTTCTCACCACCAGGGTGAGCTTTCCTGAATTGCTCTGGCTACTTCACCCCTTACAAGGGGTGGGGCCAGTTCTCCTGCTTTGGTGCCCACAGGGTCAGCTCATACTTTTTCTTTTGATTTGAACTTAAACCTCACTTGGGCACTCTGAACAGATAGGCTTTGAGTCACTTAGCCTATTCTGTGTCCCTCTTCCCATATTACATAAATCTCCAGCTGATTTCCACTATTACTCGTCTTTTAATTGGCCAGTTGGGGACAGTGATCGAGCATATCCTGCTGGGACTACTTGAGTAAGAGCTTTCACCTTAAAAACCCTGGTAACAGGCTGAACTAGAAATATGATGCTCATTGAATTTGAGTATAAACTTATTTGTATACTAGAGTGGCATTCTTAGGTTACTTTGCAATTCACTTTTATACTTTATAAGAGTTTGTGAAATGTACCTTGAGTCAATGGAGAAGATAATTAATTCCTTTGGGGAATGTAACTATACATAAACATACACACATGCAGACACAGGCACCTAAAAAGGTAGGCTTTACAAACTAGAAAATGCCACGTAAAAACAAGAAGACCATTTTCATTCTAGAAAGAATTACTCTCTATTTTTCTTTTCAGTCAGGAAGGAAACTTCTGTACTCAGGGTGCACAAGATGTTTCAGGAGGGCTTTTTATTTGGTTTCATTTAATTTATTTGGCAAGAGAGGATTCCGGTTCCCTTTAGCAGTACAGGCTGTAGTCTGGGGCTGGGTACAAACTGGCGTAGGTCAAAGGAAGCTTTTGGAAGAATGATAAAACTCAGACTCCTCCATGTGAAATTCAGTTTCCAGAATGTCTCCGAAGGACCCGGGAGCCCTGGGTGAGGTTAATCAGAGGGAATTCAAGGCTCCCCAAGGGGAGATGACTATAGGAAAAAGTCTTCTGACCCGTTGCTGTGAGGCTGCCATTGGGACCTTAGATCCTTTTCAGACGACATGTGCCTTAGAGAATTATTGTGGTCTGTGTCTATGTTTTTCATGAGTGAAGGTGCCATAGGAACTGGCCTATTTTGTACTGATGGGTGAAGCTAATGATGACGACGCCCTTGTCTTTCTTGTGCGACTGCTGTTTTAAACTGTTTCCGTATTTATTTATTTTAGAGTCAGGGCCATGCTGTGTAGCTTAGCTGACCTCAAACTTGCTGTCTTGTGAGGATTGGGATTACAGACCTGTGCCAATAGACCCTGCTTTTACCTTTAGAGAAAACTTCAGCACAGGGAATTGAACCTAGTGGTTTTCAGACGGTGGGTGACAGACAGCCTTTGTGCTATATCCACAGCATGGATTGTTCAGTCTTCACCTTCTGCACAGGAACTGGGAAATGACAACTGTCAAATTGCCTGCTCTTTTCTCAACTTGGTATTCAATGTCCCTACTCTTAAACACACCTCTGATTATTTTTTCCTAAATATCTAATAAATTAAAACACACAAATTAAATTAGATTATTTTCATTAGTTTATCAACAAGCCAATTTCAAATTTTGCAACTGAAGTCTTAAACTCTGTGCATCTCACTATGATGGGACTATGTTGCATTTATACAGAATCCAGAAGTAAAATATTCCAAAAAGCTTTAAGAATGATACTTCTATTTTTTTTCAAGTGACTAGGCTAAATTTAGTTTTCTGGCAGAGTGATTGCAACAGAACAATGAATTTATCTGGAGATGTTATACAATCTTGTCTCTAATTTCTCTTAGGACTTAGTCTTTTCAATGGGATGATAAAAGAGTATGGAGTCTCACCCTACGGAAATGTTCACGTCCATGGACAAAGGAGAGAGGTCCATGTGTGGATTGCTTTAGGATGAGGAACTTAGCGTTTGATGAGGATTAAAGATACTTTTTATTTTATGTGAGTAACAACTAGCAATGAAATGGTACAGCCAACTCTATGGAGCCTATGACAGAGCACCTGCCTATGGGAAGGTGGGAAGTGCTAGATGGGGCTGCTAGGGTCAAGGGGCCTCTCATGTCATAGGGATCAGAGTCCTTGGATATATAAGCCCAAGAGTCACATGTCAGGCAGAAGTGAACATATGGAAGATCCAAAAGGATGTACGTTATTAACACGACTCTTGACACTAATAGGGTTTGCTCTTTTGTTTAGAAAATACTAGTAGGAAAAATTAGATCCTCCCTTGATCATTCCTAATATGTTGAAGAAGATACAAACAAAAAACCCCAGTGCTGCTCGGGGCTAATTGCTATCTGGACTTCTGGGAGAATGATTCCTCCTGGAGACAGAGTATAAAGTGAGTGAAAGCTAAGAGGAGGGTGAATCTGAGTCTGCGCATGCAGCCCAGGGAGGCTGTGCTCTTCATATTTTGTTCTTTTGTTGTTTGAGACAGAGGCTCTTGCAGGCCACGCGAGCCTCAACCTGTTTTGATCATCTCATCTCTAACTTTCAGGGATGACAGGCATGCCTCAGTCTGTCTGGTTTGTGTGGTGCAGGGTTTTCAAACAAGGCTTTATTCACGCTCAGCAAGGACTGTACTGACCAAGATAGGTTCCCAGATCCTGTTCTGCTCTTTTATTATGGTGGAGGTGGTACAAAGTGTGAGCCATAACAAAGGGAGGAGGGAGGAAAGTGTGTGTTTCCTGCAGCAGAGACTAAGTCAGACTTCAATTAGGAGAAGAAATAATAGCAATGATAGTAGCCACACCATTACTTAAAACAACTGTCACTTCACTAAAACAGCTGACCAAGCAATGGTACCTTGTAGTGGCACCAAGCTCACATAAGTCTGATGGTTTGATTAGTCCTATTTTACCAAAGTGAAACTATGAGCTACAGCATTAGAAGTTGCCCTTTTGAGCAATTTACAGCTTAAAATGGTAAGTTGAACTAGAGGCACTTCGAGTCTCGTAAGCTTCAATTTGGAATTGTATGAAATGAGGCTCAGAGAGATGTCTTTGTTTTCTAGTGGTACAGGAGCATTGCCTGCAGTACACACTGAAATGAGCTGAAGTCAAACCTAAAGCATGTGCTAGTGGATGCCAGAGGCAGATGGATAGGATGGTGCTGGTGGGTCGTGCACAAAGCGTCTTTGCTAAGGAAAAGACCCATGAGCACAGGTCTTGTTTCCTTGGCATTGCTCCCCTTCATCTTCCATTTCCTTGCACTTTAATCTCACTTTCTAAGTCAACCTTTTTTTCTTTACTGCCTATTCTTTTACTTAATTCTTCATGTATGTATGTATGTGTATATGTATATGTATATGTATATTACTTTCCTTCTCCCTCTCATCCACCTCTTCGTGTGTGTGTGTGTGTTAGGGAACAGAAACGAAATTCTCCCTAAACTTGACAACTTTCATCTTGAGAAGCATCAGGTAAGCAGAGAGAAAAGAGAAGTATCAAGAGGAACATGACAGAGTGGTGGCACCCGTGCAGTCCTACAGTTCGAGGCGGAAGCCTGCTGGCAACTTTCAGAGCACAGAGCTGCCTGCATCCACCTGGAGACCTCGGATACAAAGAGAGAGAGAGAGAGAGAGAGAGAGAGTAATTCTTTGTTTGAGGGTCAAGTTGTGGAAGTGGAAAACTCTCAAACGGCTGCATTTCATGCTTCATAAGGTCGAGCTATTCCTTAAAATTTCCTGATGGGAAATGTGCCGCATGTTCTCTAAAGTACAAGTTTCCTTGGGGAAATGAAGAAGTTCACCATAGAACTAATTTAGCTGCTTCCATCTTCATTCCTGGCCCAGACACGTGCAGGGAACAGATGGTGCTTTTGAGTCACCAGAAGAAGGAAGAGAGAATGTTTTTGTGTGCTTTCTGGGGAGGCCGGTGTGGACAGTGCCCCTCAGAGGCTGCACACAGAGCTGGCTGTGAGGTCAGAGTAATGGGGGGGAAAATGGAAGACGAGGCTTAAGACAGGTGGGGTGTCAGTTAGCCTGTCCTTGCGTAGTGACAGATCCAGAACCGTCCCAAAGAAAGGACACAGGTGTCCAGCTAGGGGTAAGGAGAATAACGCATAGCGTGGACATGGCTCTGGTTCTTTATAATTCTCTTCCTTATTGCATATTAATCTAGCTGCATGTTTCAAAAATCTACTTAGGTCTGAACGTCTGAACAGTTATTTTTAAAGTGTAAGTTTTACAAATCCTAGTGTATAGGAG
>NC_022020.1:14093539-14107773 GCF_000317375.1 Microtus ochrogaster | reverse complement strand
GAGAGAGAGAGAGAGAGAGAGAGAGAGAGAGAGAGAGAGAGAGAGAGAGAGAGAGAAGGGGACGGGGAAGAGAGAGGAAGGTGGAGGTGCTTGTTATAATATGCATGTAGAAGCCAGAGGACAAGCCAGGACCCTGCTCTCTCCTTCTACCATGTGGATCCCAGGTTTGACAAGCATCTTTATCTACTAGATGAGCCATCTCATTTGAGGCAGAGTCTCACTATGTAGCTCTGCCTGCCCTGGAATTCACTATGTAGTCCAAGCTGGCCTGGAACTCACAGAGATGCTCTTGCCTCTCCATTCTGAGTGCTGTGATGAATAGCACGCACCAACACACTTGGCTCCTGCTTTGTTTCTTAATAAATACACATTTAAGATGTCAGGGAATTGTTTAGCATGTATGGTGCTTGTCAGACAAACTAGGCTACTTAGTTAAAGGTGGAAGGAGAGGACTGACTGTACGAAGCTGACCTCTGACCTAAACACACACACACGCACACGCACACAGACACACACAGACACACAGACACACAGACACACAGACACACACACACACACACACACACACACACACACACACAGAGTGATAGAGACAGATAGATAGGCAGCCAGAGAGATAGAGAGACAGAAACATACACAGAGATACATACATACACGGACAGAGATAAATACATACATGGACAGAAACACACACAGAGAGATAGAGAGACACATATTTAAACCTTTAAAAACACATTTAAATTTAGCAAAAATACATTTAGTGATTTTTTTTGAGACTGCCTTGCTCTTTAGCTCAGGCTGGTCTTGAACTCATGACAATCCCCTTCCATCATGACATCCCTGAGATGCCATGTTTAGTTTAACAATTTTCAATCTATCTTACTTCATCCCCACAACACGTAACAGTTTACTGTGGTTAAATATCATACTAATTAATAGTAGACTATTTTTTCTTTTGCCTATTTAAGCTCTGTGCATGCTGAATATCCAAAACTGATATAGCATGAAACAGCTCAGAAGACAGCAGAGGCATTGCAGGGCCACTGGGGGTTGCAGCCCAGTGAAACCATCGCTAGACACTGAGGGTTAATGAGTTGAGATGCCAGCATTAACTAGGTCACCCAGAGCAGAGACAGGCTGAGGGCATGTGCAGCCAAGCGCCATGCGCAGACTCTGCCCCAGTAAACAGGGGCACTTCACACACCAGGGTCTTTCTTCTAGAGGAGGGCCGCCAGTCCTCAAAAAAGTGAAGAGGGGAAGGCAGAAACAGAAGCAGCCCTTATTTGTTGCTCTGGGTCTGTTTTCTGAATTATAAGGCCCTCAGTTCTAGCCCCCCTACCGAGGACAATTCAATCTGAAATTGAGGAGGGACTTCAAATAGTCCATTTGCTGAGAGAGCCATGGCTTTCAGCTGGTGGCTGCCAAGAATCTAAGAGCAGCAGAATAGCTGCTGGGAATAAGGTCTTCTCTTCAGTCTGGATTGTCCAGGCCTGCAGAGTCACCCGGAGAACACAGGCATGAATGGCCTGGATTATGTAGCATAAAGGGCCTCTCAGGTTTTCTGGACTTAATAATAATGACCAACATTTAAAGCCTCCTAACTGTTTAACGTAATGTTTTATGCCTCTTATCTGAACTGTGAGACAGCTCATATTTTATCACCACATTTTATGATGAATTAAAAATTGAAACGATGTGTGTGGGTGTGGGGGGGGTATGTGCACATGGGAGGTCAGGTGTGCAGGAGTTCAGAAGATGAGTCAGATGCCCTGGAGCTGAGTGATAGGTACCTGCCACAGGGGCTAGAACTGCAGCTCCAGCCCTCTGAAAGAGCAGTATGTGCTCTTAACTGCTGGGCCCTGTCTCTGGCCGTCACCGTGTTTAACAGCTGAGAAGATGAAGGCTGATGCAGTAGCTGAAGCAGAGTCCTTAGTCACAGACGCACTCCCATCTTAAGCCCCCAAATTTGTGACAATGGTATTTTTTTTATGACAGAAAGAACTTAACAGATTTAATTATTTTTAAAAAAATTTAAGGGCCAGCGAGATAGCGCAGTTGGTAAAGGTGCTTGCCATCAAGCCTGAAGACCTGAGTTCTAACCTTGGCTTCTACATCATGTAAAAAGAGAACCAGGTCCCACAACATGTCCTCTGATCATGAATGTGCCTTGGCGTGTGCTCATTTGTATGTGTGCATGCGCTCGTGTGCACACACAGACACACATACGTGTAAAAATAAATGGAATAAAAATTTAAAGGCACTGAGGTGGGAACATTATCTCTTAACTAATTACTGGGTTTAAAGTAATTAAGACAGTCTACACAATCAAGAAGTCTTTATAGACTAGAGAAAGAACTTTGGCACTCAGGAATACAGGTGGCTTTATGGTAGCCCTGCTCACCCTCCGGTTTTATATGCTGTGCTCATTTCTAGTTTCTGGACCTACAAAACTATCAGATAGCGCATACGCTCTGAGTTAAGTTACTGAAGTTATGAGAAGCTAATTAACATTCAAAGGCTCGTACTGCTGGAGCCCGAGAAATCAGGGTGTGCCCCAAAGAAGTCTCTCCAGAGGCAGCACACTGAATTGGCCGCCCTTCTGGGCCACCTCCCTATTTCTCTCTGAACTCTGAGATGTTATATGCCAATCCCTAACTGTCATGATCTTAAATTCTCAAGTCACATGTACCAGCATCTCTAATTTGAGATAAGGAAAGAGAGGCATGCAGATGTTAAGGTACTGAAATTTGAACTTAAAAGAGTCCATACAGTCTCTAGGCCAACATTTTGATCCCACTATCCTCTTACCTCACATACTTGGCCAGTCTTTATTGACTATAGTATATGCTAATGCTAGAATAAAACAAACCAAAGTTGAAAATTCTTGAAGACACTGGACAGGTTAAAAATCTGTCAGTATACCAACTATGCTCCAAATATAGCTCACCCTAGAGGGTCATTTACATAATCTCTTCCAATCTTAGGGGTTTCTTGACTAAAATCAGTCAGGGCATATATTGTCCGATATTATTTCTTAATAATATACTTAATAGGGTTCGATTACTTATTCTCAAGTCAAATCTGAGAGGTCAGGACCTGGTAACATGAGTTCATTTTACTCCAAATACCACGCCCTACTATAGCAATGGTCTTTGTGGGGTTTTTATAGTGACAGAATAAATGGAAGTCATGAATCAAGGCACGTTTTAGATGCATTGGCAGGCAGGTTTCAGCAAAGTGGGGAAATCTGTGCCATAGGCTGAAGATGCTCTCTGAGAATTTTCTGTCCTTGGGTTGTTGAGAGCTGGTGGTCCCAACCATATCATATGAAACTTAAAGTTTCACATGATAGTAACAAGGGTGTTAGGTAGCAGATGTGGCAGTAACTGCCCATGAAGGGGACTCAAGATAGCACATGACAATATGGTTCAGGATCTGCTCCATTCCAGACTTTCCATGATCAAAGTTCTATTTAGCCAGACAACAGGTAGAAAGAAGCCTTAGTACAAGCATGACTGTTTTGCTGTGAACGTCAATTCACAAGATACCATAATAAAATGATTGACAGGTCAATATCCTACATATCTGACTACCCGAGTGGGAGGATAAATATTCTAAAGCATAAGAGTTACTAACTAACAGGCATGGGTAAATGAAGATCGTGACCAAGGGACTGTATGAGCCACGAAACCAGAACTATGGTAAACTGCATTATCCCAACTAGTATATCAAACCTTTTCATATGGTGTGGTTTTGTTACCATGCTCTAAAAGACAAAATAATATGCAATACACTTATATAGAAATGGACCAACACAGAGAATCAGAAAACAAATCTAAGTTTGGAATTATAGTCTGTTCGAAGTTAGAGCTCTTAAATAGACCAAAGCCAAATACACACAGATACACAGTTTTCTACACAGAGATACACACACATATATACACACAGAGATGAATACACACAGTTACACAAGATATGCACACACACAGCTACACACACAGATACATACATAGCTATATACATAGACACACACACAGCTGCACACATACAGATACACACAGCTATACACACTGATACACACAGGTATATATACACAGATACACACAGATATTCACACACTCAGACACATGTGTGCCCATGCATGCGCGAGCACACACACACAGTTGCTCTGATTCACGGTGATTATATTTTAATCACAGTACACCTCTGGACACAATATGAAGCTATTTGTAACCAACCATCTCTAAAAGTATCCTGGGTACACTTTTGAGTTGCGTACAAATGGATGGAAATAGAAAACACTATCCTGAGTGAGGTAAGCCAGACCCAAAAAGAGGAACATGGGATGTACTCACTCATATTTGGTTTCTAGCCATAATTAAAGGACAGTGAGCTTATAATTCGCAATCCTAGAGAAGCTAAATAAGAAGGTGAATCCAAAGACAAACATATAGGCATCTCCCTGAATATTAACCTTCATCAGGCGATGAAAGGAGACAGAGACAGAGACCCAAATTGGAGCACCGGACAGAAATCTCAAGGTCCAAATCAGGAGCAGAAGGAGGGGGAGCACGAGTAAGGAACTCAGGACTGCGAGGGGTACGCCCACACTCTGAGACAATGGGGATGTTCTTTCGGGAATTCACCAAGGCCAGCTGGCCTGAGTCTGAAAAAGCATGGGATAAAACCGGACTTGCTGAACATAGCGGACAATGAGGATTACTGAGAACTCAAGAACAATGGCAATGGGTTTTTGATCCTATTGCACGTGCTGGCTTTGGGGGGGCCTAGGCAGTTTGGATGCTCAACTTACTAAACCTGGATGGAGGTGGGCGGTCCTTGGACTTCCCACAGGTCAGGGAACCCTGATGGCTCTTCAAGCTGATGAGGGAGAGGGACTTGATCGGGGGAGGGGGAGGGAAATGGGAGGCGGTGGCGGGGAGGAGGCAGAAATCCTCAATAAATAAATAAATTTAAAAAATAAAAAAAATAAAGTTATGGGAACTGAAAAAAAATCACACATCTACACATGCACACTCTGGCACTCAGAATACTAAAGTTCTAGACTCTTTGCTTCAGAAATGTGAATTCAGGGGAACAAGTGTCCCTGGACCTGGGGAGAACACAACACAGGCTAATAAGCATGAGGGTGTGTCCCAGACTGAACAAGCAGTTTTGCTTTTAGAACAAAGCCGTTTCCCTAAGGGTACTTACTCAAGCCATTTCCTGGAGGTGCTGGGCACACGGACAAGTAGCCACTGCTCTGCTGTTACTCAGTGCATTGATGAGTTTAATTGCACCTAGTGACTGAAAGCGCCTGCATGAGTCTAAAGTAGTGCCTGGAAATAATTAAGCATGGAGTGAGAGAACTACTAAATCTGGGATCTACAGACTCCAAAAGGCCAGTCAAGGGGTTCCGGGACTTGAGAAGGTTCCTACGTGTGAAATACAGTGTCTTTTGAGTGTAGACCATCTAGGAATCAGTTTCAGAGATGTCTCCTTCTAGCTGTGAGCTGTTGCGTTAGTAGACTTGCTGTATGAATTGAGTCTCATGTCTACTATGGGCACACACTACACTGCCAGATCATTACAGTAAATCTCAGCATCTGTATCATGTTTTGGGAATGAAGGAGAGTGATGCACCGATGAGAATCCCTGCAAGAAGTTTCTTCTTGCCCATTCTGGTTAGTCATGGGTGCATACTGCATTCCTCGGGCAACCAACTCTGCTTAGTAATGGGTGTATACCCCATTTCTCAGCTGTGCGCTTTGCCTGCTAAGGTCAAAGAAACTTCAGGGTCTAGAGGCAAAGGTGAAGCTGCCTGGGGAGTGGGATGGTCAACACCAGAACCTGAGCTCACGGCTCCTGGGAGGAAACGACTTTCCCTTCTTAGATTTAGAGCTATATTCCACGGAGCCAGTCCGTCTTATGAACACTTTCTAGAACCTCGAGGAGGCAATGGGTATGGGGTTTCAGGAACAGGGGTGCTGAGGCATCAGACTCCTGGAGCTGCCAAGTGATCACCACCCACACCAGGGTCCCCAGACATCCTTTCAGCAAAGAAAGCCACTGTTCTTCGGTGCCATCTGTTGGAAAATATTTCACAATGGCGCTGTTATTTTCCAAGGCCTATGCACTGGCCTCAAAGGACTCAGGCTCATGAGGTCTTTAGCTTATGTCAGTATCTGTGAAAGGATGGAAAGGGCAGCCATTTGTAACCATGCAGAGAAGAAGGAGAACAGAGAAAAATGCAGTCATTTTAGCTTCAAATATGTCACTGAGTATAAAAAACGATTTAATATGAAGCACACATATGTATGGGATGTTAAGTGTGGTGTTTTCTCATTTAAAAATTTCAAGCTAATTAAATACTTTTCTTTATAGAAATGCATTTTAAATTAAAATATAATTACAACCCTTTCTTCCTAGCCCCTCCTAGATTCTCTACATCTATTTTTTCCATGCCTGTCTTCCCTCATTCTCAAATGGACAGTCTCCTTTTATTTATTAGCGTTGCATTTATATGTATGTATGCATAAACATACAAATACACCCTATTGAGTCTGTTTTGAAAACATAGACACACAAACAACATTTTTCTTCATAAATCCATTGAGAATTCTTTGCAACACAATCTTGGAAATATTGTCTAGGCAGGTAGCATTCTCGGCTGACCCTTTGTCAAGTTCTTAGAAACACGTTTATTCTAGGGCTCTTACTAACACACAGACGTCTAGCTATAAAGAGTTTGAGAACAGGAGATTGGAGCTTCTCTTTCCTCCTTCTAACAGGCTATGGTCATAAGACAGCAGAGAATGTTCCACCCTAGAATGGTTCGGGAAGGAGAGTAGACAGGGCTCAGACATAGTAAGAGAAAAAGAATGAAGAAAGGAATTCGGAGGACACTGTCTGTACTCAGCTCAGAAAAGCGTCTGCACTAGCCAGCGCCCTCAGGGATCTCTGTCTTCTGAACTGTAAAAATCCAGTGTGGGTGCCTTTGCTCTCAGCAGAGTGGCCATGCGGTGTGATGCCATTTCTGACGTCTGGGAGATTCTCCTCTCCGGCTGGAGGGCGCTGTAAGTGCCCTTCTTTGTTAAGACACATTGCTTCTGTTATTGCAGCTTGTATTACATGATCTAATCTGGCTGCTCTGCCTGTTGTGTCTAAATGGCCTCTGTGGTCAATTAACATGCTTCTCAGAGAACAGCAAGTAAAAGCAGGATGGACTGCCTTTAATTTAAAGTCCCAGATCCTTAGCATGGCTTTGTGGTCCTGAGCCGCCTGCCTTTTAGATTTATTGTTAGGCAGGGTCTCTGTTCACAAACTTGTACTGTGGTCACATGGGCCTTAGGGCCCTCGCTTATGCTGGTTCATTTGCCTAAACTATTTGGTCCTAGATTCCTGTTCAAATTAGCATCTCAGCTCCTGGACAGCTCTTCCTAATTATCTGATATTCCCTTGATAACCAGTTCCACACTTCCACAATGCTTCTATTATGTCTTCTGAAAGTATGATCGCAATGGCCACATGAATCGTTTCCTTTTGTTTTATTCCCTATTACTCAGAGGACTATCAGTTTCACCTGGAATGAAGCAGTGACCTCAGGATGTCAGAGCGGCTGACGCGCCACAGAAAAAGGTGAGGAGGACCAGGAAGAGATTTCTGTCTGTAGTAGTTAGTAAGCGCAATAATTGGGGAAATTAATCTGGGAGTGAGTCCAGATGGGGAGAGAATCAAACCTTAGGGAGAGAGGAGCCATGGGAACTCCTAAGCCTAAGCAGCTCTTGGTTGGAGGCCCTCAGTGTAAGAGAGAAGAGAACTGTAGAGGACCTCAGGTGATGCCAAATTAATACTTAAAAAGAATACGAGAGGCCTTCTCCTGCTGTCCTGATAGCTTCTTATTTTGAAGAGATGGGAAATGAGGTAAAGAAAGACTCTCTTAGAAGAAAGAATTAAATAAAGAAGGCTTCACTATCATTTTACAAAATAATTTTGAGGACATATAGCATTTAAAAATTTAAACTCTGTTGTTTGTGGGTGTGAGCCTGTATAATGGCCATCACACAGTCACACAAGCAGCCACACACTGGCCTTTTCCACATCGTGTAATGTTGTGCAGCCTTTTCCTTAGTGAGAGCGTTTTTTTTCTTTACAAACATCAGGGACATACAGTTCTGTTTAAGCAAGGTAGTTTGTTTTGGATAATTGTGACGAACCTCAAAGAGGCCAAATGTCCATGGGATACTGATAATTCCACTACAGCATTGCTTAGAAATGAACAAAGTACTTTTGGCGTCCCAGTTTAGATTCTGAATTTTGGATGAAAATTCTTTCTTTATAACTCATAGAAAGTAAGTAATGTGCCTTGTAGTATTTTTGTTTAGGTGCATATAATATTTTTAATTAAAATGAAAATTATATAGTACATTTTATAAAGTAAATAAACCTATATTAAAAGATTGTTCTTTTTTATTCTTTTTAAAATGGAAAAAGTTTGAACCTGCATATACAGTGTCAGACGACACACCGTGGGGACACGCCCCGACTCCTACCCAGTCTCTTTTCCCCACTTAGGTTCAATGTGTCCTTTTGTGCTTGGGGGCATCTTAATGCCTTTCTGACAGAATTGGGGTGTCTACACAGCAAGGCAGGAAGATAAAGTGGCATGAGGAACACAATGGAGTCCTCCCTCAGTTTTTATCATTTCTGCGACTAGATAGTTAATTTTACTTCTTATTTATTGATTTTTTTTTGAGACAAGGCTTTGCTATGTAGCCCAGCCTATGGCCTTGAACTCACTGTTGTAACCCAGGCTTGCCACAAACTGTCAACAATTTTGTCCCTTAGTTACATGTGCACTGCCATGTCCAGCTAACTCTAACTTTTCAAAAGTCACCACGGAATTTCCTATTAGTATTTTCAAATTGAATTCAAATGACTTGGTGAATTCACACTATTTAGGGCAAAAATGTACTAAGGATATGTTCTGACAGTTTATAATTTCATTTCTATTATGAATGTATGATTTTGAAAAATATATCTCAAGGTGTGAGCATATTGTCTGAAACTTCAAAATACTGACACTTTCCTCTCCACAATGCTGACTGGGTTTCTCTGTCCACTCTACTGGTTTAAAGGACCTGAAATTCAATGTCTGAATGTCCAATTCATTGGCTGTGCTTCTGCCTACCTGCAGCTCCATATTAAGTTCATGATCCTAATGTTACAGGATATCATTAAGTTCCCCGTTGGATGACAATTACAATATTATCAATGGGAAAGAACCATTATAAAGTATTTATTAGATGGATTATTCATATTAATTAAGGCTCATGTATAATTCATTAGAAAGTAAGTCACTGAGCAATGGAAATGAATACAATCAGCAGTGCATGTCCATGTCCATAGTAAGTGGGCATGCTTTAGGGAGAATAAGATTTTTGTTTTGTATTTATTTATTTATTTTTTACCAGTGTAAGCCAACCAGGAGACAGAATCACAAAGCACAGTGCACATGCATGTGTGCTTGATGTGTGTTTGCAGGACACTGGGCTGCCACCTCCCACCCTTGTCGCAGATGATGTCTTCTGGGAGTCTCTGTCTGCTACCAAATCTGTTTTAGAGATGATCACTTATTTTCTCATGAGAAGTAAATTCCAAAGGGATTAAAGCTGCAGGGAATTGTACCTTAGTGGTTGGGTGAGGGGAGGAGCCTATATAAGAGAAAATGAAGAGCTAAAGGAAAGCTATTTCATTCATCTTGCGCATGGCGTCTCTTAAATGTGAGGTCCAGGGGAGCTGCTTCTTTTGGCTGTTGAGAGGAATGATAGTGGGTTGCCACATGAAATGAGACCAGACTTAGCAAATAGATTTTAAATTCTAAGTATGATCCAAATATTGAATAGTATATTTATATACATTCAATATTTTCAATCACTCATTGCTTATCTGAAATTGAAATGTAAGGAGGACCTGGTGTCACAGGTTTATAAGACAATCTACTGGGAGACAGAAGCAGGAGGCTAGCAAGGTTGGATCCTGTGTAGGCAACTTAGTGAGCCCTTGTCTTAAAATAAAAAAATACAGAAATGACTGAGGCTATAGCTCAGTGGCAGGGTGTTTGCCACCATGTACAAAGCCCTGGATACAGTCTTTAACACACACACATACACACACACACACACACACACACGCACGCACGCACGCACGCACGCACGCACTCATGCACGCACGCACAGGACAAGATGTAAACGACACATTAGACTTCTTTTAGTCTTCTATCCAGGATTTCTGCAGCACTTTTTCTTTAATCCAGATAAAATCCTCAGCCTGAGTCAGCAAGCGTTGCTCTGGCCGGGGCGGGCAGGCAGAACAATGCTGTTAGTGTATTTAATGTTAACTCCCTATTCTCATTTTAGCTGAGAAGGGAGTATCTGTCACCAGGGAGGGTTTCCACAGGTGCACACAAGTGACTGCCTTGCACATTCTATCTGAGTTAATTCACAAATATCACCACTGCACGGAGCACATCCTCCTATTCAGAAAATGCAGTAATGTCAGACTTAGATTCACACATCACTCAACAAAGCAGATAAAACCTAAACCACCTGTTATGGAAAAACAGTAGGGAAAATTCCCAGTTATTTCAAATGAATTTTGGCCATTATGGCCTTTCTGGCCAAGGTTGATGTTAATGAGATACTGAGATGAATGCTCTGTTGTTTTTCAGAAAGCTTTTAGGATTCTGATAAACCTAAGAAAAATAGGGAGGAGGCTAATGTCATGGTAAGAACAGAAAATATATCTAAGAGGTGAATAATGGAACGGCTTCTGCTGATTATTCCCAAATTCAAGAGAACTGACAAGGTTCCAACAGCATCTGAAGTGTGTTCAACATTCCTCATCTGTCCGGATGCTTATTTCTGCAAATCTACAACTTGAAACAGAGGGAAAATCCCCTGTAACCCATAGTGGTCCATTTGCCCATTCACCTGTTCATTAATGCAGCAAAGAGTTAAATATGTTGTCCAGACTCAAGATGACACATTGGTGGCACACAGTGGTAAACAAGACAGAAATAGTTTCTGCCTTCAGGGACCTTAACAGTCACAGCAGAGAAGACAGACATTAAAAACGATTGCAAAAATAATTCTCTGTAATTGCTATATTACTCAGGGAAGTCCAGTTACTACAGGCACTAATTATTCAATGAGGATCACACTATCACATCCTCATCACCACTACTCTGTTATTGATCATTGCCGCCATCATCGTCACCATTATGATGTACTATATACGAGACACTACAGAAGTTCCGTAAATCCATTATTTTGTAATAAATTTTAGCAATAAAATTTAGCAATTTTAGATAAGTTAATTAATCTTGGAAATGGTAAGCTGAGTATTTTGAAATACCTCTTCTGTAGGTATATCCACACTCTCACAAAGAGACCCCTGGAAGACCCTTTGTGTACTTGTATCTCTACACAGGGGAAGTATAGAGGTTGGAAACAAAAACAGAAGAGAGCAATGCTTCTCAGAAAGGTGGGGTTAAGAACGTTTGTTTCTTTAACTAGTGACAGAGGCCAAACGAATGAAAGCAGAGAACACAGGTTGGTGAGATCATGGAGTAGGCTGTGACTCTCCAGGTTTCTCCTCCTCCCTAATGATATTTGACCCCAATCCAACCTCAAGATAGGATATCCCTGGGCTGTGCTTCACCAGCTTTCTCACACAGGCACAGGGTTAAGAGATGGCTCAGCACTTAAGAGCAAATAATATTCCCGCAGAGAACCTGAGTCTGGTTCCTAGGACACATATACCCCAGTTTACAATGACATGTCGCTCCAGCTCCAGGGAATCCTTTGCTCTCCCTGGACTCCAGGAACACTGCCCTCAAATACACAAATCCAAACACACAACTAAAAATGAGAAGACATTTTTAAAAAGTGCTTTAAAAAAAGAAAAAGTTGGAAGGCCACACTTTTCTCTTTTATTGCATTTTTTTTTCTTTCTAGTTCGAAGGACTTAGTTTCTGCCCGGCAAGAGTACAGGCTATCCCCGTCTGCACCTCAGAGCCCCACACAGCTGTATTCTGCTTCCACCCTGACAGTTCAAGGCGCTTTACATCCTCACCCAAATGTATGGAATTTTACTTTACTTCTTTTCAATGAATAGCAAACTACACGGCCCTAAATAAATCTTCCGGCTCTGCCAGCGCTTTGCCTACAAGTGACTCATCCAGCAGTTGTTCCGCAGGAACTATCTACAAATGCAGCTCTGGCAGGAGCAGTCACTCAGCAGGGCAGACCGTGCATTTGGTGTGCTGCGGACAGACTTCAAGAGCATCGTGCACGTCCTGTGGGTTCTGGAAAGAAAACTGGGGACATAATGTCCTGGCAAAAGCAAATGCTCCCATTTATTTTTAGAATTACCCCCTTTGAAACCGTGGAGAGGTGAAGAGTTTGCTTTTTATTTTCATTCAGAACCAAGGGCAGGAAACAAAAAGGTTAAGGAAACACAAACCTTGAAATCTTAAGGTTCCAATAACCGTATCTAGTGTGTCCTGGAGTCTTAATCACTGGGTACAGTGAAAGCTCAGCAGGTATAAATAACCCAAGGCTTCTTTTAGGTCATCTCCTGCGGTTGGGGAAGTGCCAGACCTACAAAGACTATTGTTTCTGGTTGCTGCTTATTCCCCTCTCATTTTGACCATCCCATCTTCCCCCCTCCTCTGTACTCTAACTTAGCCTGTGTTTCCCTTTGTGGTTTTCAGAGTTCCTGGTGTACTCTCAGGAATATTCTTTAAAGATCAAGCATGGGTTGTGTTCAATCTCTTCAAAAACCTTTAAAAAAATCAGTGTCAGTGTGTGACTCTCCCCCCATGTGTGTATGTGTGTGTGTGTATGTACATACTTGTGTGTGTGTGTGTGTGTGTGTGTGTGTGTGCATTCATACACATGTTAGAGCACAACCTTGGGTATTGCTCCTCAGTTGCTGTTCTTTGTTCTTAGAGACAGAGTCTGTCATTGATTCAAAATTCACCAAGTAGGCTAGGCTAGCTGGCCAGGGTGCTCCAGAGATCTGCCTTTGTCTGCCTCCCCTATGCTAGAATTACAAACTCACAGCATCACAACCAGGTTTTCCTTTTGTTTTTCCCTGTGTGTTTTGGGGATAAAACTCAGGCCCTCACGCTTGCGTGGCAAGAACTTTACCAAGTTATCTCGCAGCCTTTGATGGGAAGGAGTAACTGCTTTACCTGAGGGACACACTTTGACATTTGCTTTGTTAACTGTTCTCAAAACATTGTTCCTCAGGGACAAAGAAGCAATCTGTCACCCATGGGCTTAATTTGAAAGGGATTAAAACTGGTCTATGCTTTCTTTATGCTTTCCCACTCACAAAAACAGAGAGCCTCTCTGTGTTTCCTTTGTTAGAACATATAGTGACATTAGGAGGTTAAGAGAGGCAAACATTTTAGAGAGAGTGCTTGGCCAGGGAGTCAGACACACTTGGCTTAAAATCTCTCTGCTGGGTACTGCTGTCAGATCCCTACAAGTAAGCTGAGTTTTTCTGACTTTCAGCTTCCTTATTTGAAAATAGATGCAATTATCTATCAACAACCACAGAGCACAGCAAGATGGTAATGCGCCCAGTTTGGTGCTGTACATGGTAGATTTTGCCACTTGACATCTGTCATACTCTCCTTCCGGTATTTCTATGTGGCAGTTATGTGTTGACTTCATTTCCCTTCAGACAGAAAGTTAGACAAATGAGGCAGGCCTTGGGGAAAGAATGCCCTGACGTGGCCATGCTAAGCGCCCAGGGTTAGGCACATAACCTAAGCCAGGCTTTGCCACTGACTTGCTGGGGTATTTGGTAATTAAACAAAAGCCCTTCAGGGTGATGGGACTGTAATGGCATCACTCACTGTTAGGTGGGAAGCTCCTCTCTAGAGGAACTAGAGAAAGACACAGGATCTGGTTTTGCTGTTTGAGTAATAGTCACTGAGTAAGGCCCAGGCAGAAACAAGCAGAGCCTAGAATTGGGGAGTGGGAATAATTTGGGAATGTCCTCAAACCTCTGGATCTAAACAAGGCTGAAGTCATTTGTATGCAGGCTCCTCTTATTTATATAAGCTGGTTTCTCCTTTAATATGACTGAAGTGGGATGCTGGTGATAGCACCTCCCCCACAACCACCATCACCCCCTCCCACCACCACCATCACCACCAC
>NC_022020.1:14090797-14093272 GCF_000317375.1 Microtus ochrogaster | reverse complement strand
CTCTACCATCACCATCAACACAATCACCATTATCATCACCAATACCACCATCACCACCATCACCACCACTACCACCATCACCATAACCACCACCATCACCAGTACCATCACCACCTCTACCATCATCATCAACACAACCACCACCACCACCACCACCTGTACCATCACCATCAACACAATCACCATTATCATCACCATTACCACCATCACCACCATCACCACCACTACCATCATCACCACCACAACCATCACTGCCACTACCACCACCACCTCCACCTCTACCATCACCACCACCCCCACCTCCACTATCACCACCACCACCACCACCACACCAGGAAACAAATCCAGGCCCCCCCACAAGGTAGACAAGTGCTTGATACCCTTGGCTCCATCGCAGCCACCAGAGTGGTGTTTCTTGAGCCTGCTAGGAAAAGCATGCTGAATTCTTCCTGTTACCTTATTTCTTGTCACAAATCAAGGCCTTATTTTGTCTTCTTTTGTACAAGTCACTTGTTTGTGTCACTTTCTAAAAAATGAATTAAATGTGTTCTTTGACTCATTTACGCATTACATTCTAATTACTCTACCGTCTCATCCCTGTCAATCTTTCTACTTTCCTACAAATTCCTTTCTCACACTCATGTCTTTTTCCTTTGTTTTGAGACTCACATAGTCATGAAAACCACAGATTTGGGACTGGGCATTGAAGCTCAGTGGGCATATCAGTGGGTACACAATGAAAGACAATGATCCCTTGTTTGGTAGAATCGTCAGTAGCTGATAGTTCAACAGGGAGGGATACAGTAACTTAGGTAACTTATTGTTGACAATGTCAGTCTTGTGCAGTTCTAGGCAGGTAACCACAGCTGCTGTGAGTTCAGAACTATGATCCCAGTGGCCATGTCATGCTGAGAAGAACCTTTGCTTTGATTCCTTGCTGTTTAGGAAAGTTCTAAGCCGGCATGGTGATCCCAATAGTGGGAGGTAGAGTCAGGCAGATCTCTATGAGTTCCAGGCCAACCTAGTTTACATAGTGAGTTCCAGCGAAGCTAAGGCTATGTAATGGGACCTTGTCTCAAACAAACAAACAAACAAACAAACAAACAAACAAACAAACAGCTTTCCAAAAGCTATTGAAAAGAAGATAACATCCACACTATTTCTGAAGGCATTTGCTCTGGCTTATTCTCATAGATGTCACACTGAGTATTCAGTTTCAAATTCCATTCTTTAACTGAAGTCACATCACAGCATTGCAATGTGTCTACTGGGGTCTATGTGTAAAACACAGGAAGGTAGACAGCAAAACTAACCAGTGCTGTGGATAACCAGATGGTGCTGGAGAAGGAGCTGAGAATTCTTGCACTGTGATCCAAAGGCAACAGGAAGTGAACTGAGACACTGGGCAGTATCTTGAGCATATATGAGTTTTCAAAGTCCACCTCCACTGGTAACACACTTCCTCCAACAAGGCCATACCTACTCCAACAAGGTCACACTTTTTATACTGCCACTTCCTTTTGGGGGCCTTTTTCTTTCAAACCACCACACCTGGTTCCTGACATCTCAAAAAAGGAGAAATCTGGCTGAGCATGTGCATTCTTTGCTTTCTGTTTCTTGACTGAAGATAAAGCTTGCCCAGGTGTCTCAAGCTCCAGCCAGTATAACTCTCCCATCATGGTAGACAGTACCCTGGAATTGTGAGCCCCAATAAACCCTCTCTCTCTTAAGTTTTCTCCTTGCCAGGAATCTTATGGCAGCCTCAGGAAAAGTAGCTAATGCAGCTCTGTTCACACCAGGGACCCCGTCACGGCAGGAGAAGCCAGCACTGCAATCCACCATGTAAAGTCATTTCTAACATCTTGCTCGCTCTTCTAACTTTTCCTATCCCTCATCTCTCAGAACAGTGTTGCATGCTACATACTATTGTACAAAAAGCATATTCTCTCAAGAAACTTTTTAAAAATAAGGTCTTTGAATAGTTTTTCATCATATGAATATATCCCAATTTATTTAACCATTTTCCATTGTTGAGTATTCAGTTTTTCTTAAAATTTCAATGTTTTTAAATAATACTGCCATCAAGGTCAATTGTCTATTAATTTGTGGCAAAAATATTTCCTTTTTAGAAATTTCTGGAGGTACAATTATTGGGTCACTGTTCATGAAAATTTTAAATGAATTAAAAATATTTTAGAACTTTTCTTCAGGGAATTTGTAGTAAATCTCATTATGGTGAAGTAATGCTTAGTGAACTCCCATTTAGTGACTGCACAATCTGTGTTATTCATGGAGTGACTTTATTTGTCCTGGGGCTTAACTGATATTCCCATTTCTGAATGTTTTCTTAGGAAGCTACCATTGTTGACTATAATGTAGACTTTTTTTCATTTTTATTTATTTATTTATTTTAATTTTTATTTTTACTTAAAAATTTCCACTTCCTCCCCTCCTCCCATTTCTCTCCTTCTCCCC
>NC_022020.1:14088550-14090697 GCF_000317375.1 Microtus ochrogaster | reverse complement strand
TTCAAAGAGCAGTCAGGGTTCCCTGCCCTGTGGGAAATCCAAGGTCCTCCTGCTCCATCCAGGTCTAGGAAGGTGCACATTCCAACAAACTAGGCTTCCACAAAGCCAGTACATGCAGTAGGATCAAAACCCAGTGCCATTGTCCTTGGCTTCTCAGTCAGCCCTCCTTGTCAATCGCATTCAGAGAGTCTGGTTTGATCACATGCTCCATCAGTCCGAATGTTCCTAATGACATTTCTTTGGCATGGGAATACTTAAACGTTCATGTTGTGAACTGTAACGTGAATTTTTATACCATAAAACCAAAGAGTTTATGGTGTAAATCTCAAAGAGCATTAAAAATTCTTCTGGGTATTTGCTCCAAAGGAAGCAAACCTTCTGCTTAAATATATTTACATGAATTTACATAGCAGCTTTATTTGCATAGTCACAAACTATAAACAACCTGATGTCAAAATATAGGTGAATGGGCAAACAAGAAATGATTAAAATAATAAAAATGATCATGTTTTGATACATAGAACAATGTAGATGGATCACAAAACAATTATATCAAATAAAAGAAACAAAACAAAAATGTATTCACTATATAGGATTGTATACATAAACTTTAGAAAGTCTAAGCAAACAATAGTGACTTGGAACAGATCCATGTTTGTCTGGAGCAGGGAGGAGTGAGTGGGAGGTGTTACCAAGGGGCTTGAGGAGATGTTGTGAGGTGATTTATATTTCTGGTGTGTTGATTAGAAGTGTGTTGCTCTGTGTACAATATACCAACTTTTTATTTGTATAAGTAATATAGTTTATTACCAATAATAGCATGATAAAGCTATTTAAAAATTCCTTTTCTATTAATTCTTATGCTTATACCTAATTAATTCTTATACCTAATTAACAGAGACGTAGTTGCCATTTATTTTACACCCTACAGTGTTTTCCTTAAATTTCCTAAAATTGCACAGTATGTTTTTTCCTTATTGATAAATTTTGTCTTACTTATCATACACTAGATTACAAGCAAGCATTGTTCATATTACCTGTGCTATATTAATGCCCTCTCTAATTATAGTCCAACTTAATTTTTTCTTATCTGTTTATTTTTATGTGCATTTGTGTTTTTTTTTGTATGCATGTCAGATTCTCTGGAACTGGAGTTAAAGACACTTGTGAGCTGCCATGTGGGTGCTGGGAATTGAACCCTCAACCTCTGGAAGAGCAGCCAGTGCTCTTAACTGCTGAGCCATCTCTCCAAACCTAGTCTAACTTAATTATAATTATATGAAATACTCAATATCTGATAAAGCAGGTTTCCTCTTTCTTTCAGTCTTCTCTTGTTTAAGCCTGCCCTAATCAAAGGATTACATCAAAAGAGAATATTTAATTCCAAAGCATTTTTTTGAGTGTGAAATACTCAAAGTGATACATGTCATAATTTAAATTTTTATTTACACTTTCAGGAGAAGTATAAGAAGAAAAAGATGAAATGAAGCCACACTGGTTGAAGAACTTCTGAATTTAACTAAATAAGTGAACAACTTGTTACTGATAGTCATGTGCTTCTCCCCCCCCCCCCCCAGTGGTCCAGATTTTAGTAACCGATTCTCACGGAGAATTAGCAGAGAGGTAGGAGTATTTCTGAACTCTCTGGGAGGCACAAATGGCATCTAAGCTAAGGGTGATGAGGGGTAAAATAGGAGCGTAAAGAATTCACATGGTGCGCGATGCAAGGGTAATAGGTCTATCTAGGAAGATAGTAAGCATTTTGTTGGCCAGATAAAATTGCCCAGTGTCTGCTTGATACATGTATGTGGGCAAGAGAGTGCTTTGGGGGCATAAAATACCTTTTTGTTAATTTAGTGTAAGTTTAACATGTCTGCCCCATCACCTGGCTTTTCCTGTTTGAATTTAAGTTCAGCCATCTAGAATTTCCACTCTTTCATATTACTGTCCCATATCAGGAATTTAATTGACGACTATTCTTTTATTTTCCAGAATAAGCAAGCTTTCCAGAAAATGTGTAAGTATCAGAATGATTACATGGAAGGGTCCAGAGCACCAGTGGCCAGGTAGTCAACACATCAAAAATATCCGTGTGTACACAGAGTAGCTTGGGAATATGTAAGTGTGTGTGTGTGTGTGTGTGTGTG
>NC_022020.1:14079790-14088450 GCF_000317375.1 Microtus ochrogaster | reverse complement strand
ATCACCTGAGAGAGAGAGAGAGAGAGAGAGAGAGGGAGGGAGGGAGGGAGAGAGAGAGAAAGAGAGATGTGCAAGCACATCTGGCCATGTGTGTGGTGTATAAATGATTGCACATGTCTGTGTTTGCATGTGAAGTCAGAGGTACCTTCCACTTTTAGTTTGAGAGGGTCTCTTGCCGGCCTAGAAGTTTGTGAAGTAGGCTAGCCTCTCTGGCTAGCAAACTCAGAGTTCTACCTTTCTCGACCTCCTATCTCACTAAAAGGGAATTTTCAAGCTTGCCATAAGGTTTGGCTTCTATATAGACTCTAGTCATTGAATTCAGGTTCCCAAGTTTGCAAGGTAAATGCTTTACCAATGGAGAATCATTGCTTCTAGCCTAGTGATTGCAAGTTCTAGAGGTGAGAAGGTACTGAGTGGTTAGTAAATCAGTCAATCCCAACATATGCTTTGTTATCTAAACTGGTGAAATCACGGAGCCTGCTTTCCTTTATCTTCTGTGTTTGGTTTTGAGATAGGGTCTCACTGCATAGCTCTGGCTGGGTTGGAACTCACTATGTGGACCAGGCTGGCCTTGAACTCACAGATCGTCTGCCTGCCTTTGCCCGCTGAGTGCTGGGATTAAAGGAGTGTGCCACCATGTCTGCCTGTTTTCCTTCATCTTTGGAAAGGAAATAGATAATAGCAATTAGTAATTGCTGAGAGAAGAGAGAATTAGTCTCCCCCAGGGTGAGTCCCCTGCCTGGTTATCCAGCACCAAGTGGTCATTAAAAAAAAATTTACAAGCAGGTGAAACTGGGTGGACTCAGGTTATATTTATATGTCTATTTGAATTTAAGTGTGTGAGATAACAATGGATAAAAAAAGAAAACCATGAATTTGAAGGGTGATGGGAATGGGAGTGACAGGAGAGAGGAGAGAAAATGAGGAGGGGATGCAATAATTTTATTTTAATTATATACAAAACCATCAAATGAATAAATAAAGTTGAAAAAGTAAGTGGTGGTGCCATCTACTTTCCAGAACTATATGAGATTCAGCTGCAATGTAATGAAAATACTTTATGACTGTAAATCAGGATATAAATGTTAGCTATTATTGTGGTTAAAAGTCTGTTCCATCTCTAGTAATAAACTACATAAAATATTTGTGTAAGGATGTGGGATGATGGCTCTGTTGGTAAAATGCTTGGCTTGCAAGCATGAGGGCTTGAGTTCAATACCTGCTTCCTATCTGAGATTTGGGGAGGAGAAGGCAGGCATATTCCTGGGCTCAATGGCTTCCCTAGCTTAATCAACTCAGATCTCAGTGAGAGGCCCTATCTCAAACCTAACTCAATCCAACCCAACCCAACCAAACCCAACCCAAAGAAACCTAACCCAACCAAACCAAACCAAACTAAACCAAACCAAACCAAACCAAACCAAACCAAACCAAACCAAACCAAACCAAACCAAACCAAACCAAAGAGAGGATGACATATTCTAGCTTTATCTCTCTTTCTGCAATACAACATTCTGATCAAAAGCAACTAAGGAAGCAAAGGGTTTAATTGGTTCCAATTTTGGCCACAGTTAATTTCCGAGGGAAGTCAGGGAAGGATCTTAAGCAGGAATCTTAAGCAGAAACTATGGAGGAACACTGCTTGCCAGCTTGCTCTGTGTTTATGCTTATTCAGGTTTCTTACACAGCCCAGGACCATCTGCACAGGAAATAGGATTGCCCACACTGGGCTGGCTCCTCCCACACTAATTAATAATTAAGACAATCCCTTACAGACATACCCACAGGCCACCCTGATGAAGACAATTATTTGATCGATACTTTTTTTTTTCCAGGTAATGATTCTAGGCTGTGTCAAGTTGACAGTTAATATTAATTAGGACATAGTACCAGAGGACCAACACCCAAGGCTGACCGCTGGCCTCCACATGCACCCACATACATACAGATTTGCAGAGATAGTTTCAGAGGTCTAGAAACTAGTTACAGAGGTTCTGTAAACTAGAACTTCCATAAGATCTGAGGCAAAATAAAATAGAATAGCCACTTGGTCCCAGAGAAGCCTCTATTGAGATGCTTGATAAAGAGGACAGGCTTCAGATGATCTCCATCCCTGTATCCCTGGGGAGTCCTTCCCTGGCAAGCAGGGGTGAGAGGTCGGGTGGTTCTTCTATTCCCTCTTCCCTGTCATCTTCCTGGGGCTGTTGGCTAGCACACTTGTGGGATGACATCATTAGTCAACACACGGCAGTCTCAAGTCACTCATAAAGGCAGAGGAGTCGTAGACAGGTATCAAGGCAACTGCTAGTTGCTCAGATGTAGGCCTCTCCTGACTCTCTAGTCCATAATCTGTGCACCCCCAGAACACCCACTTTCCTGCTCTCCGAAGCCACAGTGTCCTTGAGTCTCCTTTGCCTCCATATGTGGCTTATTCATGACTCAGAGCCCACAGCAGCAGCACCCTCCCTGGAAGCCCAGGACAACAGAGGCGTTGTTCTTGCCGGGCCTCGTGTCTGGATGTTTCCCTGTCTTGAATTCTGCATCTGTCAGCATGCACATTTCAGTAGATTTCAAGCCAACTAACTGTCCTTGGAATTTCTCTGGTACAGTCAGCAGTCCACACGAGCAGGAAGGAGATCAAAGTCCAAGTCTGTATTTAGGTCTAATTGAGTTCTGCCTGGAGTCACTTACTTGACCTGATGGCCACTATCTAGCCATTTAAGATTAGGCTTTGTCCAGCCTCTGGCCTGATATTCCAACTTCCCCATTGCTCCCTTAGGTTACAAAAATGTCGGAGCATTTAGTTCCTAGCAAGATGACAATGAACAAAGTGATGTTTTATTCAAATCCCAGGCATGGGAGGGATTTCATTTTCTTTCATTACTCCCAGGAGCAGCAGACATTCCCTGCCAGAAGGTCAGAGCCCTGCAGGTGTCTCTGTAGATTATGTCAATGAACCACAATCTTTGAGGTAGAGACTTAGCTCTGTCAGTCAAACTGATTGACAGAATTTCAGTAGAAAGGGGTTCCTTCAACTTGTGAGGGGAACACTCCTATGAAACAAAATATAACTACTATTTATAAAAATAAAAAAGATTTTAATGACAGAAAAAACTTCATAAAGACCTAATCTCATCCACATGATGTCCACAGATGTGCAGTCACCACCCATTGCACACCACACGTGAAGGACGCAGACAATGGAGCAGCATTTCCTTCTGACAGGACGGCTATGGCTATTCTTGGTAGAAAAGCATGTGCATCATAAGACAGGCTCAGTTTTCTTGACCATAATGATCTTGTTCAAATGCCATATGCAGTAACTGGAAAGTTTTAAGGGGGCTTGGAAAGTCAGTCAGATGTTTCCTAGCTGGTTAGTGTAGAGACAGACACCTGACAAAGCATCTTCTCAGATCTGCCCTTTACAAAGTTTGCTCAACTCCCAACTATTCTTCTTTTTGTCTTGGATGGTGACCCCGACTAGATGATTCGTTTTTGCCCCTCCAGTATGGCCTCCTTCTGGTCTCCTGCTGCCATTTGAAACTTATCAAGTGCACCCAGCTCCAGAGCATTTGGGGTAAATTAGTTTAAACTCAATAGGAGAGCAGGTAGGTGGAGACTTAGCACAGTTGACAGAGCCAAATGCGCTCTGACATCCCAGGCCTGCAATTACTGGTACTCACCTCATTAAGGAATTGGCACCATGTTTACTCCCTAGATTGTGGTAAGAATTAAGTGGCACATGATGAATGCCTGATGCCAAGTTATCAGTGTGTGATTATTGTGGTGGTGATGGTGGTGGAGATGGTGGTGGTGGTGCCAGCGACCATTTGTGTAAATGGTAGCTATTTGAAAAAAATGTTTTTTTTTTTTCAAAATAATAGTTTTTGTTTTTATTTGCTGGTTCTTTGGGACCTCATCATAAATCTTTCCCCTTTCCTTATCTATTCCCTTTCTCTTTCACCTTCCCCCTTTCTTTTCCTCTCTTCTCTCCTAGTTCCTTTCCTTCCTCCCATCCACTGGCTCCCTACCTTTGTTGTTGTTGGTTTTGTTCTTGTTTTCTTGAGACAAAGTCTTGCCAAGTAGTCCAGGTTGGGCTAAAGCTGACAACCTCTCTGCTCTGGCTCTTTAAGCACCGGGGCTGCAGACTTGTAGCCCAACACTTGGATGCCTCTCCTTCTCTTTCAGATACGTCATGAATGCTATTTTTAGATTGTAATTTGTCTTTTTATTTTCCTTCAAACATCCTTCTCCTGCCACCACTCCTCTAACACGTCTGCCTTTGAGGTCATGCTTTGCCACCCCAAGTTCTGTATTTTCTCTAATTACTTTCATGGACCCTCACTGGATACTGGAACAGATAATCCATCTGGCATTGCATCTCAACTGTGAAACAGGCAGAGAAGCCAGAAACTTTTTTTGCTGAGTATAATCTTTCTTCAAATAATCCAGAATCAAAATGTTTCAGACATAAATACTGTTTAAAGCTAAAAATTTTAAATGCAAATATTATTAAAAGGGTATAGATTGTAAATATTTCACAGCACTTATACTGGGGTTAATAATTGTAATATGACTGAAATTATCATGCAAATGCAACCAGGTGAACGCTCCCTATACACTCTAACAAGTGACGTTTCCCTAGAAATGAGTTTATTCTTCTCTGTTAATTGTACTTGATAAGCTTAATCACTTTTTATGAAAGCCTCTAGTGTTTATCTTACAAAGCCAGCATCATCTTAAAATAAGTCTTTTAAGAACACAGTGAAGCACACCTATTATTAGTGATTTATAAAGACTATTAATGAAATTAATTAAATTTGGAAGCACATCTCTGAGAATCACACAATGCATTAAAGATTTCTATTTTCTTAATAGAAAAATACTGCCCTTTTATGAGATCTAGAGACTTATTTTCTAAGTCTGCTTCAGTCTCCAAATCCATCACTATATTACCAATGCCATCCTCACCAGTATTATGACCATGATCATCACTACTTTCTTTTTCTTTTTTTTTTAAATTTATTTATTTCTTATGTGCACAACATTCTGCTTCCATGTATACCCACACACCAGAAGAGGGTGCCAGGTCTCATTACAGATGAGCCATCATGTGGTTGCTGGGAATTGAACTCAGGACCTCTGGAAGAGCAGTCAGTGCTCTTAACCTCTGAGCCATCTCTCCAGCCCCACTACTTTCTTTTTCATTCAAAACATTTAAGAATCATTTTTAAAAAGTTAAAAGTTCAAATTTTTCATATAAAAATTACGGTGGTCAATAGTAAAACGCATTTTTATTAAATGTTAAAAAATAACCCTTAACCATGATGCAAGAGCTGATATTGACTCTTCATTCATTGGCTTACTCTTCAACTATCTTAAGAATATTGTCTTGGGGTTCAGAATATATCTTTAACTTTCTTGAAACTCTCTATGAGTTTCTCTGATTTGCCACCATGGCTCTGCTGAATATGTATCCTTCCTACATATTAAAAGGTTTTCAGATAATTAGTTATTTGAGCATCTATGAGGTACCAGAAGCTAGAGACAAGATGTTAAAAAGCACTGCCAATTATTCCCATGAGAAGGATGTCCAAGTTAGGCATAGGGTGGTGAAAACACTCATTTAAAACAGTTTGACAATATTTCTGGGTGTGGCAAGGGCACCAAGAAGTGATTCTGAGTTTTAAGAATGTAGGTACCAAAATGGCTCTATAGAGGAATCTTCTTTTGAAACATAGTCTTAATTCTTAGTTTTTATTTGTGTGTGTGTGTGTGTGTGTGTGTGCGCGCGCACGCGCGCGCGTACACAGGCACAAGCACCATGACAAGAGTAGAAGTTGGAGGACAACTTTGTGGTATTGATTATTCCCTTCAAACTCAAGTTGCCAAACCTATATGGAAAGTGTCTTTACCCACTCTGTCGCCTAGAAGATGCTCTGCCTTCTGACCTCTTTGTGACAATGGCTGCAGAGGTGAAGACTCACTTGTAGTCTAGTATCAGACAACATAATAACCCAACACTTGGATACAGATTGCATACATTTCTTGATAAATTTGAGCTTATAGCAAGACTGAGACCATTAGCTATTGTATATTATATACATATATATTTATATATAAATACATGTCATATATAACATTATATATGATAACATAATAATTACATATAATAATATATTATATAGCAATATACAATATGTAATGATAATATAAATTAAAATATTTATTATATATCAGCTGATATAACATGCATATCAGCCAATAGATTGAATTGTATATTGAGTCAAGCAGTGGTGGAGCATGCCTTTAATCCCAGAACTTGGGAGACAGAGGCAAGTGGATCCCTGAGTTCAAGGCAACCCTGGTTTACAGAGAGAGAGAGAGAGAGAGAGAGAGAGAGAGAGAGAGATATCCAGGACAGCCAAGGCTACACAGAGAAACCCAGAAGAAATAAAAGAAGATGAGCTGTATAATGTATGTATTTTAAACTTGTAATAGTTAGGCAAGAGTGCTTTTTAGTAATTCAACCTTGTCTGTAGAACTTGGTGCTTTTTTTTTTTAAATAAGGTGTAGTGTTTGGACGTAAATCTAGACATATCTGGAAAGAGGGAATCTTAATTGAAAAAAAAAGTCTCTATAATATTCACCTGCAGGCCAGCCTGTAGAAAATTTGCTTGATTAATTATTGATGTAACAGGGCCCCAATCACTGTGGGTGATGCCATCCCTGGTCCTAGGGTGCACAAGAGAGCAGGCTGAGCAAGACCACAAGCAGTATTCCTCCATGATCTCTGCTTCAGTTCTTGCCTTGAGTTTCTGCCTGGCTTGCCTCCATGCTGGACTACAAGTGTTGGCTGGAATAAACCCTGTTCTCCAAAAGTCGCTTCTACAGTGATGTTTAATTCAGCAGTAGAAATCTGAATGCAGACATATAGTGAATATTTCCAGTAGCAATGAGACATAAGGAGTGCAGACCACTGAAGCTTTCATCTTCTTTCATCGGAGTCATATCTCTTTCTGCGTCTCTTTGCCTTCCTCCATCTCCATCTTTTGTTTTTAATTTCAATGAAGACAGACCACTCCCCCATCCCCCACCACAGAGCTAAGCTTTCCTAAAGCTAAGACACTGTCAGCTTTGAGAATGGTGCATTTTAAAATCTTTTATGAGAGCCGGGCAGTGGCGGCGCACGCCTTTAATCCCAGCACTCGGGAGGCAGAGGCAGGCGGATCTCTGTGAGTTCGAGGCCAGCCTGGGCTATAAGAGCTAGTTCCAGGACAGGAACCAAAATCTACGGAGAAACCCTATCTCGAAAATTTTAAAAAAAATCTTTTTATGAGGTATGATTTTTCACTGATTTTGGGGAAATTTCTCATCCCCTAGCAGTAATAACCTACGGCTGTGAAGATATTTCATGTCTTGAAGATCATACCAAAAGATTATTCAGTATTATCAGCAATGAAGGGAAAGAGAAATAATTGAATTCCGAGAGAAGCACTAATCTTTTGCAAATGTGAGTTGTGATTATAAAGCTTTTAATATTTTTATAGTGGGAAACAGTTCTCTTTTTAAAAAGCATGGCCAAGTGTGTTCATAATAGTGACTGTAACTCCTAGGTGACATTTGGGAGTTAGTTTAGATACATTAAAACTGTAAACCAAGGATGCAACAATAAAACAGAGCATAAATGATTCTAACGAACTCCAAGTTTCCCTTTGTGAGGAAAGCAAAGTACATGGCTCAACTTGAAATAATATATTGGTTTTTGTCCTGAATGTCAATCAGTGGCAAATAATTAGTTTAATCTTACTAAGAAAGTATTTTTCAAGGATTGATTTTAGTTGATAGTGAATAGGCTATAATAACAGTAAACGTTGCGTTTGTTTAGTTAGATCTTGGCTTTGTAAGCTTCCTAGAGAACTTTGAACAAATGAGAGAAATTGCATGGCTCACCCTTGGCTAAAAGTTAAAAGAAATCCTACTCTTTTGTAGAAATGATATGAACAAGGAACCAGAATAATTTATCAATAAGGACGTTTTCTCTGGTTCACGGGCTTTCTTGGAGCATCTCAAAGCCGCCCCCTCGATGCCTGCTGCCAGGGTGACATGTGAGCAAATCAGGAGGCTTCTGTGTTCCCTCCGGGATTAAATGGGGCACCAAACCACATTGCATTGCAGCTCCTGCAGCTCCTCTCTAAGCAAAAGAGTTTACTTGGCACTCACTCACCCATACTGTATTTACTTCTGTTTTGAGTTCCTCTGGTACACATAAAGTTGCGATATGCGAACGAAGAGAAAGCCGAGGAATTGACCCACCAGTAAAAACTGTAGGCAAAATGAACTCTCTGACACTGGATGGGGCTGGAAGTCAGTATGACGCAAAAGGGAAAAGAAGTCTGTACATAGTGAATTCGCCGAGCAACCTCCTGGAGAATGTGCTCCTCCTGCTTGATTTAGGAGGAGACAAGCAGCTTTGGACCAGTGCCTCCGAGGAGAGGAGAGCAATTGCAGAGGACAAAATAAGGCAACACTTCACTCAGCTGCACACCGATCCAAAGACAACAAACAACAATGACTGCTCTTTCTGTTTCCTTTCTACATTTCTTTCTTACACACACACACACACACACACACACACACACACACACACACACACACAC
>NC_022020.1:14012727-14079690 GCF_000317375.1 Microtus ochrogaster | reverse complement strand
CATTGGAACATGAAACTTTTCAGTTAAAACAGGTGAAATCGGAGGTGGAGAACTTGGGGAGGGGACAGCAGGAAGTTTTCCTGTGCCCATGTGGGGGATGGGGGTAGGGTGGGAGTGGAGCCAACAATGAAATTCCAGCCAGCAAGTTATGCTACTGCCTCAGAGGTAAGAGAGTCCCGATCTGCAGCTCCGATTGTAGCTTACCTGGTTTTGTCTTCTAAGGCACCGCAAGCCCCTAATTCTTCTATTAAGAGTACTGTATCTGCTGAAGGCTATGATACCGGACCTTACACACTTCCACAGAGGAAACTCCAAAGTAACCTTTAACTTCAATAAAAAGCTGTGTTCATTCGTCCCCCTGTGCTCAACACAGCAATCTAATACACCTCATCATGTGGTCTGTTGCCATGGCAGCAATGAATCCAGCTGCTGAGATACAAAAGACTGACAAAAAGTTGCTTTCTCCCCCTCCACCCACCCCGACAGAGTCGGATTCTTTCCCCTCTGTATGACAAGTCTAATTTGAATATTTTTCTCTTGCTGACTCAACTATGTGAATAAGGAAAAAGAGAGATGGAAGCGAATAACAGGTATAAAAAGACGAGGTTTCCCAAAGCCTTTAAATGAATGAAATCACTATATTCATTTTTAAAATTGCAGCTAACGTCCCCAAATGCTAACCCTTATCCCTTATTTCAGCCTGCTAGATATTTTTAAACACCAGTTACTAACACAGTAGGAAATATTCCCACAGCCCCTTTCAAACATTAAAAATAAATCAATTTATTCTTTAAACAGACTGAAAATACACAGTAGGCTAGTTTCAAAGCACAGTTTTTGCCTCATGCAAAGTTTGATCCCAGCTTAGATGTGCGAGGAAAATCCTTTGTTTCCTTGCTATCCGTTTCTATTTCTACCAATGTGTGGTGGCACAGCTTGTGGGCCAGAATGAACCAAACTAAGTCTAGGTGCCCTAGAGTACTAGAGAAGTCTTTGGGTTGGCACAAGAGAAATTCTAAGCACTCCCGCCGATGCCCAAACCACTATCTATTAGGGCACAGTGAAGGGGGTACTGTCAGTGGACACCTTATCCTTTAGGGGAAGCTTATGAAGTCCCCTTAAGCCAGAGTCAATTCTGTCCTCTCCTGCCTCTGCCACCCTTAGCTGAAGTGCTGAACTCCTGGGCTGTGACTTTGTCCCTCAGGCTTTTTCTTGGTGCTTTACAGCCTTATTTAATCTCTTAATATCACTGGTATTTTATTATATTTATTCGATGTACCTGTCTCGCCTCACCGGATGTAGGCTTTCTGAGGAAGAGGAACCCTGCCTGACTCATCTTTCTCCATGCCTACCAGCCCTCAAAATATATGGCGCAAGGTGGGGAGGGTGTCCAGGGTCTGGGTAAGATAGCTTCCCAGGACTTTATGCCCAGCACTTCTGATATAGACTGTCAAGGTCTTTGCAGGATTGTTCTTGACAGTCCCCCTTAGAGACTTCAGGGCAGTGCTATTGGCAGCTAGGGGGTTCAGCAGATGTGGACTAGAAATCACACAGAACACATACTCACACACTCACATATGCAGAGAGACAGAGGCAGAGAGAGACAGAGTCAGAGAGAGGGAAAGAGAGAGAGAGAGAATGGGAAAGAGAAAACAAGAATGTGAAGTTGGGTGGGGTGAGGTGAGAGTTCTAGAAGGATTTGGGGAGGACAAAGAAGATGATAAAACATAGTATGACAATTTCCTAAAAAGTCAACAAAAAGCCACTCTCATTCCATGTTACCTCACGGGGCCTCTTCACACCCCAGTCTACTGTTCTGCAACTGGGCAGCTACTTAAAGGGGAGCCCTGAGCACAACACTGAAAGTACACCCAGTGCTCAATGAATCCTGGCTAGTGCTACTGAGGATGCTTGTGAATTTCTGAGTTCATGTTCTCGAACAGAGAAACAGTGGGGGAGCTGACCAGACAGGGCGTTCCCGTGCTGATAAAACAGCCCTTGTCCTTATCACTCACACACTTTATGCTATGGGGCTAAGGTATGACGCTGTGAAAATAATGAATGATTTTGGGTCAACTGTGATGGCAGCTCGCCCCCACCCATAACCTGTCAAGTAGGAGCAACTGAGCAGTGTAAGGTGTGGAATGGACCGAGCAGAGGGTTCATTTTGGGAGTTGATATTTGGTAAACTATAATTATGAAAAAAATACATTTAAAACAAAGGTTATTACAATCTTTATTTTGGATTCTTAGAAAAATGGCCATGTTACTCTAGCAATATGGCTCAGTGGGTGAAGGAGCTTGCCAATAAGTTTGAGTCAATCCCCCGGCAGCCACATGATGTGAGGGGAGAACCGACCTTTGCAAGTTGTCCTCTGCCCTCTACCATCACTGTGGGGTCTGTGTCACCCACCTCATACAATAAATAAATCTTAAAAAGAATTGCTGTGGCCGTGCCATTTAGAGGTGACAGTTTTGCAAATTAAGTGGAAAGTAAGGCATATTCACTCTAAAAGATTTCTGAACATAAACTAGACATGTTGACAAGTTGGACTAACTACCAGTTCACCTTGATCTGTAACAAGTGCTGCAAGCTGCTCACCACCAAAACTCTTGGCTCCATTTCTCCACCACCATCAAACTCGGGAAATTATTGGGCAACAAATCCAAATATATAGAGAAACTAGTATGGAAATCTTTTTGGAAAAAGATTGAAAATGGTAAAACGGCACAAAGAGTTTAAAAAAAAGTCATAGAGCAGAGGGCAAATAACAACAAAAACAAACCCGCAACTTTTCATCGCAAGAAAGGAGAAGATGTTGAGCCTTGTAAGATTCCTTTATCAATAAAAGCAGAAGGAAGAGAGGAAAAGCTCCACAACACATCTGTTGAGATTATCAAAGCAGAACCAGCTCTGCTACATCCCTGAACAATGCTCTAGGGTAACTCATGCAGATGCAGTGCTATGTAACCATGTGTGACGGAACATGGAAGGAGGCAAGAGCAGCCACACTGAAACCAACACCATTAACCCTCCTCGGAGTCAGGGCTGGAGGAGAGGCCGGTAGAACTACACTCTGAATAATTCATGACATTCCCATGTGTTATGGCTGAAAAGAGGCCCCATCGGTGCCTGTGTCCAGTGTTTTTAGGAGTCTCTACCTGGTGCTTTTTTCTACAGATGGCTGCGGGTGTCTCCCTGCTCTTCATTTTACAAACCTAAAAGTCCTTCATTTGCCTACTCCATAGGTACAAACCCCGCAACCAGAGCATTCAATCAGCTGCGTACTCTTCATCAGATGGGAGAGCATCTTGCTCGGTTCTCCTTTAAACAGTAAGAAACATAATGTCGGTGTCCTTGCCTTGCAAGCCTTGTTTAAAATCTCTTTTCACGCATGTTAAGATGAATTTACCTCTCCTTGTGGACGGGATTCGTAAGATAACCTATCTGTGCTCGTGTGGCTCAATCAATTGCTCAGGAAGAATCAATCCCTTGGGCAGAAACCATGTTTGGTGACATGGGCGATGATTAGGAAAGGACCGCCGGGGAAGTCTTTGCCAAGCTCTGGCTCCACAGAGGCAGGAGGGAGCCTAGGCGGTCCATGCCTCACTGTTCCTCCTTGGAGGGGAGGGTTTCAATATCTCAGGCACCCAAGATAAAACCCTGCCTCTGAAGGTCACCAGTTTAAACTAAGTTGTGGTGCCACAAAAACACTGGCTGTTGAAGCTCCTGAAATTAAAGCAAAACAAAACAATTTGAGCCACTGCAATGCCGCTTCCTTTTTCAGGTCATATTCGGAAACTGCCCTTTTCTTTTGAATGCCATAAAGTCCTTTATTGTTAGGACACTGGTTTATAGTAAGTGAAAAAAATTGTTAACTATACTGCAAGAAGACTGCGATCTGTTGAACAGTTTTTGCAAGCACATGCTTTCTCGGGCCACATTGAGCAGCTGACCTAAAGTATTCTTTGGATATTAAGATCTATTATTCATAATATTTTTAAATAAAAGACTGGGGCTGTTGCTGGCTGTCTCAAGTTTTATGAATAGTGCTTCACTTGTTTTTAAAATATACTTTTTTTCTTTTGAGTTGTATTAATAGGTTTGTAAAGAAAAAGTTTTTTTTATCTACTTATGGACATGTCAAAGAAATATCTATTCTTAAATAACACTGTGACCTTGATGGTTTTGAATCCTACAGAAAATCCTGTGTGGGCCTTGGACCAATTTGTTGTAGTTATTTATGGGAACTGACCTCCAAACTTCAGATTCTATAGTTACTTCTGGGTTCATGCAGAGGTGGAAACAACACACTCAGCCTTTAAAATTAATCATGAAAAGTTGTACTTCCGGTCTATTTTCTCACTGAGGATAGCAGTATGTGTTTGTTGTAGAGTAGTTAAAAAAGAAAAACAGAAAAATTGTGTACTAGCACTACGAATACTCAGAATTCAGTTATCAGACGCAACCAACACCGTCCCTGTTTGTTTTCTGTGTGCATGTGTGTTGCTCCTTAGGAGTTACCTGGTGTGGTCTGTGGGTTCTGGATTAGAAAGAAGGAATTATTTGGAAGTGACTACATTTTGTTGTTTGTTTCTCAATCAGGGTCAATGCACGTTTATATCTCAAGAGCCATTCACTGGATTAGTTCCTTTTCTTGCTGCTCTAACCACATACCTGACAGGAAGTAGCTTAAGGGAGCAAAGGCCGATTCTGGCTCCTGGATCCCTCAGTGTCCATCATGGATGCCAGAGACCCACCTGCCCCCTCTCCAGCACTGGGCTGACAAACACTGGCCACTGTTACCACACCTTCTTGTTGCTGTTGTTTTGTTTTCCTCAATGTGGTTCTGGGAATCAAACTCAAGTCTTTGTGTCTCAAGGCGAGTGCTTTACTGACTGAGCGATTTGAAACCTCATTCTTAGAAGAATTCCTTTTCTTATTCTGAAAGCAGAGCACTACAGATCATTTCCTCACAGTTGCTTCTGTGTGGCTTATGCTGCATGAGAGGGCCTCCTCTAAGTCAATGAAGAGTAATTAAAGCATCCTATAAGTACTTTCTGTACTAGATACAAAGAATAGGAATGGTGCTAAGATCTAGATGCAGAAGTAAGAATACAGACAGAAAAATATAGCTTTAGATATGGTGGTAGTTTCAATGTAATTGGTCCCCAGAATCTCACAGGCATGGGCACTGTTAGGAGGTGTGGTTTTGTTGGAGTAAGTATGGCCTTGTTATAGGAAGTGTGTCACAGTGGGGGCAGACTTTGAGGTTTCCTATGCTCAGGATATTGCTCAGTGTCTCAATTGGCTTCCTGCTGCCACCAAGCCAAGATATAGCCAGCACCATGTCTGCCTGCACGCTGATATGCTCCCCATCATGATGATAATGAAGTGAACCTCTGAAACTGTATGCGAGCTACCTCAATTAAATGTTTCCTTATAAGAGTTGCTATGGTCATGGTGTCTTTTCATGGCAATAAAAATTCTCTTATATCAATACACAAGAAAGAATATAGTCAATAGATTAGACAGTGGGTATATAATTAAATTAGGCCAAACTGGGTAGAATGTCTATAGACAGGAAAGCATCCATACAGTGCACCACCAGGCTTGGAAAACATTTGTTAATGTGGTCTTAGGTGCATTTCCTCTTATAATTTTACTTTGTGTTTAGTGATTTGGCATGTAGCAGCACAGAGCCCACTGTGCTCCTTAGGAGGATGCTGTTGGTCCCTCACAGTGCCATTGGTTAGTTTCTATCGTAACTAAGGAAAACTGTGGAGGAATGGCAGAAGCCATTAAACTTCTTCTTTCCATAACTATGCTATTAAAAGGCAAATCACTTATTGGTCAGTAGGCAGGAGGAGTGGACTCTATTTGTCTATCAAGAACTATGTGTGTCCATACCTGAAACTGAACTGGAGGAGATTGGGATGTCAATGCAAATTTGTGGGTTCAGCAAAAACTAATTGCTGATGACAACTATGATTAAAAAAATAAGAAGTCAGTTAAAAGAGAAGGTTAATATTATGGGATAATAAATTATTACCAAAAAGGCCAAAGATTAACAAAAACAATACAGTGGTTTATAGGGAAATAAAAACAAACAAAAAATCCCACAAAAAACAAGCATATATACTTAAGAGTACATAAAGCAAAATTATCCAAGGAGACTAGTAAAGAGTTCTAAAAGAAATGTACACTATGGAGAAAATTGTGTGAATTGAAGATAATGACAAACTAATAAGTGAAAATTTGCTTAATAAGCTTAAATGAGTTCTATTATTATAATGAATGCAAAGGCCCCTTTTCTCTGAGGTAAGCACTTTGCACAATTTGACCCATACTATGAATATGGGGCACTTTAAATCCTTCTGAGTGTCCATGGCAACTGTCAGAAGCCACAGTCATCTGATATTGCAGAGGCTGGTTCATGATGCTGAAGGGCTCACTGGGGTCAATTGGGAGACACGACGCTTGCTCCACAAGTCAGCTGGGTCAGCTCTCCACAAAGCCAATGCATTCTTCTTAGAACCCCACAGTGACATATGCAGTGGGGAAACTGGAGAAGGCAGAGAGGTGGATGAACAATAATCAGGAAGCAAACTGGAATAGGAGCCTCTCGGGGAGGGGCTTCAGCTTTTGAAAGGCTATCAATGCATAAACAATGGTGAACAGGTGTTCATCATCTCTTATTGAAGCCAACACAATCTACTTTGACCAAGCTAGATTCCAGAAAGGACATCCTGCTGTAACATTAGAATTCTGGCTTCTAAACATGCAAATGGGAAGACACTGGTGTATGTTAACGTGAAAAGGTTTTCAGAGGATACTGGTCAATTGTTTTTGCCATACGCATTGCAGAATTCTACATCTTAGTGAAGGCAAATAAAGAAATCCTCTGTATGGCATGTTGTGTTTCGCTTGCCCACCTGTAGTATCATACTGACAAGGATAATGTCCAGAGTTTGAACACAAATACTGTTTGTTGATGTGGGATTCCATACCCCTCTGTAAGCTGTGAATACCATTGGTGAATAAAGAAACTGCCTTGGCTTGTTGATAGGACAGAAATTATATAGGCAGGGAAAACTAAACTGAATGCTGGGAGTAAGGAGGTAGAGCCAGAGAGAAGCCTGTAGTCCTGCCAGAGACAGACACTGGAATACCGGAACTTTATCTCATAAACCACAGCCATGTGGTGATACACAGATTAATGGAGATGGGTTAAATTAATATGTAAGAGTTAGCCAATAAGAAGCTAGAATAATGTGCCAAGCAGTGTTTTAAATAATATATTTCTGTGTAATTATTTTGGGGCTGGACAGTTGGGAACCAACAAGTAGCCTCACTACAACAAATTTCCATGCCAATGTGGCCAACTAAAATCCATGTAAAACCTGAGAGGGTTTGGAAAGGAACTCTAGACACTAAAACAAAGTTTAGCTGCATTTATTTTTCTGAATGGGCTTTGCTTGCTGGTGGCATGCTGTGGTTCCTTTAATAGAAGTTTTCCTGGTTTAGCAGTAGCAGAAAAAACGTCAAGTGTTCATATGTGCATGGATTAATGCCAGGGTCTTTAATTCAATATATATATACATATACATATATATGTATATGTATATATAAACAATCTAATTTTCATCTTTTAAAAACACCTTGACTATGGTAGGGAGAACAGATAAAAGTCTAGCAGGAGTGAAATATATATATATATATCTTATATCAGGCTCGATGGAAGTGGGCACATGGGTGATGGGTGATGGTGGACGTTAGACACTGGACACAGTAGGAAGTGGACACACTGGAATGAGGGTTGACAGATGATGGCAGGCTATAGGCTTGGTCACTTTGGCATGTAGACACATTTAAATGAAAAATAGGAATATGGTTTGACATAAGTGGGAAAACAATGACTAGTTATTGTGGAGAGGAGAGGATGTAATGCTAACAAAGGGAGAAGCCACGCAGAACCTTCAGTAGAAATCCACGATCAGAGAGAAACATGGAAGGGGGGCTCTCTGAGTATAATCTTTGAGTCTCTGGATCTGCCCTAAGCTGAAGTGACTCCTTTCTATCAGAGGAAGCTGAGATTGACATTCTGTTTTGATATTTTTCGTCACTTGCAAACCTGAACTGTAGGCTAAGATAGATGGTGCTATAAATTACTAACAAGACTTCCAGCTGAGACAGCGGTTACGAGGCTGCTGCATCTGTGTGGTCAGACAAAAGAAAGTTAAGACAAAAATATGACAAATACTGGCGAAATAAGAGAAAGAATAAGAGAAAAAAGAGACAAACTTGGGGTGAGAATTCTCCATAACGATGCAGCTAACTTGCTGGGGCTCAGTGCAATGAGCTGCTCTTACTGGCTGATGAGAGTGAAAGTTGTTATTATAGGCAGGGAGGGGCCTTCAGAACCAGAGAGAGATGGAGCTGGGAGGTGTGGCACGAATTCTAATTGGTCTTAATAATAAAAACCTGGAGTCAGATATTAGGGCCTGAAAGCTGAAAGATCAGAGAAGCAGAGCAGCTAGCTACTAGTTCTCACCTCTACAAAATCCTCAGACTCAATGGGGTATCCTGTCTCTACAAGTCCTCAAACTGAATACCTTGAGTTCCTGTCTCCTCCCACCTTATATTTCCCTCTCTGCCCAGCCATATCCTTCCTTTCTCCACCTCCCTAGTGCTGAGATTAAAGGCATGTGACTCCAAAGTACTGGGATTAAAACTGTGAGCCACCACCACCTGGCTCTGTTTCTCTTTGAGATTGGATCAATCCAGTGTAGTCCAGGGTAGCCTTGAACTCACAGAGTTCCATTTGCCTCTGTCTCCTGACTGCTGGGATTAAAGGTGTGTGCCTCCATTGCCTGGTCTCTTTGTCTAACTAGTGTCTTGCTCCATACTCTGATCCTCAGGCAAATTTTATTTGTTAGATTACAAACAAAATACCACCACAGGGAGGAAACCACACAAAATCTAGAGAAGGTTTACACAGAGAGTGGGCCAGGGCAGAGCAGGCACTAGAGAAAGAGAGAGAAAGTGTGATATAAGAAATGAAACGGAGCCGGGCGGTGGTGGCTTACGCCTTTAATCCCAGCACTCGGGAGGCAGAGGCAGGCGGATCTCTGTGAGTTCGAGACCAGCCTGGTCTACAAGAGCTAGTTCCAGGACAGGCACCAAAGCTACAGAGAAACCCTGTCTCGAAACCCCCACCCCCCGCAAAAAAAATGAAACGGACACAGATGCAGATCGCTTAGCCTGATGCCGCTTGGTTGACATGAGGGATGGTATGTGCTGCAGAACCAGAACTGCCATGTTACTGAAGTCATAGAGAAACTCAGCAGAATGAGACTCTTTTCTAAGAAAAATGCATAAATAAATACGTGGATCCGTATTGTATATGCTGGTTATGTACCCAATAAGCACACTCTTGTTTTTCTTTGCTGGCAGAACACTAAGATTTTTCTTCTCTGTCTCCCAGTGTAGATCTCAGGGAAGCATCTGCGTCAATCACTGGTATCCGCTTGCCAGTGCCATGTCAATGGAACGTGAAGAAAACCTGCTGGGGGAGGTATATGAGATGAATGTGTGACATTTCACTAGTGTGTCTAGTTGACTGGGACATTCGGTATAGATATTTCATTAAATATTATTCTGAGTACATGTTGGGGATATTTATGAAGAGATAAACACTTGAATTAAGTGAAAATGATTTTTTATTTTTTGCCAATGTTGACTTTTCTCATCGAATCCCTTGACAACCTGAACTGAATAAAAGACAATAATAAGGCAAATTAGACCTCTTTACCGGATTGTTTACTTGTAAGGAGAGGCATCTGTCTCTGCCACACTTTGGACATGGAGCTCACACTATAGGCTCTCCTGATTTCTCAGGCTCTTAGGTAGGTTAAAAATTTGGAGACATCTTTGTTTCTATAATTGTGTGAGCCATTCTTATGAACACATCATTCTTCATATATGTGTTTGTGCAACTGTACACACATGTATATTAGTTCTTTTTCTTGGAGAACCCTGAAAAATATATAAGCAATGCCCCTAGAAAAGTCATGACTAGGGCTAGTGGTTAAGCAAGACCAAGCAATGCCACTTTTGGGTATATATCTAAAAGATAATCAATTGTATCACAAGGACATGTGCTCAACTATGTACATAGCAGCATTGTTTGTTATAGCCAGAGCCTGGAAACAGCCTAAATGTCCCTCGACAGAAATATGGATAAGGAAAATGTGGTACATTTACACAACGGAGTACTACACAACAGAAAAAAATAATGACATCTTGAGATTTGCAGGCAAATGGGTGAATCTGGAAAACATCATATTGAGTGAGGTAACTCAGACACAGAAAGACAATTATCACATATACTCACTCATAAGTGGCCTTTAAACATAAAGCAAAGAAAACCAGCCTACAAATCACAATCCCAGAGAACCTAGACAACAATGAGACACTAAGAGAGACGTACATAGATCTAATCTACATGGGAAGTAGAAAAAGACAAGCTCTCCTGAGTAAATTTGGAGCATGGGGATCATGGGAGAGAGTAGAAGGGGAGTGGAGAGGCAGGGAGGGGAGCAGAGAAAAATGTAGAGCTCAATGAAATAAAAAATAAAAAGGAGTGTTTGCTGCTTTTACAGGGAACCCACATTTGGTTGTCAGTGCCCATCTCAGGTGGCACACAACTGCCTGTAATTCCAGCTCAAGGGATCCGACATCCTTTTCTGGCTCATGGGCACCCGCTTTTGCCCATGCCTGTGGACACAAGTGACCATACACTCACCTGCACAAGAATAAAAAAAAAACAAATCTTTTTGTTTGTTTTTAGAAACAGGGTTTCTGTATGGAACAGCTCTGACTGTGTTGGAACTTACTCTTGTACACCAGACTAACCTCAAACTCACAGAGATCCTCCTGTCTCTGCCTTCTGAGTGCTGGTACGAAAGGTGTGTGCCAATATCACCTGGCAAAGCAAATCTTTAGAATAATTTTTATCTATGAGATAAAATACTCTTACTAAGAGTACTTAGTAAAATACTCTTACTAAGAAGAGTCCCAAGGGAGCAGGAAGGGTCGTAGCGAGGCTGTAAAGATGGAGGCAGGCATGGGCCAAAGAGCCCTGTGAGAATGTAGGTAGAGATTCAGAAGATGCAGGCCCAGAGGAGGCCTATGAGTGTCAGAGCCATGGAAGAACCAGCAAGACTATTGCCTGAAGCTTTCAGAGGGAGGCCCACACAGCTAACACCCTGGTTTCAGACTCCTGGCTGTGGTAAAAATAAATTTTTGTTGATTAAACTCACCAAATGTGCAGTAAGTTGTTTGAAAAATCTCAAAGGCGGCTTGTGGGAAGCGTTTCTTCACTCAAAAGTCTCGTGGGAAGAAATGACAATGTTGGCACTTTGGGAGAATGGTGGATAACTATGTAACATGGGTACAGGCTGAGCTGGACAGAAGTCTGCAGAGACCGAGCCCAGCTAGTCCCCACATAAGGATGCAAATGTGGATGCTAGACTGAGTGCAGCAGGTCCAGGAACCCAACAAACAAAGCCATTCTCTGAAAATACTGTGTTTGCCTTCTGTTCATTTGCTGTCTCTGGGGCTGGGCTGGGGTGGCCTTTTATTATGTTTTGACAAGTGCTGCCTAAAGTGAGTTATCTGCCTTGCTGGTTTGTGATGACAGACACGTCCTGGGTTCTTTGCTCATGTGACAGGAGGAAGTCACTTGTCACCCTTTGAGCACTAGGATGATGTTGCATCCCATGCCCTGCAGTTCCTACCACCTGTTACCACAGGATCTCCAGATGCATGTATCAAACTCCTTGTGCAAGATTTGGCCTTTTGTTTTGTTCTATGTATTAGAGATTGGATCCCATGTAGACTAGGCTGCTGGTTCTCCTGCCAATAGCTCCCATGAACTGGGAATTCAGGTGTAAACCTCCACACGTGGCTGATTTGTCTTTGTTTAGATTCTTTAATTCTTGTCCCTGAAACCTCATTTTCCTCAAGGTTATCTTATGAAATTTGCTTTACATATTTTTCCCTTTCAAAGAACTCTTTGTTTTTGCTTCTAACCTCATTAACTCTTTCCTAGCTCAGGTTAGTAAAACAAGTCAACCAGCCAATGACTCCAGGAATGTGATAATGGGGTCACAATTAACCATCTTGTTGGTATACTGAAATGACACACACATACCCTAATAGGGGCGCCCTGGAGACCAAGAGTTTTAGGGACTACAGATGAAGGGAGGGACATGGTGAAGTGATAGAAGCTGATTTTGCATCTCCCTTGCTTTCAGATTCAGTCCTTTGCTTGTTGATTTCTTGGCTTTAATTAAGTCATTTACCCTTCTGAGCACCCAATTCAGTGTCCCCAAGTCCATGCGGGATGACATACTTACCGGACTGGGACTGAGGATTACATGGGTCACCTGGGAATGGACTTGCTGCTTCTGTGCCAGGCACATAGTAACTGATGCTCTTAATATTTCTGAGCACAGTTTTTCAACCCTGGCACTGTCAATGATCTGGACACTTCAAAGCATTATTGGATATTTAGCAACACTCCAGCGTATGATCTCTAAATGCTTGTAGCTTTCCTGTCCCTAAGCTCAACAATAAAAACATCAGCAGGTATTGCCGAAGTTCCCTGAGGTGGGAATGCATGCAGTTTATATCCCTTGCCTGGCATTAGGTGGGAAGGCCTCTGAGCTCTGCCCTAGAACTAGCGGTAGATGAGTTTCTGTTCTCTGTATCTCTCTTCCTGTGTGTATTAGAGTTTACACAAATAATCTTGCTATCTCTCTCTCTCTTTTTCTTTCTGTGTGTGCGTGCATATTAAAGTTTATACAAATAATATTGTTATGAATAGGTAATATTGTATAGCCATTTCATTAAAACTGGAACATTCTCTCCTAGAGTCAGGAGGGAGATTCATTGAACTCATGAAGTAAACAAAACCTACAAATTCCTAAAACTTTTGAGCCTGGTAAAGTCCCTCTTGAAGGCTATAGATGCAGTAAAGATTGCTGGTGGGAGGAGACGCTTGGATTGGCCAAGACACGTGCAGTTGTGCCAGAGATGTAGCTGTTGCAATAAGCTGTTGCTCACACATGGGTAGGTTTTGGGGGAGGCACTTACCTCTCAGCCACATATGATTCTTTAAGCAATCCCTTAGCTGCTCTCCCAGAAACAATCCCAGTAAACCCACTTCCCAAGACTGGGGAGAAATCCTACCTGTCTTTGCCTGTCTGTGACCCGCTTGGATGGAGAGGTGTTTATTCAAATCCCTACAGAGAAATTCACACCGTGAAGGGCAGTTTCCTACATAAAGAAAAATAATATCCCCTCCAAGAATGGAAGAGTTGGTCCTTGGCTGCTCTTCTGATCTGCCCATACCTACACTGGAGAAGAGAGACTTCTAAAGGTATGGGAGTGGAGTCTGAGGGTTGAATGATGTCCTAGTGCTAACGTTTCTTTGATATCTTATTTTTGCCCTTGAAAATGAATGGTCATTTTTATGTCAGCTCAATAGTATACTTGTTATTGTTTTCATGAAAACATAACATTTTCAACCTTTAAAGTGCTAAACTTCTAAGGAAAGGTGATGCTTCCTCCTGCGGCTTTAAAAGCTGTCTTCTCCGTGTCCTGAATATCACAGACTGAAACAATGGCCCTGACTTCCTCATATCCACAGTCACTCTTAGGGGTGCACAGCAGCTTCCTTGCTGGCACCTTTCTCTGCTCACACTTTCCATGTCTCTTCCTAAAACAACAGTTTTTTTTTTTTTAAATTTAATGCAAAGCATTTAGACAGGGTAGAATAGAGCGACTTTGCCACTGTGGCTATTCTTAAAACCTACTAGATCAGAGAAGCACGTTATTATTGTAAATTTTCTCAGTTTTATGACTTGGTGAGCTACTCTGAAGGTACTGCTTCTCCTGCTGTTACAAACACCTGGCATGGCTAAGGGTAGACAGAGGGCTAAGGTCACCCGGCTGAAAAGAACATCAGCATCTCAGTTACCCCCTGATGCTGTTGCAGATCCTGACAACCCTCCACTGGTTACCTGGCAACCATAGATTATCACAGATAGTATACATTAAGCATGAACACTGGGTATGGACACAAAGGGATTCTGCATATTTTCATGAGACGGAAATTGTGAACTGTCTGGAATGACTTTAGAAGCCTCAAAATCCGATGCCTTCATATCCTTCAGAAGCCCTACATGCCTGCAGGCTACAGCCATATACACTGCAGCCTTAGAGCTGGAGGATGTTGAAGTCCTGTCTACAGCAGGGAAGAGTTCCTCTTCAGAGCCGAGTTACAGGAAGACGTAAGTTCTCATTTATAGGTGCTTTATTCAGGTATCACGTGTAGACACACACACACACACACACACACACACACACACACACACACACACGAGAGTGGGAAATCTGGGGGTAAATGGAAAAGTTTTTCTATTAGGGTGTTTTAAACATTGCACTTAATGTCTGAAAACTTTTCCAGAGAAAGTTTTCTTGGGAAAGGAGAGACTAAGGTATGGTGGGATTGTGCCAGCAGTTGAAGGGGTGTGGTCTGCGTCTTACACATGGTGGTACCAGCAGCACAAAGAAAGTCTAGAATTCAATGTGGCTAATGTGTTGCAAGACGAAACACAGCCTAGTTAACTGAGCTTGGGAGAAGTCTGTTGCTGCATCTGGTTAAGAAGAATGTGACCTTTATCTGCACGGATGCTGTTTTTCTCCAAATGGACCCTTCATGGAGATTACTACCCTGAGAAGAATTTCAGCTTTGGAACAGAAGTCATGGGACCCCGGGGTTGCTTACATACTAAGAAGGATATAGGACAATCAGAAAATGTTTTCATAGTAAAATGGCAGCCATCCTACTCATTTATGCAAATTCCCTGAGACAGTCTGCAGCTATTTATCTGACTCATCTGAAAGCAAACAGTCAGATTGATAGCCCATTGCTAGAAAACTGTTAGGAATTCCCAGAACTGAGAATTGTACTACAGACATGCTTTATTCTCTTGAGACAATCGGAAATTCAGGACACTTTTAGGCGTTCATTTAAGGACTTATTTGTTTTTATTTTGCAAGCATGAGAATTTCGCCTGCATGCACTTCTGTGCGGTGCATGTGTGCCTGGTGTCTGTGGAGGCCAGAAGAGGGCCAGAACTGGAGGTACAGAGTGTGAGCTGCCATTCTGGTCCTGGGACTTGAACCTGAGTCCTCTGCAAGAGTAGCCAGGGCTCTTTTGGCTCCTCTATACACTCCTTTAAGAAGTGCTGATGGTGTCGCTAAATCTGGTGTAAATTTTATTTTCCATCTTTACAAATCTTCCACAATTGGTCATAAATATTTACTTTACAAAGTTTCTTTGGGAGAAAGGGGGAGGGAGATAGAAATTCTTGATTTTAAAGACTCTGGCCCAAGGGGTTATTCCAGAGACATTAGTCCAAGTTTCTATCAGGCTACAGCTTCTGATCATGTAGACATATGTGAATAGCAGTAAAGGAGGATTTTACACAAAGAACACTCAGAGCCATACTGGCTGCCTCTAAAAACTCTTGTTAAACAGACATGATGTTAACTTTATCGTATATGTGCTTACACGTATATGTGCTTGCTAGTAAGAAATGATTTGTAGGCTTATAAATGGCACAATCCAAGGAAATATATAAAAGTGTCTCCTATGCTTATTGGCCTTACAGAACTCAATGGGAGAGCTGATTTAGGGTACGAGTTTTCTCAGAAGAAAGAGAGTATCTTTATCGAAGTATGTCCTTGGTAAGTCACCCAAATTACCAGAACCTTAGTTATTACATCAGAACAGCAAAAACAACAGCTTCTAATCAGAGGATCATTATGAAGATGGAAAGCTATGAGGTTCATGGAGCATCTGCTTTGGTCTTGGCAGATGGCTTCAATCCTCTGTGGGAGGTCTCCTTCACAGGATGGAGCTCTCCTCTTTCCTTACAAGGGCTAGATAAAATATCATAATCAACTACTTTGGGAACACCTGATCCCATCCCCAAATATGAGACTTCCCTACTCTGTCAATAAACTAGAAAGCAAGATCACATTGAGCTTGGCACAAAAGTGTCACAGAGACTGAAAAGAGCTGATATTTATCTTTTATGAAAAACTAAGAAGGAACGGAGATAACATGGGAAATTAGAACATGATTCTGTGAATGACTGGTAGAAGGTTGCTTTTCTTTCTGCTCTCTAGACTAGTCTCAGATCTGCTAATGATGGCTACACAGGCTTGTAATTCTTGGTAAGACTGGCCAGCTATTGGCCCAAGGGCATTCTTTAATAGCATTTGTGAAAGAGTAGCAGAGGATCTTGATGCTGCAAGCACTGAAGAATGCATTCAGGGGAAGGGACATTTGGAGAGAAATGCGGATGAAAGTAGAGTCTGGGCAGAAGAACCTAAGTGTGTAAAAGGGAAGGCTAAAAGAACACAGTTTAGAAAAGATGAAGATGCTCTTATCCTAGCAATGAAATGATCAGCTGTTAGGGAGCAAACACAAGTTGCACCAAAACTACTGTGCCCACATAATGGAATTCTGAAGAAGACGGAGTGTAGATATTATTCTCTGGTTGATGGAGCAGCCAAGAGTGACCATAAGTCAGCAGTCTGCAAGGGTGATTGGATCATGGCATCTACTGTTTGTTAGCTACTGATTATGTGCCAGGAGTGATGTTCTGCTGTTTCATGGGTATGATTTTCTTCCTTCTCAAATGAAATAAATGCATCTCTTTAGGCACAGAAGTTCAATAACGTTATCAAAATTTCACATTTTTAAATGGCATAAAAGTACCAGTGGTATTTTTAAATAATAACTTAAGAATAAAGAATTGAAGCATAGAAATGATGAAATCTGAATGTATATTAGAAAGCTGGTGTTCATCTTTTAAAAAAGAGAATGAGAGAAAAGACATTGAAAAGAAAATTTGTGCTTAATGTACAAAAACTTAAGACACAGAATGCTGTCTTGATATTGGTGTACTATATAATGATTTCATTTAAAAATCCATATACACATTGCTTTTGTGGTTGAAAATAATCTATGGGTCATGTCACATAAGAGGACGTGAACCATATGAAGTCTACGGGGCTTAAAAACCAGAATGTCTTTGTTTGAACGTTCATATACTTTATATAATGTATAAACTTGGCTAGGTTATTATGTCTTTTCGGGCTCTTGTATTCTTATCAAAGGAAAAAAGAGAGCCTATAACATAAAGTGATTAATCATGAAGCTGCATATATGACATGAATTGTCCAGGACTACATGGTCTTCATCACCCATCAGGTATTTATACAGAAACTACCTATAGCGTGACACACAATACACTAGTTTGTAGGGTTACAAAGCCAAGTGTCTACTCTATTGCTCAAGTTGTATCCTCCTAGCCAATTCCTTAGATTTACATATTATCCAATAATTATATAATAATATAATCATATATTATATAATAATGTAGCATATTTAGTGAAAGTGTTTTCTTTCCCAGTTGGTTTTTTTTAAAAATCAACTGTATAAGGTCTTATTTATGTATCCTGGAGACAAATGCTTGTGATTTGAATTTTCAATATTGTACCAAAATAAAGAAAATATTTGTTTTGGGAATATCAGGTACTTACTACCTTTTAAGCCACAAAAAACTGCTGAGCCCTGTGCCTTTCAGCTTCAGGAGCACTTCTGTTCTGCCTATGATGACACTGTCTGAAAGGATTCTAAATTAGAGAGTTCAGAGTGAACATTAGCATTGGTTGAATAGATAAAAAATATTGGTATAAGGGACAGGATGTCCTTCTGAGGATAACCACAGTACATTAAAATGGAGAGATGAGCAGTTGTGATAGACTGACTCTAAGATAAGACAGAAAAAGAAAATGTCTAGGAAATAAATGGGAAACAAATGAGAACAGCGAGGCCCTTACATTTAGTAAAATGATCAAGTGAGCAGATGTTTTAACATCACAAGATCTTGTAAGAGGGGCTGGGAAGCCAGACAGGCACTGGCCTCCTGACCACTTTGATTTTCAATATATTTGGTATTTATTATAAAAAAATGTGAAGAATTCTTAGGGCAATAAATAATCACTGTTAAGAGGGAGAAGTCAGATTCAACTTGAAGGTGAAATATGAATAAAGAAACATGAAACCATAGTTCTAGATGAGGCTTTGCTCTTATGTCAGATATAATGATGCTTATGATATTTGAACACTAAAGAAATAAAAACCATACTTAGAGTATATTTAAAAATTTTAAACAATTTTTTCCATTGGTTTAGAATGGAAAATGGAAAAGGTGACAACATTTTGTTTTCAGTAATAACAAATCCATGCAATATCAGATAACTTAGAATTTGGTTTTAAGTATATTAAGTTGTTTTTCATTGCCTCTACTCCCCTTTCTTCAAGACAAGACAAAACCCAGCCTATGAAAAGTAACTGCAAAATATATAAAATGTACAGCCTATTTGTAGAATAGAATAATAAAACCACAAACAACCCAATTCAAAAGTGGGCCAGACATCCAGACAGCCCCCTCATGGAAGACACCCTACAGATGGTGAGTGGGCACGTGCGAGAATGCTCCACATCATCTACCACTGGAGAGTTGCTAATTAAAACCAAAGCTACACAACACCTATTGGAATGACCAAGGTCCAAAACACTGACAACAACCAATGCTCTCGAAAGAAGGAAGCTGCAGGGTATGTGTTGATTGCTGGTAAAAATGCAAAGCGGGTCACTGTCTTTTACTATGCTAAACATATGCTTCTCCAGTCCAGTCAGCATATCCCTTGTTATTTATCCAGATGAGCATACAAAACCTGTGCATAGGTGTTTATATTAGCTTTATTTGTAATTGTGAATAGAAGCATACATTGTGGTACATCAAAACATTATTTAGGCTGAAGCATAAAAAAGTCTTGAAGACATGAAAATAAAGGAAGAAACTTAAATGCCCATCATTGAGTGAAGTAGAGAAATATGAAAAGGCCATGCACCCTGTGATTTTTAACAAGGCAATTCAGAAACTGCAGAACTCTGGGTCTACAGAAAATACAGTGGGTCTAGCATGGAGGAAAAAATTTTAAGGACAGTAGAAACATGTGATAAGCAATGATGGACACAGGTCATGTGTTTCTGTCAAAATTTGGTGCGGGAGAATTGTCTGTATTCTGTCAATCATATTTTAAATAAACATTGATTGGCCAGGCAGGAAGTATAGGCGGGTCAACCAGACAGGAAGTAGAGATGGCACGATAAGAACAGGAGAATTCTAGGAAGGAGGAAGGCCATTCCTCCCATTCCTGCCCAGACCACTGAGAAGTCAGATGTAACCAACCCGGCTGAGAAAAGTACCAAGCCATGTGGCTAACATAGATAAGAATAATGGGTTAATAAAAGTGATTAGAGCTAATAAGTAGCCTGAGCTAATGGACCAATCAGTTTATAACCTGATATAGACCTCTCCATGTGGTTTTCTTTGGGACTTGCTGGCTGTGGGACCTGGCGGGAGGACAGAAACCCCACAAGCCAGCCCCTCATGTTACAAAAATTTATAATGTTCACTAATGCACAGAATTATCTGTGGTCATGAGTCAAAGTAGATCAATTGATTGTATAAACACCTTCCCAGGTGATGGGTATTGGTAGCTGGGAAGGCCATGCGTGTGGGGGGCAGGCAGGATGCAGGCAAAATCTGCTCCCTCTTCTCAGCTTTTCTGGAAACCACAATTTGTTCTAAAATAGCAATTATTTTCCTTTGAAAGGGAATGATTCATAACCACAGGATACAATGTGTGATTCTATTGATGAATACACAAGGCAGCCACTGGTGATGCAGCCTAGGATTTTGTTTCTGTTGGGAGAACAGATTGGAAGAAGCTGTGAGTTGCTTTTCTGGGGATATTAGTGATGTTCTCCTTCTTTATTTGATTGATAACAAGCACCTTGTGAGTATTGATAGAGACTTATATTCTTGGTGTCATTTTTGAGTCTATAATTTATCTCAGTGTTTTACTATAAAGGCTATGTATGTTAAGAAAAAAACCTAATTATACCTTTAAATTTAATTTCCTGGGAATCATTTGTTTTCTGTTGTTGGGGGAGAAGCAAGGGTCTAACTTACATTTTCTTTCAATAATTTGTAAGAAATTGATAAAGCATGGGTAGATCAGTTAGAACTTAGCCAGGAGGAGAAACATTAGCTATTTAAAACAGAATTTAGTCTAATGAAATGATTACACAAAAGATTGAAGAACTGGGAACCTAAGTTGGTATCTTAGTTACTCTTCTGTTGCTGTGGGAGATACCATGACCAAGGCAACTTATTAAAAGGAAGTATTAAATATGGGGACTGGTGGTTCCAGAGAGTTGGAGTCTATGATCATCATGGTGGGAGGCATGGCAGCAGACACTCAGGAATGTTGTTGGAGCAACAACTGAGAGCTTACATGTTGAGACAACAACCAAGAGACCAAGAAAGGAACTGTGATGGTGTGAACACCAGGCATGCCTCACCTGATGGTAGCACACCTCCTCCAACAAGGTTATACTTCCTAATCCTTCCCAACCAGCTACATCACCTTGAGGCCAAAGATAAAATAATAATCTGAGTTTTATGGGCCATTCTCATTCAAAGCACCACAGCCGGGGATTGGGAAGGAGCCTTAAGGTATTTAAGTCATAGTAAGAAGTGACAGGCACTGACATTTAGAGTTCTTAAGAACAGAGGAAGAGGTAGTGTCCCTGGATGTCAGAATTAAAAATCACCTGGGGAAGCTGAAAGTGATGAAAGCCCAATCGGTTCAGTGCCTGATGTGGCTAGACCTGGGCAAGACCAGCAATGGACCTGAAGATAAAGACGGCTACAGACAGGCACACCTGCAGAATAAAGAGCTCAGAAACACATTTCTCATTTTCATTTTCTTTTCTGGAGTAATGGCTATATGAGCCAAATTGATTTACTAAGAGTTTTGAAATGTACTCAGTTTAGTTCTTGGGAATTACGAACAAATCTCTTGAAAAACAAAGGAAATCATTGCTTTAGTTCTATACTCAATCTCAGTAAAGAGAATTTGCACACACTTAGGACTTGGAGGATCTCTTATTTTCATTGTGAAGTTAATCAAATCAAGAGAGGCTACCTTGGTCTTCGGAAAGCAGTCATTCCACCACACACAGGATTTTGATCTTTTATTTCATTTGTTTAAAGTGGATGATGATCTGAATTTTAATCAAAGTTGTTTTCAAACTTGTAATAATGTCACTTTGACTTCTGTTGTATTTTCACTGCTTTAAGTTGATTAAACAGTTTTCACTTGCATAACTTTTAATGTGGAGAGAAAGCATGGGTGCCTGTAGGATTAGACTTACGATTGGTGGGGGCTCTGTCAGTTGCATTGTTTAGTTAAGAACTAAACATGACTCTATTCTGACGTTCTGGCCATAGCCATTCTTTAAAGTAGACAATAAAAGAAACAATACTGCTTCGAAAGCTCCTCTTGGGACGAAGAGGGGATTCTCAATGTGACCACCGTTCACCTTCTTCATTTCCCTCTTTTCTGCTGAAGAATGGCAGCATGTTCCAGGAAAATTCTATACAACTAATTTGAGACTCTAGACGTTTTGTACCATTGGAGGCTAATTACAACTGATAATTCAACATGAACTTGTTTATTTATTTTATAGCCAGACAAAACAAAGCTGTGTGTGTGTGTGTCCGTGTGTGCGTCCTGTGTGCGCACACTATTTGTTTCATTGTACAGCACATTGTAAGATTTAGTTTACCTCACCTTTATTGTTCTTTAGTTTTAATTTAGACAATATAAAATCCCCAACAGGAAGCTTTGGGAATTAATGACATGTAACATGACCACCATCAACCTTCCTTTCCATTTATGCCATTAACCTGGTTATCTGCTACCTCATTCAGACTTAATATTCTAAAATACTTTTTCATATTTTAAAATATTAGGTAAGTTTTGGAATAGAATAAAGTATTGTGGATTTTACCCCAGTATAAACCATCTCTCATGTGACTTCAGTCCAGATAGCTTCTGTTTACAGAACGAAAACAAGAGTAAAGGACTTTACCTTTAAAAGTCTTTAGTTGGAAACTCCCTAAAAGTACAGAATGAGAGATATTGATACTATATAACCCCAATTTTTATGCAAAGAAGGAAAGCACATTTTGAGAGATTAGATTAATCAATTTTGCCTTAAGCACTCACCTAAAATTCAATGAAGAAACAGCATGGACCTCCCAGAACCATCTATTTAGTTTTTTTTGAAGTAACAGTTGATTGTGGCATTTGAAGGCTTCTCAAGTGTTCCCTGGTGCTTGTAAATCCTATTTATCTGTAATGAAAAAAAAAAGAACACCTGCATTGAGCCATTTATACTAACATGCTTACAGAAACGGGACTGAGTTGGAAGTTCTAGAATACACAGCCTCCTCCAAACCCTTCTACACTATTAACAACTTGGAATACCCTACTCAGCAACTCAGCTTTCATTAGCCGAGACAAATGAACTTTTATTCTAGATGTTCTTTGACAGATGAGGATGGCCAGGCCTGGAGGCATGAAGTCACCATGCAGGATGAGGCAGCTGGTTAGCAACGGCTATGAGTTCTTAATATAGCCCTTTATTTTCAGTTGATTAAGAATGAGAGATGAGAGAGAACATGGATTCTTCTGTTTTCTGAATAGGCAATTTTCTAGAATATTGCACCATCATAATTTCTACTAAAGCCAACGAAATTACTGCGGAGGTCAGATGCCTCAGAACAACATGTTCTCTGATAGCATAAACTCGAGCAGTTTTAAATAGCTATCCCATAGGAGCTGACGAGAGCAAGGCAGCCTAGAGCTATTTAATAATCCATATGGCGATTGTGATATGGAATAATTACACATAAATAGTAAATAGTTCATGTCTTTTAAAAGTGAATGTTTTTGAAATATTTTGCTTGCTGAGAGAACTTATATATTAGAAAGAAGAGATGGGCACCCTGTGCCTAAGGTTTCCTGAGAGTGACCCAGGTACATTACATGCATCTTCATCAATATCTCTTTCCCAACACCCCCTACCCTTCATCTCCTGGATCACTCTCTTCTCCCTGCCTGTAGTTGGCATTGTTATTTCAGGTGCCAGATATTTGGAGGAGCAGAAACCTGGAGCTCTGCAACCCATTTATTGCGATAAAGCAAGGAATGAGGAGAAGGGCAGAAGGAGAGAGTGGAGATGGGAAGGGAAGGGAAGACAGGATCCCCAAGGATACTGGCTGCCCTCTGCCCCGAGAGACAACCCTGCACACTCCTCTTGGACATTCTTCAACCTGAGCTGTCTAAAATGACCACCATAGTGTTGGAGCTTTCCCGTCTGGCTTCAGATGTCTTTTGATTTTGGAAACACATTGAAAACTTGCTTTCCTCGCATCTGAAATCTCAGCATCACTTATTACATCCTAAGACTTATTACTAGAAGGTAACTTCTCACAGTGCAATTGGCTCTTGTGTCCATTAGAATTTACCTTCCCTATCCTGGATGACATTCTAGGGACACACAATCAGGCATCATTTGAATTAAATGTGTTGTTGCAGTTGAACTACTTTGCTAAGTTTTGCTTTCTGAAAGTACATCATAATATTTTTTTTTTTTTGGAAAATTGGTATTCTGGTAAACTAACAACAGCTATGTATTTGGAAATTAGCTACAAATTAAAATATTATCCCTCATCTCATTAATATTGCTTCAAACCACAGGATGAGAAAATAAATGGGACTTACAACACAATCTTTCTCTATAATCACATATTTCATACATACGCACATATAAGTAAGTTTACACATAACTGACAATATAGACTCACTATTGACTTCTTAGGGTCCCATTTCCGATTGTTTCTCCTCTCCCTGTCAGTCTTAGGCTGGGTCCTTTGCACGTTGATTTTCTATTTTGGTCCCTGGTCACTGCTGATTGCAGCAGACTCTGAAGACCAGGCTGCATCCACAAAGTCACTGTGCTGAAGAATCTCACAGGTGGCTACCTTGATAAGATTCATAACTTTAATAGAAAATTGTACCTTGGATGGTAAACCAATTGCAAGATGGTTTTCATGTCTTCTATTCTTCCTTCACCAAAAAGTGGCCCTGCTTCAGCCTGTATCTCAGGGACAGTGATTAAATACCAGTTTATAATACAGAGATAGATCTATCTTTGCTATTACTGCCTTCTGGTCCCTGTGGCACACCCAGCATGTGCAGAACCTGAGAGTGGCTGCCTCCCAAACTGTTGTGAATTAAAGTCATCAATCCTATTCTCTGGTATGCTGCAGCCTACAGGACATTGGAAAGCAACATTCCCACATGAACAGTAGGTGGAAATAGAAAATGATAACTTTTTCTCTTTTTATTTTTATTTGAATTATAGGTCAGCTAACTTAAATTTTAGGTTGCCTAACTTAGAACCTCAGAATTTCTAGTGTGAGCTAAGTTAAATTTTACTGTTAGGACATTAAATTAAAAACACTATCTCTTGGTCTGGAGAGATGGGTCAGAAGTTGAGAGCATTTACTGGTCATGTAAAGGTCCTGATTTTAGTTCCCAGCATCTACCTCGAGCATCTCACAGCCCCCTGTATCTCAAGTTCCAGGGGATCCTATACCCTTTTCTGACTTTCACAGACACCTGCACACATGTGGTGTACATACAAGCACTCAGGCACACAAACATATACATGAAATAAAATATATATTATCTCTTTTGCTTAGCTCCCTGGGAAATTTCTAGCCAGGGCACAGGTTGATATTAGAAGTCAGTATCTCACCATAGCCTGCCACAAGAGAAACATGCATTTTGTTGACTTTTAATGCCCTATCTTAGGGATATGGTATTGAAGAAAGCTGAAGGAAGCAATTTTTTGCTTACTAAAGGAATTATCTCAAATTCAAACATGTGTAATTTGAACGGGCCATTTACAAGAAAGCAAAGAGACAAGACATTAATCTAATGAGGGATCTCACTGTCCTCTGTGGTGGTGAATTTGACAAGTGACATGAATTCAGTACACAAAATTGGAACAATTCTACATTAATAGAATATAGACTAACATGAGATGGAGCCATGTTCTCATGCCCACACCCTAGTGAGCTGTCTGCTCTTTGTCCTCTATCTCTGAGTGTTTTCCTGTGTAGCACGTCCTATGTCTGATACACTGTTTATTCACAGTGCCCTACTTCTTAAAAGTGACCCGAGGCTGCCATATTTACAGATTGCTTGGTACAACCTCAGGCAAGGGCTGAACTTGGGAGTCCTGTTAATGTTCTTTTGCAAACAAACCCTTAGGAAAAACTGGTTCAGTAATAAAGATGTAGGGGAGAAGGGAAAGAGATCTGAAAGATCCTTGAGTCATTTTCTGATGTCCAGAAGACTGTGTTTTATTTAAGTCTTGACCACTTTTAACTTGGCTTTGATTTTCTGAATTAGAGTACCAGTCTAATACAATGGTTTTCAACCAATGGTCACGTGGACACATGTGGGAACATGTGGCCATATCTGGTGGCATTGTGCATTTGTGGGGTTAAGGGGTACAAATATCACATAACAGGCAGAGGCTACAGTACTACTGAACACCTTCACTGCACATAACTCTCCCTTGATGCAGTCCAATATTACAATTACTAGGCTGAGGAACTCTGGTCTCTGTGATTCAAGTTCCTTTCTGTCTGACCTTGACTTTGCAACTTCACCACAGGTCCTACTCATATCTGTGCGTGTGCTCAAGGTAAGCATGATTCCCTGTCTATAATGTCCTCAAACTCCACACTCCATACCTCCTCCATGCTTCACACATGTGTCTTCCTCATGCCTTCTTGAATTCCTGAACCTGCTGACATTGTTATTATGAAACATTGCCTTAGACTTCCTTCCTTCTTTTCTTCCTCTCTCCCTCCTTCTCTTCTTCCTACCTTCTCCCTCTCCCCCATATCCACTCCCCTTCCTTTTCTCTTCAGAAAAGAGCAGGCCTCCAAGAGATGACAGCCAAATAGGACAAAACAAGATGCAATAAGATATGGGAAAGACCTTGTATCAAGGCTAGAGAAGGTAACCCAATAGGAGGAAAAGAGTCTCAAGAGCAGGCATAAGAGTCGGAAATAAACCTGCTCCCACTGTTAGGCATCTCACAAAAGCACCAAGCTAAGAGCCATAACATATATGCAGAAGACCTGGTGCAGACCCATGTAGGCCCCGTGCTTGCCATTTCGTACTCTATGAGCCCACGTAAGCCCTGCTTAGTTGGTTCAGTGGGCCATGATCTCCTTGTGTCCTCCATCCCCTCTGACTCCTCCAGTCCTCTTCCTACTCTTCTGCAGGGTGCAGTAGGAGCTTCCTGGAATCTGTGAGGGTGACCCTAGTGAGGACTCCTAGAAATGGAGGGTATGGAATCTGGAGTGGCCATCCTTTGTAAGCAGGCAAGGCTTCCAGGGGAGGCTCCACCACTTCTTATCTCGCCATAAGAAGAGGTGAAGATTAATGGAAGAGACTACCTTGTCAATTTCTTCTTCATCATCATCAGCACCACATCTACACTAACTTCCTTCCTTCCTTTTTAAAATTACATTTTGAAAAAGAATCTTTCTGAAGCTTTCTGGCTGGCTTGGTACTTGCTGTGTAGCTCAGGATGTCCTCAAAATCATGACAATCCTGTTGCCCCCAGTCTGTCAGATGCAAGGATTACAGGTTTGAATGACCATCCCTATCCTCTTTAATGATGAATTGTGATCACCAGCAACTATTTGAGCAAATGACTGATGGTGGAGGAATAGGTGAGCATGAAGCCCAGGATATTCTTTCTGGCTCCTTCTACAAGCTGTGGCTTTTATTCCAATCATTTCACCTGATTTTTAATTATTGATTTAAAAATATCCAACTGGGAGCAGCAGTGTGATAGTTTTATATTTAAAACCTTTGGTTTAAAGATAATGCCATGCCAAACACAAGGATATTATGACAGAATCAGGTAGAACATTCCACCAAATGGAGCTTTGTGGATGCCTGGAAATTGAAGGGAACATTGGTGCTTGGAGAAATGTGGGTATCCTTTCTGTTTCAAATACTAGTTTTGTTGACTCAAAGCTCAGCTTGCAAGTCAGGAAGACCTTGGCTGTTGACACATAACTTCAGATTATTGCCTTTGACTCCAAGTTCCTAGGAGAAGGATGGTAGCAATGGTAGTATAGATCTAATGTGGCCATTGTGAAAGGGCTACTCTAGGGGCAGGTGGACCTCGCTGTGGGAATTATAATTGCTTACCAAAGCATTAGAGCAACTGGCCATGGCTACTCGGATGCTGATGTGGCTCCATTTTATTTTTGAGACATTTTTATGTCCTGGACAGATAAATAGGGAACTTAATTGAATCTCAGAGGCAGGAACATTTTACATATGTGATTTCTTTCTATCAAAACATCTTATGACAACAGAAGCACAGGTAGAATTCACCCTTGTAACAGTCTATATACCTTTTCAAGGAAAGTGGAGCCACTGGTGTGCCTCACTATTCAGGCTCCCCATCCCCCCATACCAGCTTCCTATAAGATACAGAACAGCAAGAAGGTATTTGAACAGCATAAAGACAGTAGCTTACAATTCATTTTTATTTTGCTATTTTATCAATGAGACTAAAAAATTCATGCTTCATTATTCAGGTACAGTAAGATAAGACAGAAAGCAACATTTGGACAAAGTATCTGTCATAAGAAATGGGCATGTATGGAGTGTATGAGATTTTATACCATGAAGCCAAGCCAGAGGTCTGCCAACATGCAGAAACTCTTAAGAGCCATGGTGACTTGTCTGTCCAATCCACCCAGCTAGTGTTCTGTCAGCTGCTTTAGAGGTGCTGAGAAGGAAGAAGCAGATTATAAAGGAACTTGCAGTTATTTCCTGGACAGTAACTACCCCTCCTCATCTCCTATGTGCTTCTCTTTATTGCCTCTTGCTGTAAGGCGAAGGCAGTGGCTTACCCAGGTACCTGAATCTGAAAGGGCATCACTGTTACATGATTCAGTCCCTCATCCATTCCTGGGCAACTTCTGCAGAGGGGGTCAGTTGCTCTGACTCACCTAAGTGTTCAGACAGATCTGCCTTCATAAAAATGAAAAATGTAAAACTAATAGCTGACAATTAATAAAAAATTGAATTAGTATAAAAATGGAACATGAAATGGCTGACGACATTTAGAGTTAGGTTTTTAAAACCACAGCAAATTTTCTTTATAGAAAGATAGAAATACGGTGGATTTTGAAAATGGTAGCTCATCTACTCCTGAGAACATGCCTATGAAGAGTTTGTACATTTACTTCCATTTCCTCACACATGGACACATGTGAACATGTATAGCTACAGTTACAAACATGTACATACACATACATGCAGAACACATATTTATGTCACATTGAGGGATTATAATGCACATAATTTTTTGTTTCCTATTTACTAGTGAACTACCCACATTTCACACAAACATTTTCTTTTTGTGCTATGAGATTATTAAAGCACAGAATATATGTAAGATGTATGCTTCTCTATTTTATCCTTATATTAATACACGTATTCATGCACAGTGCATTTCTGCTTCATCTGAAAGCAGGGTAGAAGACCCTCGTTTTACCACAATAATAGTGCTTTTTGTAATAGAAAATTTCTGGAGTTCAAAACTTATGTATCCCCAAACAAACATCAGAAAAAATAGGGGCCATTTTCTTCAAAATCATTGTTAGAGACACCAATTACCTCGTTTTGTATTTAAAATAAGCTTACTTATCGATTTATTTGTATGTAGCTGCGTGAGCCGTGTGTAGGTGTGTGTATGAGAGGGGTCCATGTACCTACTTGAGGGTGGGGAGGCCAGAAGGAAGCATCCTCCACCACTGCTCCCTGCTTGTCCTTCTGGGGCTCATAGTTTCTTGGTTAGGCTTGAGACCAGCAAGCCCCAGTGACCCTTGTTCATTTGCAGGGAAGCCCAGCTTGTCAAGTAGGTGCTGGGATCTGAATTCTGGTCTACATGATTGCAGAGCAAGTGATCCTAACTGCTGAGTCATCTCTCCAGCCTCCTGTTATGTGTTTTAATGTAATACATGAGTATAGAACTAGTGAAAGTCTCAATTGATTATATAATTGTCAGATTTATATATCTGGAATTGTCTTCAGATTAAAGTCTTTTATGCAAGACTGTGTGACACTAGAGCTGTGTGACAGTGAAGGCTTCCCATAGCCATGGACTCATTAGGCCTTGAAACCCCTATGCTGAAATTAATTCCAGGCAAAGGAGGAAGATTAACACACTTTATGTCGATTAGGAAAAAATTAAGAGCCTCAGCCTTTGTCTCCTGCCTCTCAGTACCACTCAAATCGATCCAAAAGAAAATTAAGTTGGATTTTGAACATTAAGTCCTAGTGTGTCAAAGATTAGTCTAATTAATTTTTAGAAGACAATTTTTTAATTAGCTGCATGCAGGCACAACACACATTCTATTGAAATCTCCTGGTAAAATATGACCTTCAAATCTTGCTCAGAGTTTCTGTCTCTTCATTGGACAGAGAAGTCCACAGCATACTTTGAAGAGATTAGTTCTACAATTTGACCTAGTATAGCTGTGTTTTCATTTTCCCATTGGGTAGCTATCAAAACAATTAGAAGGGAAGGGAATGGAAGGAAAAGAAAAAGGCAGTCATAAAACTGGTTATAGTTGTGTAAAGCAAAAATGAAAATAAAATTGTTTCATTAAGCATTTTATCCATTCCAGTAGTGGCATCAATGGAGGACAGAAGGAGAAGGGAGCAGATGCTCCCATGCAGCCTGGGATGCTTCCTGCAAATACTCTGAATGAAGACTGTGCTGAGCACGTGGGATTCCATGTAGCTGTAAACATTTCTCTTTGTTAACCACATCAAACTCAACCACAAAGCCCATCCTCCTAAAATAGCACGCGTGCACAAATCAGTTATTTGATGCAACTTTTGTTGCTGGAAAACCAGATTCCCATGAATGTATATCTGGAGTCCTCAGGAGAAAGAAAGCCTCGCACAGAATATGCGTAGGTGTTTTCTTAGACAAGGAACTGCTTCTTTTGTGGAAGGCACAGGATGAAAGAGCATTAATTCTTAAATTCTGCTCAGCTCTTGCCCTTCAGAAGTATATTTCTGACTGGACTAATAGCCTGTGTGTACCACATGCCTCAGTCTCTCATCTGGTGGAAAACAGGGCCTGAGTTATCATTTCCATGTGATTCAGAGGAAACCATTTCTTTTCAAAAATGAAGAGAAAAATTTTTCCTACACTTATAAAAGAGTTTTACAAAAATCGTTGCTGTCATTATCAATATATTTTATTCTAAATAAAAATTCATAAATAAAATAGCTACGTAGAAATTAATACATATACAGTCATAATTATATACACATAATTACAGTGATATTTTGTTTATGATCTAACAAATTAATCTCGTCTGAAGATCAGAGTGCAAAGCTAGCCACACTAGTTAGCTATAAAGGCTATGCAGTAGTGGTGCACGCCTTTAATCCCAGCACTGGAGAGGAATGTAAGGCAGGATGAGACAGGAACTCACTCTCTTCCTTACAATCTAAGGATCTGGTAGAGATAAGAGCTCTCTAGTGGCTGGCTGCTTCGCTTCTCTGATCTTCAGGCAAGTTTTATTTATTAGATAATAAACAAAATATCACTATGCATAATATAATACATATATGATTTATATGATGTGTAAATATTGTTATATACATAGTATAGTACTAAGGCAAATATTTTTCAAAACAAAAATTCAAGGAGAGGTAAAAAACAATTCTCCGTAGCTGGAAATCTCCTAAATGTCTGGGTTAATGGAAACTGCAGGACATTTCTTACCTCAAGAAGTATGAAGAAATGTGAGTTGTGAAATGAATTCCACAGGCTCATGTGTTTGGGGAGATTGTTTGGGGGAGCCTTTAGAAGGTAAGCTTTGTTAGCGGAAATGGATTGCTGAGCTTTGGCCCACTTACTGCCTGCATCCTGACTGTGGAGGCAAACTAACTAGCAGGCTTCCCACTCCTCCTGCCATGCTCTCCCTGCTATGGTGGAATAATTCCCTCAAGCTATGAGACACAATAAGCCCTTTACCCTTTACATGTTTTTTTCCCCCTCTGGTATTTGATCACAACAATCTGGAAAGGAACTCAGAACAAAGCATTTTCACAGCCTTTTAGGAAGCTTGTTTATTTTATGAATAAGTTTTGCTCTTTGACAGTTTCATGCAAGCATAAACTACACTCTACCACCCCATCTCTCTCCAACCCGTTAGACCCTCTCTCTTCAAAACAAATCTCCTTCTCTTATTAAAGACTTCCTCTGTGTTTTACTAGGGCTGTCGGTGTGACCCTGGGTTGAGGACCATCCATTGATTTTGATATAATATTCATAGGAACTCAGTAACAGATTATTTCTTGAGTTAGTCATAGTATGAAACCTAAAAGCAGCTAAAGACCTCTGAATAATTCATTCATTACATGAAAATCCATAGTGGATGACATAGTTTGTATAGAGTTTTAGTGTGTGTATGATTATATAAGATCATGTATTTGTCATTTGGAAAATATTGGTTCTCTCAGCACTACAAATATTCCAAATGCTGACACAGTTCATTTTCAACAAAAAAAATTATTGTTGTTAATATAATCATCCCTTTCATCAGAAAAGCATTTCCAAAATGAATTGGGAAACTGTCAATCTTATAGCAGCAGATACGAGTTTCCCCAAAACTTCTAATATTTAATGAAAGTTTGAATTTTATTATTGTCAGAATATTTTCATTTAATTATTCCCCTGAAGTATTAAGCTATTTCAATTATTTCCAATGAAGTATTTGTCAGATTTCCATATTTGAATAATCATAGTCAGCCAGTTAGTCTTTCAAGGAAGCATGTTTTTCTGTAAGAGGAGTCTGACATAATACACACCACAACAATTACACTTGAGGACATTGATGACACTTCAACATACAGCAACATATTACATGCATGCTTTGCATTTCCTCACAATTACCAAAAGATTTGCATCAAGGTTGCAAGATTTGATAAGACATTGTTATTTTTTGTTGTTGTTTGTTTTTTCCCTATCTATATTTGATGAAGTAAATAATATAGGGACTACAAGTAGAGGCTGTGACACATTAATTTTCAATATGGTTTCAAAATTTTCACTTACTAGGGCTTTTATGTGATCAAGACAATGTCCACATACAGAAGGAAAATACTGGGTTAGGTTATTATTAAAATACTCAATCAACCCTAGAAGACTCTTGGAGGCTTCATTTAGAAAAACATTGCTTTAGAAGGAAGGGGCATATGTGGATGGCTGGAAGGTAGCTCTGAGGTAGGACAGAGGTACTCACTGGTGACTCTTCTCTCATTGATTTAATCTCTATTAAATTTTGGACAAGTGGCTTATACCCCAGTTCCCACATTTTTACTACTACACCTCTAAACCAGACTTTTTTTTTCTCTGAATTTTCAGTTTCCAAAGATTAAAAGAATCATATGGTACTGCTAACTGTGATCTCTGGTATCTATACTATCACTTGTTGAGATGAAGATACGATTTTATGATTATCAGCTTTATTATCAGATTAAGAGTAGAGATGAAAGTCAGCTATTGGGATTTGCTTATTTGACCCAGACCCAAATTTGCGTTTGACATTTCCTCTGTAAGTATCAGAACCATGAGGACACTTTTGTCCCCTGCTGCGCTGCATGCAAACTTGACACTTTGGCCCTTGTTTGTTGGGTTTACAAACCCGTGTGTAGGCAGTCATGAGCGTTTTCTTAGATAAAGCTAGTAACAACACATGAAATACTGAATTTTATGGCTCTCTTAGTCTCCTAGCCCGAATCTACTGTCTGTCACATCAGGTTTAAAAAGCAGAAATTATCAGGGGGAAGGGGTGTGAATCTACAGCCAGATAGGTAGATGATAGAGAGCCCCAGCCATCTCTTTTATCTAAGGCTAAAAACAAACTCTCTAGAAATGTCTTCTCTGAAATATTGCTACCAGGAGAAGCAGATTCTTAAAGCATGTGCTGAGCTGGAATGCAGGGCCAGCAGTTCCTCAAACCAGCTGGAAGGTACGTGCCAAGTTCTAAGTAAGCAGATGGATTCAGTGCCAATGATCAACTTACCCACCAAGTAGTGCACTATCTGTTAACTTGATCCCCATTTTAAGTATTTAATGGTATCTAAGCACTTACTAATTAATGGAAAGGATCTTAGATCCTTTGTTACAAAGTTTAATTTCAATAAAATATTTTTAGTGTGGTAGAAATGAGATAAATTTCTCAGGTTTCAAAAACTAAATTGAACTTAAGTTAGTTCAGTAATACAGTAATATAGGGATCCTGATAGCTTTTTTCATTGGGATACCCTTGTCATCTTAGATCACCGTCCCAAGTATTATATACTTGTAGCTCAAGTATCAACATTCAAGGATCATTTCCATTGTATATTCATTTCTTTGATGTTTTGCCCTCCTGGACACTGTAGGGTAATTTAATGAAGCAAGAATGTTGGCTATCTTTTATTTTGAAAACAGTTTTTGAGTTGAGAGCATGTTAGCAGAAACAACCAGAGAGTGTGGATATTGTTACAAGGTCGGCTTTTCAGATGCAGGAGGTGGCCATCCGTGGCATTCTGTCAAATGGTTACCATGGGCATCATGGCCACCCGGGGTCATGAGTCAGTGACTCTGATAACACTGATCACTTGATACATGGCAAAACACAAATACACTTTTTGAAAACAGCAGAAGGAGGTACTTGCTTTCATTTTCCACATTTATTTAGAAGGAACTATACAGATTATCAATAGCTACATTTGAATTTTGTGCATGCATTTGTATATGTGTATGCATTTGTTTGAATTATAAACTACATTAAAATACTTATACACAAGGATTTCTTCTGTAAAATGAAACATATGCAGTTGAGGAGCCAAAATGTCAGAAGGTAGAAATACCACATGAAACAATGCTGTGGTAAGAGCTAGACAAGACCTAGGGAGATGAACCCACAGCTCCTCGCTAGCTGAAATGGGACCAGCTTTAATTGAGATTTCGTCTCTTGTGAAGTCTATATCTGATCTCAAAGATGCAGTGTTGAACAAGATCTACTGTCATTGATAGCTCTGGAAATCCTGTATATGTTGAAATGGTATGTTTGACATACTAAACTAAATAAAGAACATTATTTAAATTAATTTCACCTATTTCTTTTTAGTTGTTTAAAACGTGGTTTCTAGAAAGTCTTAGACATATAGTTCACATTTTATCTTCAGCAGTAGCGCTTTAGAAGGCATTAGATTTTATTATTGTGCTTATTAACACACACACACAGCATGAATGTGGGCATAAATTAAGAAGAACAGCCATAATAGTGAGCCCTGAAGGTCAGTGAGATGACTCTATAGGTACAAGTGTTGTCACCTAAGCCTAATGGCCTGTGTTCAACCTCTGGAACTCATGGTCGAGGTAAACACTGATCCCAGAAAATTGTCCTCTGAACACATGGCATCCTTTCCCCTTTCTATATCTGTCTCAAAAACAATAAATTAAATTAAAATGAAAAATAATAGTGGGTGCTAAAATACTTATAGGCTTCAGCACTACTTTAGCCTCTAAGCCAAAGAAGATTGCAGTGCCATCTGTATTGGGAACAGCCACCATGAACTGCCAATAGACCTCAGCTTTAGGTCACAGCATGAAGGACCATGCCCTACAGCCCATTTCATTTTAACCACTTTCCAAAGAAGCCAACGGTGCTGTTCGGGTGCTAAGAACTGCCTTTCTTCTTCCTGCACTTAGAAAAGAATGCAGTGTGCTTTGTGGAAATGGCTTGGTGATGCTCGCTTGTCTTCCCAGGTCTGTTTTAGACGTGGGTACTTGAGAAAGGTTTGTCTATGTTGATTAAGGCCACTATGCACTCAGAGCTAAACATCGGGCCTAGTGAGACACTTCAGAAAAGTCAAGTCTATGCCTGATTGGTTACTTAAATCAGCAGTCATGCTTTCCAGACTTGCTCCGTTGTGCTGTTTTGAGTAGCACGTGTCACTGCTAGTCAGTCACAGTCCTGACTCTCTTTAGTGTGCAGAGGTCCCCAGCTGCCTTCTCACTACTGCCCAGCTCCTGCCCCATGTTGCAAGTCCCAAGTTTTCCAGCTTTGGTTTGGTCCTAGAACTCCTTCACTCACTTTCCTCATCTTCTTCAACATGTACCTTGAGGACTTGGGAGTCATGAAGGAGAAAAGGAGTCAGTTTGGGGCTCCAAGGTCATCTACTCCTGTCCTTAAATTTCTTTCATTTATTTGAATATTAATTCTTGACCTTAATTACCATGAGCAGGGGCAAAAGACAAATAACTAGGCAGAGGTATCATTCTTGTTAGAGAATTCAATTTTTTAAAAAAGTAGCAGAGCACATGGCTCCTTCCATAGCTGGAAGGAGGAGGGAATTCCCCAAGATGTTCATTCAGACCCACGCACTGTCTCCACTCTGTCACAGACAAATAGCATCGTTGTAGCCTTTAGATTCAGAGACTACCCCATGGTCTCTTGGGAGACTTCTTGGAGAACAGCCCATCTCTCTGCTACAGTCCTGGATCCCCCTCCAAACAGAGTGACATGAGAAAGTTACTATATTTGCTTGAGGTTATGAGAACATGTCTTTTTTTTAAATTAACTGGTTAATATCAAAGGTTTGTCAAATTTTTATCATTTTTTATTAAAACATCACAAGTAGCATAATATAAACATTTATATAAAGTACCAATGTCAATAAAAATACTTTTCCCCCTCTTATGGTAATCAGTTTAGGGTCCTTTCCATTTTGACATTGAAAAGAAAATTTACTGACTTACATTACATTTATTCTTTAAAAGATTTTCTCAACAAAAACATTTTTAAAACTTAATTTATCTTCCATCCCAGCCACAGTTTCCTTCCTTCCTCTCCTTTCAGTCCTTTCCCCATAGCCCTGAGTCCACTCCTCCTTCATTTCTGCTCAGGAGATGGTGGGTCTCCCACAGATATCAATAAAACATGGCATATCAAGTTATTGTAAGACTAAGCACCTCTCCATACATTATGGCAGTGCAAGATGACCCAGTGTGAGGGGTAGGGTCCCAAAAGCTAATGAAAGGATCAGCGACTAAGTAAAAAATTTAAAGACAGGTCATATAGTGCAGGTTTGCCTGGGATTCTTACATAGCCCAGGCTGCTCTAGAACCTGCGGTTCTCTCAAATTAACCTCCGACATTGTAGGACGACAGGTGTATATGACTGTGACTATTTAAATCTAAATTAATGACAAATATTTCTTAGTAATAAAAAAGTGTTCATATCTGGAAAATACAGCTAAAGCAGACTTACAGTGTTTGTACAATAATGCCCCTAAATAGCTGATTTCAGTGCTGGGATTAAAATAATATTGAGTAGAGCCTTGCAAATATGGAAGGATCATGCGGAATATACTTGGCTTCATTCCACTATATTTTAAGAGAACTGTGTTATAGCACTGTTTAAAAATAGATTTTTAAAAACAACTACTAGACTTTTATTGAAATGTAACACACATAAAATTCCTGTATACGCTAAGATTTTACATACTGAGAACAAGACTCCCATGGACGAAACAAACAGAAACTACCCAGTTGAAGGCCTTGCTATCTGGAAGATTCAAGGTAGCTGACGGGGCTTGGATGAGACTAGTAGAAGAGTGGAAAGTGAGCATCACTGGTCCCTGAGCTGGACATTCAGGAAGGGGTTTGTGGTCATTGGCTGCTCCTCTCTAGCCTCGTAGCAATGGCTGCTTTCAAGAGAAGAGGACCCATAATATATCTCTTAGGCATTTTTCAATAAGGAAAGCCCTATTCTTTTACCATGTAATGTCTAGCATGGTAATATGCAGACTATAAAAATCCAAACTGCCCTATCGTTGCTGGCTTAACCAAGATGAGTAACTTCAACAAATGGCAGACTGTACCCCACAAAGGCTTTCAGTCTGTGCTGGTGCCTAGCATTTTAGTAATACTGAAAGGGGAATTAAAATCATGACTGAAATACGTCATGAGATAAAAGAAACAAGGACAGGCATCTGCATGAAAGGAACTTAAAAATTGTAGGAATTTTCTAATGACAGAAGCCTATGATAAGAGAATTACTTCCAAGAACAAACCAGATATCTAATTCTGTAGCAAGAGAAGGCATTGACAAATGTAACTCACATGTGTGCATGCTTCTAAGTGCAAACACACATATGTGTGTGCATGCAAAGTCACCTAATTTGGTCATCCAAAGTCTAAAAGGTAAGAACTGACAAGTTTGAGAATAAGGACAAATGAAACTATTGATTTCTTTTTGTCTTAGTGACAGTGTCCTTTGCTTTACAGAAGCTTCTCACCCACTGACTGGGAGAAGATCTTCACCAACCCCGCAACTGACAAAGGTCTGATCTCCAAAATATATAAAGAACTCAAGAAACTAGACCGTAAAAGGCTAATCAACCCAATTATAAAATGGGGCACTGAGCTGAACAGAGAATTCTCAACAGAAGAAGTTCAAATGGCCAAAAGACACCTAAGGTCATGCTCAACTTCCTTAGCGATCAGGGAAATGCAACTCAAGACAACTTTAAGATATCATCTTACACCTGTCAGAATGGCTAATATAAAAAACACCAATGATAGCCTTTGCTGGAGAGGGTGTGGAGAAAGGGGTACACTCATCCATTGCTGGTGGGAATGCAAACTTGTGCAACCACTCTGGAAAGCAGTGTGGCGGTTCCTCAGGAAATTCGGGATCAACCTACCCCTGGACCCAGCAATACCACTCTTGGGAATATACCCAAGAGAGGCCCTATCATACTACAAAAGTATATGCTCAACTATGTTCATAGCAGCATTGTTTGTAATAGCCAGAACCTGGAAACAACCTAGATGCCCTTCAATAGAAGAATGGATGAAGAAAGTATGGAATATATACATATTAGAGTACTACTCAGCAGTAAAAAACAAGAACTTCTTGAAGTTTGCGTACAAATGGATGGAAATAGAAAACACTATCCTGAGTGAGGTAAGCCAGACCCAAAAAGAGGAACATGGGATGTACTCACTCATATTTGGTTTCTAGCCATAATTAAAGGACAGTGAGCTTATAATTTGCGATCCTAGAGAAGCTAAATAAGAAGGTGAATCCAAAGACAAACATATAGGCATCCCCCTGAATATTAACCTTCATCAGGCGATGAAAGGAGACAGAGACAGAGACCCAAATTGGAGCACCGGACAGAAATCTCAAGGTCCAAATCAGGAGCAGAAGGAGGGGGAGCACGAGCAAGGAACTCAGGACCGCGAGGGATACACCCACATTCTGAGACAATGGGGATGTTCTTTCGGGAATTCACCAAGGCCAGCTGGCCTGAGTCTGAAAAAGCATGGGATAAAACCGGACTTGCTGAACATAGCGGACAATGAGGACTACAGAGAACTCAAGAACAATGGCAATGGGTTTTTGATCCTACTGCACGTGCTGGCTTTGGGGGGGCCTGGGCGGTTTGGATGCTCAACTTACTAAACCTGGATGGAGGTGGGCGGTCCTTGGACTTCCCACAGGTCAGGGAACCCTGATGGCTCTTCAAGCTGATGAGGGAGAGGGACTTAATCGGGGGAGGGGGAGGGAAATGGGAGGCGGTGGCGGGGAGGAGGCAGAAATCCTCAATAAATAAATAAATTAAAAAAAAAGAAACTATTGATTTCTTTGTATAGATAAGCACTGATTATTTTTGTCAAGATCCCCTGTTACAGCAAGGTTGTAAGATTCTCTTCACACTCCAACAGAATAAACGTTTGCTTGTGTGTGTATGCATGCATTCTATATGTGTAAGTGCTTATGAGCATACATTTACGTGGAGGTGAGAGGAGAGGGCAGCCTTGAGGCCATTTCTTAGGCGCCATCCACCTTTGTTTATTTTGGCGACCTACTCTGATGGCCTGGAATTTGGAGAGTAGGCTAAGCTGGTTTGTCATCAAGCCCCAGAGATCTGCCTGCCTCCACCTCTATGGCATTCCATAAATGCCATGATTATAAGCACTTATCTTTGATTTCTCCTATCTACATCCAGTTCTTTTCTTGGGGAGGGGGGGAAGAAATCAAAGTATTTTTATTTGTAGATCATATGATAATATACATGTGTGACCCTAAAATTTCCACCAGGAAACTCTTACAGCTATAAAACACTTTCAGCAAATTAATTGGATACAAAATTATCTCAAAAAAAATCAATAATCTTCCTATATATGAAAGGCCAAACAGACTAAGAAACAAATAAGTCCATAGGATGCCTGTCCCTTTCTGAATGGAGATGGAGAAGGAGTAGATGGGAAGGTAGACAGGTGGGAAAGGGGAGGGGTTGGGAGGAGAGGATGGAGGGGAAACTGATTGGTATATAAAATAAATGAAAACGTTAACTAAAAAAAATAAAATAAAGAAACAAAAGGAAAAGAGATGTTCACAATAGCCTCAAATAATATAAATATCTTAAGATAACTCTAAGCAAACAAGCGAAAGACTTGTATGATTAAAAACTTTAAGACATTGAAAAAGAAATTGAAGAAGATATCAAAAGATGAAAGACTCTTATATGCTCATGAATCAGTAGGATTTTTTTAAAAAAATATGGAATGCTTCACGAATCTGCGTGTCATCCTTGCACAGGGGCCATGCTAATCTTCTCTGTATCATTCCAATTTTAGTATATGTGAGTTGATATACTATTACTGATGAGTGGTAAACTGGCATAGAATGGATCATTTAGTTTGAACAGTGAACTTTGTATATTTGTGCAAAGGTATTTGTCTACACAGTTTTGAAAGCTGTAAAACTTCTGGCTATAATTACACAGGCTGGAGTAGAGCCTGTATCATTTCAGGCTGGAGGATCTGGGAGGTGGTAAAGAGAGCCTAGAGACTGGAATGATTTTCACTAAACCTGGGTGATATTCATCTTCCCCCTGCACCAAAGTGAAAATAGATTATGCTATGTTGAAAATAAGTTCCAAAGTCTGTGTGTAGATTCAGAATATGGTGCTATTTGAAGTTAGCTTTCACAATCCAACATTGTTTCATATAGGGTGAAAAGTTCTTTGGTGAGTACCCTGGGGAGTCGAGACAGGACAGCATGGGTGACCCAGAGCATGAATGCCAACCTGATGTGGGATTCCCCTCTGTATGCTGTGAATACCATTGGTTAATAAAGAAGCTGTTTTTGGCCTGTGATAGGGTAGAGTAGCGCTAGGCAGGGTGGGGGGGGGAACTAAACTGAATGCTGGGAGAAAGGAGGTGGAGTCAGAGAGAAGCTATGTAGCTCCACAAGAGACACACGCCAGAACTTTACCCCATAAGCCACAGCTACATGGCAATACATAGATTAATGGAGATGGCCTAATTTAGGATATAAGAGTTAGCCAGAAATACGCTTAAGCTATTGACCAAACATTATTGCAAATAATATGGTTTCTGTGTGATTGTTTCCGGGCTGAGCTGCCGGGAAAAAATAAAAAACCTCCTACTACTACATCAGTCTGTTATTTCTTTCCTTTAGATGTGTTTGCTCATCTTTAACTGTGATTTCTTTGAGTGGTCTGGAATTTTCATATAGATAATGAATGCACTGTGCCCAGTATACAAGCATCACCCAATTGCTGGCAATTGCTCTAAGAATACCAGTTGGGTAAGAGATAGGAAGTAAATAAATAAAAACGAAGTCCTTTCTAAAGTGAAAAACCCCTTCCTTTTGACCAGGTTCTATCATACCAGTTATTCAAAAACATCAGTGAGCCCCTAGGAGACTGGCTGGGATGAGAAAACCAAAGCAGGGGACCAGATGCTTTACGGGAAACCAACCTGTAAATAAACCCATGGCTCCTTGTGAACACCTTATCCTCCCAGCACTTCCTCTTGAAGAATACTCTGAATGTTGGCTTTAGCAATTGTCTGCCATGGACAAGAGAGGAGACCCCTCCAATAGTTCATCTGATGTCTAGCAGGTTTATCAGCTGAGCTCCCCTGGGTGTAGGGCAGCGACCACAGCAGAAGAATACCTATGGAAGACACAGACTATCGCTTCCCATTCTACAACCCCTGGTATTTCAGTATGACTCCTCTGTGGTCTTCAAAACACCTTCACTGGAAGTGGCTTTTCCTTGTCCTTCATATAGATCAGGATACACTGGGGAGGGTCAAGCCTCTAGTATCCTAGTCACTGTGGAGGCAATTAGGATTCAACTCTAAAACTTACTATGAAATATAGAACCTGCTGGAAGCAAGAAGAGCATGGCTAGGAAATGCAGGCACAATTAGTGAAAGTACTGGCCATAAATTCAGGCAGAGAACTGTAAAAGCAGGGTGAAGGAGAGGGGGAGGAAGAGGGAGGGGGCGAGGGAGCTGAAGGACCATGGAGGGCGGGAGGGAAAAGGAGGGCCTTGCTGTTACCATCGACTGGTAAAAGTCTACTTCATTTTCTTAGACTTGCCATGATTACAATGAAATGTTAAACTCACGAGTAAACACACCCCTGAGCTATGGCAGAGAGCATGCTGCACTAGGCCCGAGGACTCCTCACTCTGGACTAATGTAAGCCTTTTTCTTTTCTGCATTCCCCAGTCTCAGCTGTTCTTTTATTTTGATTCCCTATAATTTATTACATTTCCGGCTAATCCCGGGAATCCCGTCAGAACTAGAGACTTTTAAGAGAAATTGTATTAGATCCGAGTTTAATGACTTTGAAACAAATGGTCTAGTTGATTTGTCTTGCCAACGGGGGCTCATTAAGAATGTCCTAACTAAGGGGACTCCCATGCAGTTGCAGATACATTTAGTATTGGAATACTTATTAGTTATTTTGAGCTTCTAGACTGAGGTGTGAACAGAACCCCTGCTGAAAACAATGGGACTGGCTCTCAGTCTCTAGAACAGAGTACAGCTAGGCTCAAACCCTTGCAAGAACTGAGCTACCAGGCATTGTACAGATGACGGTATCTGTCACCCACTGCACGTTAAGAGGAGGCAGAAATGCAGAGGAGCTTATGTCAGGGGAGGCATCAGCAGGTCTTCCCAGCAGCTAGGGTGCATGGCACCATGTATTTTGCAAGGCAATAACCATTGTAGATGGAATGCATGAACAGATTTTGGAGAAGACACTGACCAGTAAATGCATTCTGGATTTGATAACAGGAACTGGAGACAGCGAAGGAGCACACTCTTGGTGGGAGATATAAGGAAATAATTGCCAAGCGGTTTAGGCTTATGCACGTAGACCACAGCTAAGATGGAATGATTCTGGATTGGTGAAGAGAAGGCATCAATGATCCCAGAGGTGACTGCAGGACAAAGTCCTCCCAGCTTTGGCACCTCTGGATGTCCCTGTTTCTTCCTCCTTTCCACCCCTCTGGAGTCTCTGCCGGTTCATCAGTGAATAGCCTTTCCCTCACCTCCTCACACTACTCAGGCCTTTTCTTCTGGTGGTGATCTCTCTGCTTTTGTCTTTCTCCAGTCCTTCTTTCTAGCCAAGCCCGATTCATCTTTTGGTGCCAATGGTAACACCACTATTGCAAAAAGACCACCGGATGTGCTGTGCCTCTTTTTACTGTGTTGTTTTTTCATCCTGCAGGTTTCTTTTGCATCATGTAGTAATCACCTAAATATTACCAGTCTTCCTGGCTTATGGAAGATCTTTGAAGTCAGAGACCTTGTCTATCTGTTGCTGCATTCCCACTATCCACCCCAGTACTTGGAATATTCATAGCTAAATAAGTGAAACAGATTGGATGAGTATTAGACACTTACCTGACTAATGACTTCAAACTGGGTATTCTGGAAGAAGGTATGAAGCCTATGTAAAAGGTGATTGCAGACTAACTTCTAGAAGCAGATCATAGATGCAAAGGGTGCACTTTGGCTTCATGAGAGGATGTTGTAATAGTATCACTTGGAGAAGATTTAAAATAATAATAAACACTCAAATGACTTAGGATTCTTAGGCTTGTAATAAATTACTAGTATGCGTTATGATTAAGAGGCAAATTCTTATCTTATGGTAAGAAAACTACTCTGCTGGCATATCTCCTTCAGCTACTTTACTAGAGAAAACACCATTTCAGCAAAACTGAGGATCTGACTCTACACACTGGTTTTCTGTTCTTAAGGGACATAAGAATGGACACACAGTAACTGCCATCAGGGCCCGGGATGGCGTCTTCAAGACCAGGAAAGGTTCATTCCATTCTAGAAAAATGAACAGCAAAATCACAGGCTAAGAAACTGAATTTTCATTCTATTTTGAGGTAGAGATACTGGATACAAGTCTAAAGATGACCAAGAGTGTCTAAAAGGGACACGATCTAATTACCATCATTGCTATAAAAAGATCATGTTCCAAGGGGAAAAGCAGGCTCAAGGCAGGTGTGGGAAGGCCACAAAAGGGAAGCACACTCTTGCTCCTGAGTCTCTTTCTTGAGCTGATCCACATAGCTGGTACTTGCCCCTTGTTATAGAAGACATGCCTGACACTTTGGATGTTTTAAAAGGTACTTCTTTAATTTTTGGCCGTAAGTCTGGATGCTTATAAGGCGAAGGCTTTCTCTTCAGTAATACTGTTTTCAGGAAGTGGGTATTTGATCCTCTGGGCCAGTTGCCTGAAAGCGGTGTGACACAGATCGCTGCAGTGACCTCTCAAAGGCAAAGGCACCTGCCATTTGACTCTGGAATCCTTCTGCACACGTGACTTTATTCAGAGGTCTTGGGCTCTTCTTAGTTTCTTTTTTAAAAGGTTTATTTCTGGTTTTAGTTGTCTATATGTGTGTATGGGATGCTGGCAGAGGTTAGGACAGGGTACCAGGCCAGATCACTTAGAGCTGGAATCACAGGTGGTTGTGAACTGTACAGCGTGGGTTCCGGGAATAGCATCTGGGCCCACTGGTAGAGCAGAAGCCACCTGCTGAGTCATTTCTCCAGTCCCAATGGCCCCCTTTTATAGCCCTGTGACAAGTGTCCAGTTGGAGTTAAGTAAAAATGCAAATACGTGCCCAGAATGGTAAAAACATTGAAATTTGTCTTCAGACTAATGCCATGTTTATATCATACCCTATTTCAAGATACAGAGTGAAGTCAGTTCGACAAAGGGAGTTTAAGATTTCCTCATATCCTATGTGTTGGACAAGAGACAGCATAATATTGAACTGAGAAGACTGTGTGACTAAAGAGAACTGGGAGGAAAAAAGAATTGTAAAGATTCCTGAAAAAGACTTTAAATCAGAATGCAAATGAAAATTAATCTGGGGTATACAAGAAAGGAAAAAGAAGGAGCATCCTAATAGTCAAGAATTAGAAAGGTAAGATTGTAAGCATAAGCTATTTGTAAAAAATAATAAAAAACATTTTATAAAAATCTTTATTTCTATAGTATTTTTTCTCTATAGTGTAACAGGCAATTAAAGAATTTTCTCTACTCTTTTGTAGCTAAAATAGTGCATTTGAGGTGAAAATTATTCACATAAACTATTTAAAATTGGAACAACATTTAACACATGTAAATGTCTTTGGCAGAGAGTCCCGGAAATTAGGCTCTATTTTAGTAGAATGAGGGAAGGAACATGCCGGAAGCATTACTTTGGCCACAACTTTACCATCCCTCAGGAAAGCTGCCAAATCTTCGCAGCATGTGGACCTGTGAGAAGCAGCTCCGCTCATCTCTGAGCCCAGGATATTCTTTCACCCAAATGAGCATACCCTCTTAAGAGCTAATAAGTAGATAGAAGTAACACTTACCCTGGGGAGTCATGATGCTGTCTGCTTTCTAGATAGTAAAAACAAACAGATCTACCAGTGAAGGACAGGAAGAGGGGGCAGAGCAGAATGGAGGCGGGAGCCTATCCAGAGACACCCCAGCAGAGCATGAATCAGAAGAACTGAGCAGGGCATTGGCTTCAGGGATGACTTCAACAATGGAACACTTTATGGATCGCTTCCTAAACTTAAAGCAAAGAACTAAGCAGAATCAATAAGACCATGTCCCTAAGATATAAAGATGGTCCAAACTTAGCTTTTATGAATATATTTTTAAATGTTTGAAAAATACATGTGTCTCTATGTGGTTGCACATAATTGCAGGTGTCCAGAGAGGCCAGTATAGGGTATTGGCTGCCCTGGGGCTGGAGACCGCTGTGAGCCACAAAGTAGGTGCTGGTGACCAAACTGCTTCCTTTGCAGGGACAGTACTTTCTCTTAACTGCTGTGACATCTCTCCAGTCTCAAAAGTACATTATTAAAGATGAAATTTTAACAAAATATTTTTAAGGCTGTTTTGAAGACATTTGCCTCCAGAATCCTCCACTCTAATCATGAATTTACATAATTTACTTTAGTTAATATTTGTTTATAGGATAAATAAATAATATTTTAGTCAAGTTTTAAAATTTTAGATAAGTTTTCACATAGTCCAGGCTGACCTTGAACTTACTATTTAGCTGACATGAAGTTGTATGTAGCCGACATGATGGTGAGCTGATTTTTGGGCCTCTACCTTCTAAGTGCTGTTCTTACAGGTGTAAATTATGTCCAGCCCTAATTCATTTCTTTTAGCAAAGAAAAAGGGAAACAAATCAAGACAGTAGCTCCAATAGGAATGCCTAATGCCCAGCAGTTGCGCTAATCCGAAATGGGGATGCGGCTTCCGAAAGGATCTGGAGGAAGCAATATTGGCTTCCGAAAGGATCTGGAGGAAGCAATATTGGCTTCCGAAAGGATCTGGAGGAAGCAATATTTGTTGTCTGGACAGGTCGGCAGCATCTACACATAGAAGAACAGCGAGTGGAACGAGAAGCCCTAAAGCCGCATGAGTACGCATATGCGTGCCTCTCTCCACTCTCCGGGTCTACACAGTCCCTTTCAAACCCCTGCCTGCCTGGCTGTCACTTTGCTGCTCCCCTTCCCCCCTCCACACTGTACTAGTCACCTCACTTGGATATTTAAAATGGTTTCCTGAGTAGTCTCTCCACCTTCACTCAGTTCCCAGTTCAACCCCTTCTTCACATAAAGCTGGTGCTGGAGGAAAACACGACCGCTTTGCCCTTCCTTTCTTTTGCTTTTTATAGGTTTCCCACTTGTGCCTTTAGAGAAGACCGAGAGGCCACATGGGTCATGTAAGTCCTTGCCAGCTCTGCTAGCTTCCTTCCCGTCATCGGCACTCAGACCCCCCGTGTCCCTCCAACACTGGCTTTTGTATGCTCCTTATGTGCCAAACTAAACCCGGCACACCCTTTGCTATGTTGTTCTGTCCTCCTGAAAACTTGCCCATCATGCACCTCTTCTCTTTGCTAGCTCAGCTCCCATCTTAAGCCTCAGGATTTATTGTCAGAAAAATTTTCCCTTGCTTCAAGCTAACTTAAATTCCCTTACTATTTTTGTTCATGAAATTGATTCCCTGTCTCCAGACTCATACATTCGTGTAGGCCTGGACCTCAGTAATATGGTCGAGGACCTAGTAGGCATCAGTCAACTGTTCTAAGACAGAAAGGCCCAGCCAGGCTCTCATGTGACTCACATTAGACTCCATGTGCAATGAATGATCTATTTATCCATATATCTGTTTAGTAGAGTCCTTTCTTTGGGGGGTGTGAGCTCTATCAGACTTAGGTACAAAGTTAAAATCTGATCAGTTTTCTAAGTGCTTTAGTGACCGAAGTAATTGTAAATCCAGTCACAAATGCATTGGTGTTTTCCCCGCTTTAGAAATAAGTGAATCAGCAGGATTAGAAGGACCACTGGCTTTCTTCCTCTCATTTTCCTGGCTCCCATGCAGTAAGACTTTTGATACATTTCTAGTCAAAGGACAGTGCATACAGGTGATAGCAGCGGTCTCTATACCTGGCCCTCTAGAAGCTTCCATATATGCTCACTGTAATTTCGTCTTTAGATTTTGGACTAGAAACAAAGGACTCTGGACTCCTAGAAGATGGGAAAATTCTAAAAGGAAAGGGCCCTTGTTGCTGTTATTGCATGGAGAAGCACCTCCTGCTGGTCAGGGATAACTTGGGTATGGGAGGAAACACACCCTATTACCTGCAATCTTTCATGCGTGTGGATTAGCTAAGGTTGGAATTTAAGGATACAAGTCACAGAGGCACAATGCCATCCCACTTTGTATTCTATGTGTATTTCTGCAAAGGGGACTAAGTACAGCTCATCTTACCGTCACATTTGGTCTATAAAAGTCAAATATCTTTAATCCTAGTAGAATTCTGTGACCTTTCAATCATTAACTTTGTTAACTGCAAGTGGAGATTTGTAGAGAACAATAGACAGTTTAAATGCACGGACCATGCTTTAAAAAAAATTGTTTTTACGAAATGATAACTGATGATATAACGCTTTTAAAATAGAAGCAATTTAAAATATGCATCTTAATCCAAACAACAAAAACCTGTGGAAAATCAGGTTGTGTAAAAGTTGAAACTGCTATTAATAATCCTCTAGTCAATGTATGGCATTTACCTAATACCTAAGAGTGACTATGGGCATTATATAACTAACACTAGATAGAAAAAAAAACTTTATCCCTAATAATGTATAAAATATGACATAATTTCTTATTGTTTATGTGAGCTATATCCTTCTAAATTTAAACTGCTCATCTAAAAGCAAGTTTATTGGTAATTCTAGAAGCCATCATTTAAGAGTATTACAGACCTAACAGTAATTCAAGTAATGTGCAATTTTCAGTGTGAACATTTATCATCTAATGAAGAATTTTATATTATTATTTGAGTCATTATGAAGAACCCATTACAACAACCTTTTAACATAAGAATTAAAGGTTATGGGTTGCTGAGGAAGCAGGAAGTAGAATCAGACATGACCTAAAATTCTCAACACTAATGTGATGTCACATAGTTACAGTCCTAGGACTCTGTGGACCTGATGAAGACTCTGAATTCAAGGAAAGTCTGGGCTACATCATGAGATCCTGTTTGAAAATGACACTAAACAAACAAACAAAAAACCACCCAAATCCACAAGAACCAAAAACTCAACCCTTGAAGAACTGTCAGCTAAGTAAATACATACATCATCTACTGAGGAAAAAAAACAGACCATATGATTCTTTTAAAAGCAAAAATAGGAAGCAGGGGTTTCTTTATCTAGCTAATTTTTAATATTTAGCTGAAACTAGTAGAGTATGTGATTGAAATTTTCCTAGAAAAAATAATGAACAAATCAGATACAATTCTTCACAAAATGACCACAGGAATAGGAAATAAGTAAATGATATGAATCAGATTTTAAAGTCACCAGAGACGAGGAAGCATTTGGAGTGTTTTTGGTCTCCCACTCTTAGAGTTTTCTCCTATTAGGGCCTTTCAGAAAATACTGGGAAATGATAGAGACCCCCATTTTCATCTATAACATCTTCTGGATATTGCTTTCTCAGAGCTCGTTTCTTGTGTTATAATAATTTTTTCATCCTCCTACATATCTACTACAGATACAACATTTGATACCCATTGAGGTTTAATCCCCTGTATCTACATCTAGAGATACAAATGAGTAGATTTTAACATGAATCAGCATATATAGAATTGAGAGAGTCTGCTCTATTATTGAATTTAATATCTTTATTTAATTCAGAGCCTAAATCTTCATATTCCCCATGTCAACAGTAACTCTCAATTTCTTGCTTCCATTCTAGGGTAAGATTAATAGCACTTTCCAGACTTTGGCAATACCATGTACATGCTCAAAGACCCATACACACATTTTGTTAGTAGTCATGAGCATTACTGTAGTGGCTGTATCCAGGTCACTATAGCATCAGGCATTGAGGATTAGAAATACGTCGAAAATTAAATCATTCATTCAGCTAAGATCTCCACACAGTGTAAAAATATGTCAACATCTTCCACAATCATAATCTATAAGCTATAGACCAGTTTTATAAAAATTATTCTTCTTCTTTAATCCCAGCACTCGGGAGGCAGAGGCAGGAGGATCTCTGTGAGTTCGAGACCAGCCTGGTCTACAAGAGTTAGTTCCAGGACAGGCTCCAAAACCACAGATAAACCCTGTCTCGAAAAACCAAAAAAAAAATTATTATTCTTAGTATAACAATGTGAATGTTATGTTAAAAAAATTTATGGAAGAAATAAGCTTGAGAAATTTGGACAAGGACAGTATTCTCTTCCAGTGTCAAAGTGATAAAAGTTAATACACTGGATTGTAACCTCAGCACTGTGTACAAAGAACTTCTAAAGGGCAACAATTAAAAGAAAAAAATGCCACTTTGAAAACACAGTCAAATGCATAGTATACATTAAACTATGCTCTTGGGTCCAAGGGACACTGGAAGGAATGTGACGAGTTGTTTAGAGTATTACGTCCTTTTGTATTTACTGAAATAAAGAGCTCCTTGTGTGAAGGGCTAAGCCTTCTGGCAAGCGCCAGGAACACTGGAAACGGTGCTGCCAGATACATTTTATATCCATATTAGGCTGAAGACCAAAGACCGGGTGAAATGGAATGAAAATCGTGATGTCCTCTGCTGATTCTGAAGTGAGGCACTAAGTTGTGTATTTCTGGACTATTCCTGAGGGTTGCAAGTACACATCTACAGTGACTAAAGAGATCTGAGCTCAAAAATAAATCCAGAGATGCTTAAGTGACTACAAAAATCCTTTTGAGCCATTTGCTTCCCTTGTAGGATTTGGGAGACGCTGGAAAATCTGTAGTCCAAACAGCCTTTTGAACTGATGGTCATGTTTCATCTACGGTCTTTAGAAAATCATTTCAAAATTTCACTTTAAACTGTGTGTGTGTGTGTGTGTGTGTGTGTGTGTGTGTGTGTGTGTGTGGTGAATGTGCGTATGTGTGTAGCTGGTACTCTCAGAGGTCAAAGGTGTCAAATTTCCCCTAAGCTGAAGTTACAGAGCTGCCTCAGTGGGTAATGGGAAGTAACTTTGGGTGCCCTATTAGTGCAGTAAACACTCTTAACCCCCGAGCCATCTCCAGCACTTCAGTTATTTTATTAGTTATGGTATAAGTTTATTCTCTCAATACTTCAGTTAACAAAGTTACAAATTGTCAAAATAACTAGCACTTACAAAAAGATCCTTTTAATAGTGATAACCCCCCATGCTCCACACAGCTTTGTGGGCGTTTTAGCCCCCCTCTCCTTTGTTTCTTTATAGGTTTCATCTCTGTGTAGACATCATCAGAGCTTACAAGGAATTCCAGAGTGAGTAGGACGATTGGATACAGGCTAGGATCTGGCAAAGGGAGCCTGAAACGACTTCCTCTGATGGAGTTTGGCTTCTTTGTGGATTTAAAATATCTGTTTTCCCCCGTCCTCTTATCTGCCATAATCAGATTGGCCATGGGGAGAGGCAGACAATTGGGGGAGAGCATCTGAACGCACACTAAAGAGGCAGGCGCCAAGGCTCCTGCTAAGAGTGGAGAAGCGGCGTGCTGCCATTCAGCTTTGGGGGACAGAAGCTGATTTTTTTTTTAAAGGTTTACTTTTGTTACTTTTGAATTATGTGTATATCTATGTACAGGTAGGTGCACATGAGTGCAGGGGTTCATAGAGTTCAGAAGAGGCTGTTGGTTCCCCGAGAGCTGGTGTTCCAGGTGATCATAAGCTGCCTGACACAGACGCTGGTACCGGGAACTAAGTTCTGATCCTCTACAAGAGGAGCGAGTTCACTTAACCACTGGGCCAACACTCCAGCCCCACCAACTGATTTTGTTTTACAGGTATTGAAAGAGAACACTTAAGAATGTTTGTGGATTCAACAAATTATGCAATTGCAGAACATTCAATGTGAATACAATTATATTATGATTTAATATTGGCAATTAACTTTAAACAGTGGAGCAAAGAAGAAAGTTAAGAATTTTATCACAGTTTAGTTCCCTTTGTGGTATTGGGGAATGGATTCTCTAGGGCCTTGCACAAGTTAGGCTACTACAGAGCTGCAAGCTCGGCCTTAATCCTGTTTCTTTTTTTATAATGTAATAAAAATTATGCTTAAAGACAAAAATGATATGCAATTCAGATGCTTTGGCCTATAGCCTAGACAATGAAATTGTGGAAATGAGTGATTTTGGTGCCAACATTTCAGTTTAATATACTTTTGAAGGTTCTTTGCAAAGAAATAAAAATAAAGATATTTTCTTAAAGACATACCATTTGTGGGAATGAAGATAAATAAGAATCAAATTAAGCAGCACATAGCTGAGGTGTCTTTCATCATATTGTATTTGAGATTAAGGAACTGGAGAGACGCCACTGCCCATCAAGAGCCATCCTTGTAGATTCTCATCATACTTTAAGAACATAGGAATATAAACACATGTATTTTAATGAATTCTAACATTAAATTAAAAACTGGAAAAATGTATTCTCCATTTTTCAACATAAGCAAAAACAAGAGTTCTGGCACCAGTGGCTGCAAGCAGAGATGCCCTGAGTCACTGAGATGATGATAAACTTTGAACTCTATATTGGTGTTCACATTCCTTTGCTCACTAAAGACTGACCATGTCCCCAGATGAGAAGAATGCTGCCAGAAATAGTCACCAATCATGGCTCTAGCTGAACTTAATACCCAGGGATGTTTTGAAACAGACTGTACTGAACTATGGCACACTTCTTAAGGCATGGGTTCCAGGTGAGTGATGACAAGCTAGGAACAGGGTGGTGCTGTGACATTTCTGGGAGGGTAGAAGCTCTGTGGATAAAGCTACTTAGCATGCAGTCAAGAAATATGATTCCCCAGGAAAGCCTGCCTGGAGCGAAGGGAAGCTGTGTTCCTGTCAGGGCACTGAGTTCCCTCCTCCGAGGCAGTAAGACTGTAGACTCAAATAGCATTCAAGCAGAGGCCAGGGAAAAGGCTTGGTAGGTGAAGACCCTTGCCACACAAGCCTGTGGGTTAAGTTTTATACCCAGAATCTGTGTCGAGGTGGAAGGAGAGAACTGACTCCACAGAGTTCTCCTCTGATCTCCACACACAAGCTGTGACATCCCTAATCCAACATGTAACAAATATAGATATGTTTTATAAAATTGCTCTAAGTAGTAAAGAAATGCTTGTCATCAAATCAGAAGCCTTTCTCTTGACCTGTACAATCCCAACATAGAGGACAAGGGTCGGTTGAGTGGGGACTCTCACCTTTGATTTGGGCAACTTCTAAGGTCCCTTTGTCAGTCCTGAGTGTATTCATTCTTGTCATGGGGATACATTTGATTCTGCTACAGATGCACCAAGTTCCCAGAATGCTTCAGTGGCCTGCAACAAACTACAGCAACCCATACATATTGTTTGAGACGCAGCTACTAACAAGAGTTCTGGAGATGCTATGATCGTACACAATAACAGCCCCAGGAAGAATATTAATACCTCTATAGATGGGTGAAAGTTTGCCAGAATGTTGTTCAGTTGGATTCTTTGGCAGGGATTATTTTTTAATTCTCCCAGTATAAAGATGAATAAGTTACTCTGTGATATAATTTGCTATGTCTCTACTATACAACACTTGTCCATTCATTCTGAATCTTCTTTCTACTATCCCTCTCCAAACTAAAGTCACAAATCAAATTACTTATGCTAAAACACAGAACCAAATTAAAAGCGCTTGGTTAACTGGGCCATAGTGTCCAGATGCAATGACATCTGATGGAAGGGAGAGAGTTTGGTCAAGGGGTTGGTTGGCTTCTTCCAGTAAAGTCTTCTGCTGTAAGTGGGAGGATTGGATAGGCTAACTTTTCATACTGTTGTTCTCAGAAATGGCCAAGTTTAATGATTGCTGTGGTCACACGCATTAAGGAATACCATGTGAAAGGGCAGAGAGCAATTTAGTCAGGTTTCAGAGAGCATTGGCAAAGGCCAAAAACAATAAGTGGAAGAATTTTCTAACATTCAGAAATATCTCTTCTATCATATATTGCTCTGTTAAGTTCTATGGTGAGTTCCCAGTATCGGAGAGGACAGTTTCCAATATTTGATTATACCGAAGATTTTATTTGATCAACTAGTGGGCAAGACAATGTTTAATAAGTAGTATTAGCTATAACACAATGAATCATTATAGTTATTTTCAGGCACAGAATTTGTTGAGTCCTTAGCAGGCAGTTAAAGTCATCCTCACTGTTACTCTGAGCTTGCACTCTGTATTCTATAACTTCTATACATTTTCTACATGTGCATTGATCTTCATGTTGAGTTTTACTAATCATGACAGTCAGTGTCTTTTACCATATGAGATATTCAGTTATTGGTGAAACCTTTGTCTTCAGTGAACAAATACACAATTTGACATGACTAATAAAATGTCAACGTTCTTCTTAAAAAAAATCAGAAGAAGCCAAACCAAGCAACAGTAACAACAAAACCAAACAAGCCTCCTGAAATGGATATGTGATATAGGAAGTCTTTCTGTATATGTATTGCTTTTATTAGTTAATGAATAAAGAAATTGTTTTGACCTGTGATAGGGTAGAGTTTAGCTAGGCAAGGAAAACGAAACTGAATGCTGGGGGAAAGAAGGCAGAGTCAAGAGAAGCCATGTAGCCCCACCAGAGACAGATGCCACTGGATGGAACTTTACCCAGTATGCCACAGCCTCATGGCAATACACAGATTAAAGGAGATGGGTTAATTTAAGATATGAGTTAGCCAGAAATATGCTTAAGCTATTGGCCAAACATTATTGCAAATTTTCTGTGTGGTTATTTTATGAGTCTAGGTGGCCAGGAAATGAACAAGCATTTCATTCATTCCTACAACAGATATGTCCTCTCTATATGATGAAAATGATTTAGAAGTCAACAGAAAAACAGAAACAAACCAGAAAAATAGTAGAAACAGAGAAAAACAAAACAAAATAAAAAAAACACAAGGAAAGAAACCCAAAACAAGTCCTCTGTTTTAATATCTGATGCAAAAATAGAGAACCGTCCTTTTTAGGCTAGGTGAGGTTAAAGACTGGAGGGACCCTCTGTTCTAGGAGGTGAGAGCAGGTGGGCAAAGCATGGTGTTTAATAAGCAAGTTTATAACATTGGCTGGAGCATCACAGGGTGGGAATCTGCATCTAGCTTGTGGCAAGTTTGGAGCAGTATTTGATAGATGTTTGTAGGATGAAGAAGAAGTGTCTGCACTGGCAGTGAAGGTCCTCCTTGATGACACTAAATTTTACAGGCAAAGTGATAGTCCCCAGTAGAACAGGAAAGGAGGGGAAGTAAGACAGAGAGCAGCTGCTGGATCGGATACCAGTACAGGACAAAACCAGGATGAATGATATATTAACACAAAAATGTATACAATAATTGGTACATCATAAAATAAAATTGCAAATCTATCCATAGATGTATTTCTGCTTGAGACTGCCAAAGACAACGGGAGGCTGGATTAAGATGGGGAGTCATCCAGGGAAGCCAGCCAAAGAACCACACAGCTGTTACTGGTAGAAGGAATGGAACAATCTTCAAGGTACAAAGAGAAGGAAGCTGCTGATCACACAATACTGATAATACAGCAATAGAAAAGGGACTATTATCTCTGATTGCCCAACTGTAGGTTAACACTCATTTCTGAGAACTTGATCTCAGCAGAGATCTGCACAGAAGGCTTTTAATGGAACTTTTAAAAAACACAATTATGGTATTTTAATCCACTGGATCAGGCAGAAAAAAAAATATTTGTACTACTATCCTAATCCCAACCCCACAAATCCCAGGGAAATAGGCCAAATAATAAAGAAAAGACATGATCAATTGCATTGTAACCATATTCGGAAAGGTCAATGATTTTCTTTACTTTGCACAACTAACATATACTAATTAAATAAACAAAAAGTGTTAGTTAGGACTGCAGGGGAGACAGCAACCAAGGTACTGAGAGGCAAGTCAGAGAGGAAATTAACACTGACTTCTTCTTCGCCATATGCCAGGCATTCTATTAAGTGTTTCATATCCATGATCTCATTTAATTCCTCAGGATCCTTTTCAGCTGGAGGAGACTAAGTGAGCAGCTAATCCAAGGCCAGCCAGCCTTTGAGGGTGGGCTGAGCTGCTGAGACCTGCCCGGTCATGCCAGTGTTCACTCTGGTACTTAAGGGGAGATCCTGGGACCAAAAGTGACTGTAGGCGCCATTTTTTGCTGTAGATATATGAGCTTAGGACTCTGCTCTCAACATTTGAACAATCCGGTGAACTGCCCCTACTCTGATGGAAGCTTACTAAACCATTCTCAACTTCTGCTTTCTTCTCTCCATCTGCCAACAGGGGACACTGAATGTACACCCCACACAACTGTCCTAATGTTGCTTTCATTAGCCATTATATGCTGACTCTGTGGCATCAGAAGTTTTTTAAGTTAATTAATTAATTAATTTTATATCCCCAACATAGCCTCCTCTCTCTTCTTTTCCCACTTTCTCTCCCCTTTCCTCCACCCCATTACAACACCCTCCATATTCACTCAGAAAAGGGCAGGCCTCCCATGGGTATCAGAAAGGGAAAATGTATCAAGCTGCTGTAAGACCCGTTACCTCCTGTATTCAGACTGGGGAAGGTAATCCAGCATGTGGAATAGGTTCCCAAGAGCCAGCCTAAGAGCTAGGGACAGATCTGAGCCCATTGCCAGGAGTTCCACAAATAGACCAAGCCACACAGCTGTCACATATATGCGGTCCTGTGCAGGCTCCCTGGTTGTTGGTTCAGACTCTTGAGTTCCCATGAGCCAGGCTAGGCATTTCTGTGTGTTTTCCTCCAATGACCCTTACGCCCTTGGCTCCTATGATTCCTTCTTCTGCTGGACTTCTCAGCAGGCCTCTCCAATGTCCTTGACCTAATGTTTGGCCGTGGGTCTCTGAACCTGCCTCTATCAGTCATTGGATAAAGGTTCTCTGACTTATCAATCTGGATCAAAGCATGGCCAGCTCAGGCTCTGCTTCCTCTACTGCCAGGAGTCTTAGTTGGGGCCATCCTTATAGACTTCTGGAAGTTTCCCTTACATCAGGCCTCTATTCAACTTGGTAAAGCCCCCCTTTTCAGTCATCTCTCTCAGTACTCTTCCCCTCCATCCACTCCCCAATCATATCAGAAGTTGTATGTTTATTTGTTCTATGAACTTAAATAATTCAAGTTCATTATTCCTGAAGAAGAACTGTGCCTGTGCCCATCACAATGGGCACCTCAAGTTCTGGGGTAGAGACCACAGTCAGCAGGTTGTAGCTGGGTGGGGCTTCTCTGAGAGCTATGATTTGGGGCTGTTTAAATATTCAGTCTAGTACTATCTGAGAGCCAAGTGTAATGCATGCTCAGTAAATATTTTTTGCCATATTTACACAATGTCATGGCTTGAACATGATTTGAGGCCTTCCTGGTCCATCAGTATCAGCACACATACAAACTCACAGAGACAGTGGCAGCATGCACAGGGCCTGCATGTCTAAGCCAAATAAGGTCTCTGCCCTGAGAGGGGGAGCAGACAGAAGCTCCTGTCCCTAGCCCAGAAGCTGTCTCCAACTGACAATTGCTTATTAAGGAAGAATTAGTTTTCTCTCATGGAGTCTCACTGGGCATACAAACCACACTGAAGGATCAATCCCATGCTCAGCAGTAGATGGCTAATATAAAACAAACTTAGCGGTACTTTTGGAGGTCTTTTTTTGTCTCACAATGTTTTGTTTGGGATTTATTTTTCTTTCTCTTAGAGAGCTTTTGTTTATTTTTCAGGCTTCCCAATTTTGTCTTTTTAAAAAATTATTATTTTATTTTATTACTTAAAAATTATCAATCCAAATTCCCACTTCCTTCCCTCCTCCCACTTTCCTCCCCCTCCCTCCACACACCTTCCCCCTCCCCCCTCCAATCTTAAGAGAGGGCAAGGCGCCCTTCCCTGTGGGAAGTTCAAGGCCCTCCCCTCCTACATCCAGGCTGAGCAAAGCCAGTACATATAGTAGAGACCAATCCCAGTGCCATTATCATTGACCCCCCAGTCTGCCCCAACTGTCAACCACATTCAGAGGGACTAGCTTAATCCCGTGCTCATCCAGTTGGAGTTGGTGAGCTCCCATTAGCTCAGGCACATTGTCTCAATGGGTGAACCCCTCATGTTCTTAACTTCCTTGCTCATACTCTCACTCCTTCTGCTCCTCAACTGGACCTTGGGAGCTCAGTCTTAATGAGGTTTCCTTGTGTGGGTTCAGTGTCTATCTGGGCTACTTGTGCTTTTCTTTTGACCCCCCCCCATTTATTTGTTTTGTCTTTTTTTGCTTTTTTAAAAATTTTATCTTATTTTTTAGATTCCTTTCTGTATTCTAATGGGAGAGAGAGAGAGAGAGAGAGAGAGAGAGAGAGAGAGAGAGAGAGAGAAAGGGTGTGGATTTGGATGGGTGGGGAAGTAGGAAGAATCTGGAAAGAATTCAGGGAGGGGAACCTCAATCAGAATGCATTGCATGAAAATCAATAAGTAAAAAGAATATGGTTTGACATCATTGAAACTCTTGTTGAAGATTATCATTGTTGCGATTTTGGGATTGGGCCTTTAAGAAGGGCCACAGTCGTGGTCACTATCCAGTGAGTGGATAGTGAAAGGTTCCTAAGCACAGTGGAATTTTATTCTTCTGTCAAGAAAGATGAAATTCTAGGAAAATGGATGAATCTAGAAAATATAATATTGAGGTCAACCAAACTCAGAAAAACAAAACAAAACAAAAAAAACCAAGCAAACAAACAAAAAAACCCCACATGTTCTCTCTATATGTAGACTCCAGGCCGATATATATGAATTCATGTATGAATATGTTTGTGCGAGTGTGCGGGTAAATGTTGGTAGAGCCTAAAGGCTGGCAGAGAGCTCGGGGGATGAGGAGGGTGAGCTGTATAATGATATATAATAGCATGCTAGCTAATTTTAAAAACCTTTTGAAGAAAGGATTAATACTTTTCTCCAGGGAGGAGGCTAACTCTCGCCTGGGTCTGAGGGCCAAGGTGAGGTCCCCACGGTCTTTGTGTTCTGTTTCTCTGGCACTGACCCTTTCTTTCTCAGCACATTTCCACAAGGCAGGTGGCCCATCCCAGAGGCTGAGCAGACATCTCTGCCACACTCTTGGTCTTCTCAGCCCTTAGACTTTCTTAGCATCAGCTCTTTAGTTACAGCAGTGGAAAATGCACCGTCTCATGTGTGGGAGACTTGCTTCCTTTGGAGCTCTTTTACTTAGTTCCTGGGTGGAAATATACCGTGCTCTCCCCTCCCCCCGCCGCCGAATGTTCCCCTGAACTGGCAGCTAAAGCCTCTGTAATAAAAGATCTAATAAGAGCTGCTAGAGGAGCAATGAACTGAACTTAATTAAATCCTGTTTGGTAGAAGTAAACAGAAGAATGTCCCACTAATAGCAACGATCACAGGCGGTGAGAGAAATCCTGCTTCAGGCTGCTATACCTGACTTCTTTACTCTTGGCATAATATTTGTGCTCAATTCCACTTACTTCCTTTCTTTTGAAATAATCTAAAGTGGAAAATGCCAACAATTAAGGAAGTAGCATATTGTATAAGCAAATGTGTCACTCATTTTCGACCTTCAGCCATGTCGTGGGTTACTCAATTGCTTGCTCTTTTTATTACTTTCTCTAGGCACCTGTTAGAAGAGGCCTGGAAGTTGGGCGGGATGACTCCTTTTATTAAATAGCCATCGGTAATCAAGTTCTCTGCCGGCATTTCAAAACAACCAGCAGACAAACTTCTTAATTTGTTTTAACTAGCACCAACGGCCTAGGCCTCAGCCGACAAGTGGCTGTTCTCACGGCAAAGTCACGATTTGGATTTTGTAACTCAGTGACTTCAAAGCTGTGGGCGGGGAAGGAGATATTTTAAAATAAAACAGCACAAGATAAATTTGGAATGAGGATCTCTATGCAGAGGGTATGAAACTAATTGGTTTTCTTGTTCTAATTCTGTCATATTTTTTTGGTTTGGTGTTAGATAAGTGTATGGAATGTATTCAATACTGAAAGTATAAGACTTCAAGTGACATAGGCTCCGTTTAAAATGTCCATTCTAATTGTGAATGAGTTCATTAAGTTGCACTTTGGGGGTCTGTTAATTTTGGTGTGTGTTGTTTTTACTTATTTGCAATTTTTATATAAATGCCATTAAATAATAAAAATCATGATTATTTTAAAAAATAGCTGGATGCATTTCTTGGCATGAATCATGTTATCAAAGAACTCAATACCACTTTCCCAGTAATATTGGCATGGCAGCATCATCTGTCACCTTGTGATTCCTTCATTACAAGAGCAGTCTTGACTGAGATGTTCTCTGCAAGAACTGACATTATGATTAAACAAACAAACAAAAAACCAAAATGGTGTTTGCCTCACTCAGCTTCCTTGGTGTAATTTTTTAATTTCTGAGTCTCAACATCAAATATATGTCTTTTTGATATTGTATGCCACTACAGGAGAGCTTAATAAAGCATTTGCTGCACACCCATGTCTGAGACTTCCCATGTGAAAATGATCTGAACTGAAGTAGCTGCCCATAAATTCTGAGGATTCATGCAAAGGGGTGAACTGGGCTGGTGACTTCTTCTACAGCACTGCTGTCACTTAAAGAAGACTGGCCATGCAAGGAGGGTGAACTGAGCTGGTGACTTCTATGGCATTGCTGTCACTTAAAGAAGACTGGCAAACTAAAGTGATTCAAACCCATGCACTTCATATGTTTTCCTTCTGAAAATGAAGTGACCTGTCACCTTATGTGAAACAAATGGCAGCATGAAATGCAATGATACAAATGGATATCTTTTAAAAGCAAAAATAGAATTTTGGAATGGTTACATCCGCTACTAAGAATATAAGACCCGCCCCCAAATTAAAAGAACATTTCTAATAAGATTATTAGTGATATTGACAAGAAGTGTGAGTTTGCTATTGTTATATAATGAATATAAACTTTAAGAATCTGTGACACATAACGTCATAAACAACACGTGGCTAAAAGACCCACACAGAGTCTGAATAGATACTAGATATTAAATAAACAACAAAATGACTGAAGTGGTTTAAGATTCTGTATGACAGCTTACCTTTGAGAACTGACCCCATATTGAATGTAAGTTAGTAAGGTGCTGTAGGGCACATAAGCTTCATAAGTTTCCAGTAGAATGACATTGGAGCCCAGAGTCTCACTGCTGTATGTACACAAAGGAAGTGAAAAAGCAAGCCAAACAGATGCATGTATGCCAACATTCACTGCAGCTCTATCATCATCATAGCTAAGAGATGGACTCAACCAGGATTTAGATCAATGGATGATTTGATAAGGACAAGTGGCATACACACACACACATGCACACACACACACACTCGCACACTCACTCACACATACCACACACACAATACAATACTATTCAGCCTTCAAATCAAAATCTTGCCATTGGGACACCACAGATGAACCTAAAAATTCAATTCAATTTTGGATACACCAAAGAACACGCACAGCAATCTGAAAAATCTGTGACAGCACTGTCATGTTTTCCATCCACACATTTAGATAAGTCTGGATTTTCCTCATGAGTATCAATCAAAGCAACATGTGGAGGATTTTTGTGTGGCCTCAAAGACTTCTGCAGGTCACACTTCCTCTCCATTCAGATCTGCTTTTCTACTTCTCAGTTTATTATTTTTTCATTTTATCAAAATGATCACAACTTGTATAAGGTACTAGATTCATCTCCTTTCTTTGATACCTAAGATATTTATATTCATTTTAATTTTACAATTGAATTTAACTTTAGTTATTCAATACTACCAACTTTCTGAACTTTTCTTATGTTTTTATGTTTTCCTTTATCTCTGGCATTGCAAAGCCATCATTTCTTTTTTTTTTTTTTTGGTTTTTTCGAGACAGGGTTTCTCTGTGGCTTTGGAGCCTGTCCTGTAGACCAGGCTGGTCTCGAACTCACAGAGATCCACCTGCCTCTGCCTCCCGAGCAAAGCCATCATTTCTGCAAGAGTTATTTTAAATATATTACATTTAAATTACTTTAGACTTTAGTAGGCATTTGTGGTCTGGGTGAAGGGCTTCTCCAGCTTTGTATTCTAAATTTCAGGTAACTAACCAGTAGTGGACTATGTGTCTCAGTATGCTTGTGAAGGGCTCTCTTAATCCAGATTTAGCATCGTTATCCTTGTTGCTGCCACAAAAGGCACACTGACTTAAAATTCTAGATATTCCTTTTCTGTCCTCAGGACAGTCCATGTGTGTCCAGACTCTGCAGTGAGCAAGACTGCCTGGCTTCAAACACCGCTTTTACCATTTTACTAATCATGGAAATGTCCCACTCCATCTCTAGATACACCAATCCTTAACACACTAAGTTATTGTCATAAAGAAAATCTCATGTTGCTGATCAAAATGAAAGTAAACAATACATCCAAAAAATGAGTTTGGAAGCAATGGAAATAACTGAATTTCAGACTCTATGCAGAAACGTTTACAGCAAAAGCTGAAACTTCCAGACGAGGCTCTTTACCTTTGGAGCTAGTGGAGTGATTTAAATCAGGGCAAGCTGCAGTCAGCATGCTTCACAGAAACAAACCTCACCACTAAAGCTCTCAATGACGTATGAGACAGCTGAGCAATCCCGCGGACAGGAAGATTCTCCCCGACAGGGGACAAGAATTCAAGCTGCGTTCTGGCATTTTCAGCATAGGACTTTTCCAAAACAGCTCTGGGGAACTGTTAGAGAAGGCATTGTGCCCAGAGTCCTGTAGAAGTCTACAGCAAAGCATACCAGCGTAGTCTGCAGCTTCAGGGTTACGAAGAGCTGAGATGCGATGGGAAACACCCTGGTTGCTTTCCCAATGATCTTCCACTCCAATCACCATTAAGAGAGCAATGCAAGTTTCATGGATCAGTTAAAAACAAAACCTAAATCACCATGTCTAGATATCCAAGCTACTTATGTGTGTGCCACCACATACTAAGACAAGGCACAATGTCACATGACCTGCTGATGTCAAAGGAATACTTCCCTGAGAAGCTTACCAAATCTCAGTTTCTTCAATACAAGGAGTATTAGATTTGAAATGTTACGAGATATACAATATGGTTTTTATTAAATAAATACATTTTATGAGGGTGGTGGAGGGTAGTTGGCAACAAAAACGTTTAGCCTGCTAAGTAGAGAATGAATGAATCCAGGCAAAAAGTCTAAAATTAATACAATATAATGACTATAAAACATGAATTTCAAGCTAAAATGAATCAAACATTGAAATGAAAGTGTGAGATTGACAGGAGTAGTGTTGAGCAAATTCCAGGATGATCCAGTTGTTCCTGTGTCTGATTAGAGAAGGCCGTCACATCTATGAGCACAGCAACTCTCGGGCTGTGAATGAGTTCATGCATGGGGTAAGATATGCTCTAAGGAGGATCTACCAGCTTTGTTGCAGTCAACACTATTAGTGACCTGCTTCTAGAACGGACTGCCTCTTTTGTCTCCCCCATTGTCTTCCCTTGTCATTAATCACACAGACTCCCTGTGTGTTAAATCAGTCGATTACTTTCAATTTCTAATTTCAAGACATGTTCATCACAGTGATATGATCCTATTGGATCTCAGTTTCCCCAAGTGGAAGATACTGTGGATAATGATTATAACTCTTCATCAAGTCATTCTGATATTAAATAAAACAGTAACAATAATAACTCTTATACTGGGATTCCTGTGTGTCAGGCACTTCTCATGTTCATTAAAGTTTTAGCCTCTATAGCAGCCTGACTGCAACTGTCCTTATCTGTGGACACTCAAAGTGCGTAAGTAGCTTACCAATCAATGGTCATGACTAGTCAGAGAAAGATTTGTAATTTTAGAAATTCAAGAGTTGGGCACACAGTTGTCTCAGAATGTGGTCAGAATGTGGTGTGACAGAGTGGTATGGCTGGAGTCAGGAACTCCTCAAAACCCAAAGTCACAGAGATACTGGCAGTTGCAAGGATTTTGATAAACACCACCCACCTACTTCTCAGCTCTTCTGCATGAAAGTGGATGACATTCATCACTGTACATGCAGAGAGGGAAAAAAATGACATCATGTTCTTAAGAAGAAGTTGTTACCCAAGGATGGCAGAGAAAAGTCTGAAATTCATCCTTGGAAAGCAAGAGAAAAAAATAATTCAGACCCAGAAGAGTTTTGAGTGGTGGGAGAAAATCGGGGCTATTTCTTGATAACTTTTCTGGGGGTTTAGATGAAACTAAAACATAAGGAGAAATGAATTGTTCTTTTTTTAAAAAAAATTAAAATAAGGGGGCCTGTCCAGTATAGTGAAAAGCTGTTTTATTGATTAGGTTTTTATAGTATGTTATTTCATAATGCAATTAAACATTTGAGGTAATAAAATACATAAAATTTTGCTACTATGAAGGAAGATGCTAGGTAAAATTATTTAAGTGAGTCTGGTGATGGTGGTGCATGCTTTTAATCCCAACACTCAGGAGGCATAGGTAGGCAGATCTCTGTGAGTTCAAGGCCAGCCTGGTCTACAAGAGCTAGTGCCCCCCGCCTCTGCCTCCTTCAGCAAATCCTACTGGCGTGCATCACAAAGCTGTATACTGTGTGTGTACATGATGTAATTATAGGTTCACATATGTGGTTTTTGCTTACTTACGGGTCTTCTTGCACATGTGTGCATGGAGGTACAGAGACTAGCCATTGATATGGGCATCTTCCTTAATGGCTTTTTATCTTTGTGTGTGTGTGTTCCAAAAGTTTTTCTCTTGCCAATTTCATGTTGTCATTCACTCCCCTTAACTATGCCTAAGCCTCTTCCATTTGATACAGATTCTTTGACTGAACTTGGAGCTCATCCATTTGTTTAGGCCGTTTGGCTAATAATCAACTATAGAAATCCACCTGTCCTCACCTATCCTACCAAGTGCCAAGGGTACAGACACACATGCTGCAGTGCCTGGCTTCTAGAAGGGTGTTAGTGTGTTTGAACTCAGGTCCTCACACATCCGTGGCAGGCAGTTCACTGACTGAGCCTTCTCCCCAGCCCCAAAGTGAATATTTTAGAATTATCGTGCCTGAGTTTATGTACTGAAGTCACCCACTTTGACTCTGGCTGTTGGCTCAGGAGTGGAATTAAAAGAAGCTATCTTCTTTCTCACTGAATTTGGTCTCCTTCCTGTTCCACGTTTCCTTTTTTCTTCCTTTGTGTTAACACATCATACACCCCAGTACCCCCACCATTTCCCAGCCCTCTGTAGCTGCCTTACACCCTCGTAGCATCCACTTGCAAGGGGAAACTTAAAAAGAAATGATAAAAGTATTAAATAATAAATTAAAAACACAAATAAGAACTTTAAAACAAACAAATAAACAAACAAAAGAGCTAGTGCCAGGATAGGCTCCAAAGCTATACAGAAAAACCCCGTCTTGAAAAAAAAAATTTAAACGAACCAGTATTATATTTGATATCACTTATTTTAATTATTTGATGTATATCAAACATAATACTACTATAATGGGCATTACTAGCTTGAAAATATGCTTTCCAAGTGTAGCAAAGGGGAAAAAATGAAAATCTGCAGAGCTTGGAAGAAGCGAGGACAGCAAGAGCATTTCCCACAGCCTTCTCTTTGCATTAGAAATACCACTGAAGAAACTGGAAGATCTGTAGCTACAAAAATGAAATTCTTAGCAGAAATATGCAATTTGAAATGCCAGGAGGTTACTGAAGTTTTCTGATAATTCTGTCTTTGAAAAGACATCAGACAAAATTTATCTGGATCAATAATAAAAAATACAAATACAATTTGGGCATTATTTAAGAAGAGTACAAGTAAAATTGGCTTTTCGCCATAGCTGCATTGCTAAGCTGATGGCAGGTTTTACTTACAAACTGTATGCCATATACGTCCAAAAATCCTATGAAAAAATGTAACCCAGGACACCACCATGTCAGGTGAACATCAAATTGCTTGAAATAATTATGATAGAATTTATATGGCACGGCGCTGTTTTATACCTTTTAACTTTGAATTTTATTAAAAATAAGATGAGTTTTAAATGTTGTTTAGCAGAAAATAAATTCATAGGAAGAATTTTATTGTTTTCATTTTTGTTTGTTGAGACTAAATCCAAGGCCTTGGGCATTAGGAAGGAATGATCTCATTGAGCCTTACCTTCAACTCTCCTGAGAGGTTAACATATGCTCCACAACAACCCCCAGAGACTGTTTAAATGAGCGCCTCACTATAAGTCACTAGTGCAGGACTTCAATTCATATTTTTTACAGGTTGGGATACAGTCAGATGGAACATGCACCAGTCACTGATAATACAATATAAATTGACTAGTACATTTGGAAGGAAATCTGAGAGGTCAAGTCCTCCACATGCACAGTTACAGTGGCCCAGAGCATCAACCTGAGCAGAATCTAGAGAGAGGGGAAGGTGAGGCTCCCTAAAAGCTAAAAGAGTGGAAACACTAAGCATGAGGATAGGGCAGAGGCCTGATCATAACCCCACTTGCGGATATTCCAAGGACTTGGCCCTTGTACACTTAGTTTGCAAGGCTTATTCATACAGTGGACTTAACCTCTGGGTGGATTCCAAGGCTCTAGCTGGGAAGAGGCAATAGTGTAAACATACCATGGAAACCGAGGGCACTGAAGACGGTTGCCTGGGGAGATTCTGGGGGAAGGTGGGAAGAACTTACTCTCTTGGAATAAAGGGCAAGTTAGACGTTTCAGGCCCTCATGGGAAAAGGAAGTAAACCTAGTGCAGGTGAATTTGCAACGACTTCTCAACTGCCAGAGCTCACACCCATATCTTTGGTTGGTCTCAGGGGTAATAAAGGAAGGCAGAAAGTTTAGATTTATTTTATCATTGCCTTTGATGTGTTTGATGTCTTAGATACATGTATAAATAGTTAGATGAGCTGGTAGGGTTTGTGACTGAAGGTCTCCTCTCTGTCTACGAACTTTGCCTAGGTCAGATTTCAGGGGGTTTTGTTTGTGTTATCCTTCTTTTCTGGTTCCTATAGTAACTACTGCATCCATTTTGAGGCAGCGGAAGTTGTGAGTCCTGCTAACTATATGATTCAGATGAAGTCAACCCACCCTCTGGGCAATTCTGCTACTTTATTAACTTTATTACTTTATTACCGTGGCCCTAATCACTAAACTCTCAGCCACAGATGAATGTTTCCACACTAATGGTGCTATGCTTTAAATCAACATCTGCCAGTGCCTTCTCATCACCTCTCTCTTGCACAACAGCCAAGTGTGTTCCTGCTCAGTAGAGCAGAACTCTAAGTTTTAAAAAATCCAACTTCATTGTAACTTCTTGTCTCCAAGATCTATTACTTTGTCCTGGGAAGAAATCAGCCTGACCTGCCTCTTGCCTCCAGGTTTGGTGACCTTTACCTGTTGTGCCACCTAACTAGTTCTGAGTGCCTTTTCTGACATAAACCTTTCTTCTCATGGTTGCATTTACACTCCAGGGTCTCTCACGTTTGAAGAAGCTGGTTTGTTTTTAAAAATATGTACTCCTTCACGCAGAACAAACCAACTACATTATTTCTTCTAAGTCTCCCAAGATTTTAGAAAACACATCTACAAGCAGTAGGGTTGAGTAGACACTCACTAGTGGTCAGCACATGGCCGGGTCATTAGAACACTGAGTCTCTGTCTAATGGTTTCCTCCCTCCCTCCCTCCCTCCCTCCCTCCCTCCCT
>NC_022020.1:13995792-14012627 GCF_000317375.1 Microtus ochrogaster | reverse complement strand
GTGTGGCTTCTTCCTGTCTCTTTCTCCTCTTTCTTCTTCTCCTCCTCCTCTTCCTCCTCTTCCTTCTCCTCCTCCTCTTCATCTTCCTTCCCTCCCTCCTCTTCTTCTGCAAATAGACCCCACCCTCTCCAGCACATCTCAAGTCTACCTTCTCCAGTCAATACCAGTTTGTTCCTTGAGCAAACTCTTGTGTTCTGATGGCTTTTGTTCTTTGGTATGCAGTTATACACTTTACAGTATTCTGTATGTCCGTAGCTTCCATGTTATGCATGAGCCTGCCTCTCTGAAGATTATAAGTCCTTTAAAGGGTAAGATCATGCCACAGGTTCTCACTGCTGTCCTTTGCACACCCAGTGCTGCACATAGCAATCCATCACGTAACGGACGTCCTTGGTTGGAGTTACACTCGTAGGCCTTGCAGGACTTTCAACCTGCACACTGTTTATTCAGACATCAACGCATTTATCACAGGCGTTTTGAAGTGTATCGTGTGAGGTCCCTGTGACTCATGGTCCTATCCAGTTCATCTTTTTTATCTTGCAAAGTGCCCAAGATAGCACTATTTATATAAAGAACTCAGCAACACTGGTTAATTAAGTTTCTATTAAATTTTAACTTCTCCACAGCATTCTGTATACCTTCTTTTTGTGGAAGAGCGATTGCCACAGTTAAAGATGATTATGCCGGAAAATAAACTGTATTGACATTTGGCACATGCAAAAGTGAAAGAGTGCTTTAATGCATTTCTAAGCGTTGCATTTTAAACTTAAAATTCAGTTCTCAATCCTTCAGTGAATAAGGAAACCCAATGACAGATGTTAAAATATAGGTACATCTAATATAAATGTCAATTTATCCGTTTGTTTTGCTGTGCTCAGTCTAAGATTTTACTTCATTGTTAATGCCATTACAGATTAGTATAAGTATAATTATCAAAGAAAAATGAAAATGATTTTCCACTGTTACACTGAAGATAGCCTCAGGATTGAGCCAGCTAGTAACTGGTTACCTTTTCCTGTTTTTGTCTTTCTACTTTGATTTACTCTGACAGCATTTAGTTCCGTATAGGACAGATTTTTTTATGGAAAGATTATTCACTAAGCCTTTGAGTAATTTTAATTAAAATTCAGTTCAAATTCACCCTTTATACTTGGAAGACGCATCTGCCATGTTTCCCCCACTTAAGAACTTGAGCTGAAAATATGAGCATTTGTCCCGTTATCCAAGTGCTGCGTCTGTGTGAGGCAGAAATAGCTTCAGAGGACAATTCTCAACACATTCTGGAGAATTATGGCTTTAAAAATGTAGCTTTCAGAAAGCAACACTGATGCCTTCTTCTGGGACCTGACGCACTTCTGTCTGTATGACATAACGAATTCTCGCTCAGCGTGCAAAGCTAATCCCTTGAGCCTTTCCTGACTCTGGGTTCTTTTGTGTGACCCAGAGGAAGTCCGTAGTGTAATACCTACCATATAACAAGAGTCTAGAAGAATTTCTGAAAGAGTGAATGAACTGATAAATGATTAGATATTATGGAATGAAGACCCTGCCTGTATCTTCTTATTTCTTCTCCTTGTAGTTATCTGTAGTTAGGGGTTCTAGCGTAGCCAAGAATATTCTCCCAATATAGCAATGCTTTGACCTCCTGACACTAATTGATAGAGACTAAAAATAATATCATGGGATCCAGAAAGATGAAGTGCTTGTGCAAGTAATAAAAGGAGAATTGTATCAATGTATTTTTATTTTTTGGAAAGACATTTCCATCTTCCAGGAAATTCTTTAAAAATGTAATTCTATTTTCTATCACGAATAGAGCTTTCTTTGGGTACATTATGATGGTATTGCAGACATTAATTAGCCCAAATGAAAGTATTCTCCAGGTCCATCAGTTAGTCTGGCCTTGCTTGAGGCAAACGGTCCTGATTCCTGAGTCAGATCTTCTGGCTGTCTTAGGGAAGCCTGCACTTTAAGTCCTAACCCTGTGTTGGGATGCGTAGCTATGACACACCTGATGTGCTCCATTTGACTGGTGGATCAGGAGTTTTGTCGCACAGTGGTCCTGGCATAGGCTCTAACACACAGCTGTATTCACTATCCTGGGGCGCTTATTAGAAAAGGATGTGTCATTGTTTCTTGTTTCATAGCATACAATGTTACCAATAATACACACCAAACTAGTGGTTCGTTTTTGATCAAATCAATGTAGGTTACTGAAAACAATTCAAAATATTCTTATTGTGCTATAGGGGACAAAGCTAAAGTCTTGCACATAATTGGCAAGAGTTCTGCTAGCTTACATCTCTCACCTCCTGTTTAAGGTCCTCTATTATTTTCATATAGCTCCCTTTTGAGTCGATTTCTTCTAATTCTTCTGGATTAGGGTGTACAATTCTTCTTATTTCGGGATCCCTGGATTCTGGTGATGTCATGTTGCCTTTCAGGTTGTTGGAGGAATTCTTGCATTGGCGCCTTCCCATCTTTTCCTTCAAATGGAGCCAGGAGAGGCCTGGTGTCTTGGTCCAGACCTTGCTGTGATTGATTCTCTGGGTGTATCTCTTCAGTGTAGAAGCAGGAACCGTTCCCGTCCAGATGGGATTCCTCAGCAACCGTCCAGATGGGATTCCTCAGCAACTAAACCTAGCTTACATCTCTCAAGGTGTTCTTTTCATGATAAAATATTTTAGTTGCAGACATGAGTTAGATAGACATGCATTTCTGATTTCTTCCCCCATCTCACTAAGTATAATGGACCAATAAAAGTGCATGCATTTTGACATTTTGATTTATATACATTGTGATATTATTAAATGAAAATAATTAGCATAGGTCACCTTACATACTTGAATTTTCATAGGCACATTTAAGATGTCAGAAAATATCAAGTATATATCATTATTAATTGCAGTAACTATCCAGTTTCATTGTGGTTGCTGTGGCAAAATATGCTGATGAAAAGCGTCTTTGGAGAGCAAGGGTTTCTTCTAGCTCATGGTTACAGGTTCAGTTCAACATTGCTGGGAAATCAAGGCAAGGTCTTAAAGAAGCTAGTCACGCCACATGTCAGTGAAGAGTAGAGAGATGATATGCACACAAGGCTCGTAGTCAGCTAGTTTTCTCTCTGCTCAGACAGCCAAGGACCCAAGCCCCGGGAATTGTGCCTCTCACTTCAGGCTGAGTCTTCCCATATGGACCAACCCAATTAACAAAATCTCTCCCAAGAATGCCTCCAGACTCAGCTGATCTGGAAAATCTTTCATGAAGGTTCTCTTCCTGGGCGGTTCTGCATTGTGTCAAATGGACAATTAAAACTGACCATCACAGTATTCATGCTCTTTAGAAGATCTCCACAACTCACTGGATCTAGCGGAATTTTATATCCTTCACCCAACTCCCTCCCTGCTAACTCATTACACTTCAGCCCACAGTCATCACCATAATCTCTGAAATTCTACATATAGGAAAGGTTGGGCAGTATTTTGTCTCTCTTTGGTTTATTTCACTTTGCATAATTCTCAAGGTCATCCATGTTGTCTTCAAAAAGTATTCCACTATTGATGGATGTACACACACTACATTTTTATTATTTCTTCATCTATTGATAGACATGTGGGTTGATTCCTTACCTTGGCCCCTGTGGACAGTGCTGTAATGAACAGGGGACCATACTTATTCTCATTCCCTTCTTTTTCTTTTTAATACTCCTAATCTGCTTATATCTCTTTCTTTTTTGGCACTTTGTTATTTGTGCTAATCTCTTACTGTGTCTAATTTAATCTTTTCTTTATTTTTTCTTAGCATACACAGTAACAGAGTTGCTTCTGCTTTTTTGTGCATACTTAGTTTCGGTTGCTCCCTCTCCTACCTCTCCAAAGGTACTCCCAATTACTGTTTGTGATCTCTTAAGAATATAGTAGCAGTTCCCATAAATTTTACCTCCTCTTAAAACTATTTTTGCTGAATCTCTACATTATGTATTATACATAATACATAATACAATAGTTTCTCTTTATATATACATATATATATATATTTGTTTCATACAATGATTTTGAAGTAAACTTGTTTGTTCAAGTGCGCTAGCAACACATATGCAGTAGTATTTGGAAATCTGAATAAGTAATCAAAACTTTAAAAGGACATTTTCACAAAATAGCCTCCAGTGTGGCTCAGACACCTCAAGGCATTTAAACCACAGGCCAGGTGCAACAACAATGTGCTTCTTGGTTTGTACCAAGCTGAGTACAGGGTGAATGCATCCTTGTTTCCTTGTGCCCCCTCCGCACCTTCCTTATGTTCTGAGACATTACGGATTCCTTTTTTTTTCTGAATCTTCAAATGACTGATTTCCACAAGCAATTTTGTATATAGGTATCTGAATAACTATTAGGCTGCTTTATTAACAGTTATGTTATTACAAAATCATCTTTAGTGTGGGTTCAGCATGGCCACTTCCCATTTTCTGGTTTATATCATTAACATGTTGAAGGAGTAGCCTCATGTAGAGATGGTCTCTCCTTCACATCTCACCTCCATGCATCCCAGCTCCTTTCCCCATCATAACATAGAACCGACTTCTAATGGGCTCATTGACCTCTGAAAGACAAGTTCACAAAGAGTCAGTAGACACCTTCCTATGTGCTTCTTATAATACTACACATCACTACTTCTCCCCTAAATGGACCTTTCTCTGGCTTCTGTAATACAATTCCCCCTTGATTTCTCTTCCTGTCTCTGGGTAATTGTTCCCAGTATCACTTGGTAATGCAATTCTCTTTTCTTAACTAAAATGATTGTTGTTCCCTGGAATTCTTCCTCTGTTGTTTTTCATCTATGAGCACATGTATGTTGAAATAATACATCTCTTATGACATTAACTGCCTATACACAAGCAACTTCTAAATTAATCTCCATACTAGACACTTTTAATAAAAATTATTGTCTTTGCCTTTATTATTGATGTGTGCATGTATATGTATGTACGTGTTTGGGTATATATATGGAGGTCAGAGGATAACATGGGAAGTTGGTCCTTTTCCTCTATCTGCATTTGGGCTCTAGGGATTGAATTCAGGTTTCCAGGATTGGAGGTAGCAGGTTCTTTTTAACTTTTGAGCCATCTTGCTGGTCTTCAAAATAAGATTTTTCCCTGTGTAATTTCTGTCACTATGAATGTTGCCATCCTGCTACCAGAGCATGAACCCCAAATCATGCATGTCTTTTCCTCCCGATCCCTCACAAATCTCTAATTAATGTTGATTCTATTCATGAAGTGCCTTAGGCTTTACTTTAAAATCATTATCACTGCCTTTCCTTTAGACTAAATTATTATTATTTTTCTTGTACTCTATGGTACCTTGCCTCTGCCATTGTTCCTGCCTAGGATTTGCTTCTGGTACCATTCCCTGTCTGCCAGCCTTACCTTGTACCACTCATTATGAAACACCGGATCCTCTAGCCAATCAAAGCCATTTGCAGTTACCCAAAGTTGTCACACTCTTTCCTCTTCACCATATCTTAAACTGCTTGTAACCGGATCCAGAACAGTGTTATGTGTTCACCCTGTCCATCCTACTCAGTCTGCTTGTTTAAACTTGTGGCCTTAAAAAAAACAAAAACTTTCAGCTCATTCTTTTCTTCTCCCTCTATGAATCCTCTGCCTTCCTTCAGGGGCTCTGTTTTATCTGTTACATGAAGTTATCATCATCTTACTCTGTGTAGCTCTTGCTCACGCTCTGTGAGTTTCCCAAGGGGAGAGAACGAATATTAAGATAACATACAGCCATTGGTTCATGGCTGCTGGCCAAAGTAATGATGAATGAATAAAAAGGAAACTTAATGCCTTGGTTTTCCTCACTATGAAAACTCATTTGCCTATTACTTTTATAAAAATTGCAAATGTTGTATCAAAATTGCCCACAAATATTTTCTTTTGCTTCACTATAATACCTTTTTGAAATTTTTCTTCATAAGCGGCATAAAGCCATTGTACACATCTCAAAATCCTGCTTCTTAATAATAGAAGGCATGGCATAAGTCTTCAAAGATTTCATGAATGAAAGCATCAGTAACAAATGGTTCAGACATGAGAGGAGTGTCCTGTTGGTTACAGGATTATGGCTGAACTCCTGCAGCCCTACACTCCACTATTCTCTATTCATTGTATAGAGAATCATCAGTCCTGTGTTTGAATAAAATGATTAAAAGTCATTCTTGATTTAAAATTCTTTCCAGACTCGTAAAGCTTCTCAGAAGCCCCTCGATTTTATTGCATAATGTTTTCATGGCACTGACAGCAGACCTTCTGCAGCAGTGTGAAGAATAGAGCTGCAAAATAATAGAGCTGAATCTGGCCGGTCATTGCTATTTGGATCAAAGAATGCCTGGTATGAGTTTCCCAAAGATCTCAAGATGCAAACAAATAGAACCAGGGTTGACTTCTTTCTCTGTTACTTTTGGACAACATTGATCTCCCTAGATGGTAATTTTCCTTTCTGAGGAATTAAGAGTGTTGATTATTTCATACATGCTGTCTGCTTTCAGTTTTATTATTTACAGACTTTGGACAAAGATGGAATGGATACAGCATGTTATTAGAGAATTATATTATAGATGGGGGGAGTACAGAGGAGGGGGTGGGGGATGGGAACCTGAAGGATCATCATGATGGTCAGGATGGGACAGAGAAGGAGAATAATAAAAGAGATAGCTTGACAGAAGGGCCTATTATGTGGTTAGGGAGAAACCTGGTGCAGGGAAACTCCTGGGAATCCACTAGGATGACCCCAGCTAAGACTTCAGCCATAGTGAAGAGGGTGCCTGAACTGGTCTTCTTCTCCTGTAATTAGATTGGTGACTACTCTAACTGTCATCATAGATCCTTCATCCAGTAGATGCAGTATATAAGTAGATGGAAGTAGATGCAGATATCCATAGTCAAGCACTGGGCCAAGCTCTGGGAGTCCAGCTGAACAGAGGGAAGAGTGATTATATAAGCAAGAGGAGGTCAAGATCATGTCAGGAAAACAAACAGAGACAGCTGATGGAGCTTGCGGGAGCTCATGGACTCTAGACTGACAGCTAGGGAGCTGGCATGGAACCGACCTAGACCTTCTGCATGTGGTTTACAGTTTTGTAGCTTGGTCCATTTTGGGGGGCCCTTGTCAGTGGGACCAGGATTGATAGACCCTCACACATGAGCTGGCTTTTTGGAACCTGTTCCCTATGGTGGAATGCCTCTCTCAGCCTTGATGCAGTGGGAAGAAGCTTGATTCTGCCTCAGCTTGATATGCCATGCTTTGTTGACTCCCGTGGAAAGCCTTACCATTTCTGAGCAGTGGATGGGGGACGACAGACAGAAGGTTGAGGGAAGGAACGAGAGGAGAGAAGGGTGGGGAACTGTGCTTGGTATGTAAGATAAATAAAAAAATTTATAGAAAAAAGAAAATTATATTACAAAAGAGATGAAGGATATATGCAAAAGAATTATATGTATATATAGCTTTGACTATATACTATTTGCTATATAGTATATAAAGCTGATTTTAAGGCAACGAGTCTAACATAACTTATTATGCATAGAAAACTCTCCCAGGTATGATTAATTGTCATGGGTATTGTTTCTTCAATCAAATATTTGGAAGCTACAAGGCAAGAAGAAGATGAACTGGCAGGGAACCATTTTCAGATAAGCTGAGGAACTGTGAAAGAGTATAACAGCATTTGCTGTTCAATGAAAACACTTGCTAATTATGGTAATAGCTATCCTGATTAAAATATGAGCAGGCAAAGAGTAATCCAGGGCTAGGCACAAAGGGTCTTTCTGGTGCTTTTCATTTCTGTAGGTTGAAGAACTGCAGAATGAAGAGTATATACTTCAGGTCTTTGGTGCTGCTCTTCTGAAGTTGCACACCCTTGCACCCTTCAAGAGTCTGCAATCATTCTGAGAATTTTCTTCCCTGAAATAGTGTTATAGATTATGAAGAAAGAAATGAACTTCTATGGATCAGGATTTGCAAGGCTCAACTCTTAAGCCTAGAGGTTTGAGATTGTGGAGAACAGAATTATATCATTCTACCCACCTGGTTTTCATCACAAGCAAATGAGCTGGTGAATGAAAGGATTGGGAGAAGAATATAAAAAGCTATGCTTTTGAAATGTTCACCTTTTCAAGGTGAAGGTTTGTATGCCAAGTCCAAGAACTATTAAGGCCCAAGAAAAGGAAGTTTAGGTTTATCTCGGAGAATTCATAGTTTCTATGTTCTATGTGGAGAATTTGAATATTTCAGGTAGGTAGAGAGAAGAAAATAATTTCAGCACCTCCTGACTCAAGATCACAGCAATGAGTGTTTCCTTCTAGCTTTTTCTAAATCTGTGTCTACACAGTGTGATGAACTGAATGATTTTGTGTGTGCTGCTGCTATTGTTGGATGATGACATCAACATTTTCCTAAATCATCAGACTTTTAGGAACATCACTGCATGATGCTGAACTCATCAATTGCTTAATAGAGTGCATACCCTCTTACCTTGACACCTGGAGATTTTCATTGTGTTGGTATACCAACACAACAGATGAGGGTATGAAGTTAAGGATTAGTTTTTAAAAACATACTTAATCTAAGAAAGAACATGCAACCACTTTAATCACATAAACGACCATCTAGAGTTTTACTGAGTATATTTATTATGTTTTTAATCATTTTATTTCTAAAAATTTGGTGTGTGGTTATATATGCGTATACATTTTTATGTACCCATGTGTAACTCTTCAGGAAGTCCCATCTTTCCCATGCCCATGGTCCTAGTATGCATATCTCAAAACCAACTGCTTATGTCCGTGCTTCACCCTGAAAGTGAAGATGTTCCTAGTTACCCCTTCTGTTTTCATATGCTATTTCTGAGCACTAAAATATCAGTGAAACATCTTGGAAAGAGCTCTGGAGTGTCCATCTCAGAAGACCTAATTTTTAGACTTCTATTTAGACAGATTTGTTCTGGAAATTATTTAATTTCTCCATCCTCCTTCTCTTTAGATATCAGAAGTGGTCTTTATGGAAAAGGCAACAGTTTCTAGGTGATAGTGGATCTGATTCATCCCAGTTCTGATGAAGAGAACCTTTCAGCCATACTCTTCTGTAAATTCAGTAAAATAAAATATAGCGTGACTGATAATAATGTCTGGTCAAAAGCAGATGGAGGGGAGGGTGAAAGGATTTTTCCAGCTTCTTCAGAAGAAGCTATTTCAAGATGGCCTTGGACAATTGTCTCTGTTCTTGTGTGGTCACTGTTTTTGGTAGATTTTTTTTTTTTACTGTTCCTGATTATACAAAATTTCAATTCTAGTTTCAAACTGGAATATTTGTTAAAAGCTTGGGCAATATTTGTATTTATATAAAATGTTTTTGTATATGACAATATCTGTGTACCTTGGAAATATACAATGAAAAATTAAGAAAATTAAAAGCAATAAGATTAACTTTGTGTAAAGTGATGTTAATTAAACAAACAGTTATTATCTTCTTGGTGAGTTGAGCCCTGAGCCATTATCTCTGAGTTAGAAATCACACACAAATAGAGAAGGGAGTGTCATGAAAGTCATGAAATAGACAATAAAAGTCACTTCACTCGGGTCTTGCTTGAAATAAAATTTGAAGGTAATAATTATAAGAGGCACCAACGTTTTGGTTACTAACAATTTGGCATTGAATTTATTCCCTTGGTTTAGTTCAACTTAGCATCTGCAAATAGAATTGAGGGAGTTAAAACGAGAGCTGAACTTCGTGTATGATACAAAAGCGTATACACTAATCGTGAGACATAAGCCTCTTCCAGGTACAAAGCAGACTAGCAGCTTTCTAAGTTTGAGAACAGCCTGATGTACAGATAGTTTCAGGACAGCAAATAAGGGAACCACTGGAACAGAAAGCTGGTGAAAATGGAATTGAATGAGGAGGCCATGTTCCAGGTTCGTCAAGCAGCTTCAACCACATGGTTCTGACTTTAGTGTCAAGGATAGAAGAAAGGGTTATGGAATCTTCTTCCACAACTAAAGAAATCTGCTGAGACCCAGTAAGCAACAGTGATGTCCCTGCATGTAGGCCTAGAGGGACCATTGCATGAAGCTCTGACTATGAAGTCTAAATTGCCTTGGAGACCCCAAAATGTTGGAGATGCCGGAACTGTGGGGATACCTGCCAAGGAAAGCTGCTAACAGGAAGTGGAAACAATCCAGGAGAAAGAAGTATGTTGGCCGGGGAGTGGTGGCACATGCCTTTAATCCCAGCACTTGGCAGGCAGAGGCAGGAGAATCTCTGTGAGTTCAAGGCCAACCTGGTCTACAAGAGCCAGTTCCAGGACAGGCTCCATAGCTACAGAGAAACCAACCTTGTCTCGAAAAACAAAAAAAAAAGTATGTTGTAGTCAGCAAAGATGAAAGGGATTGGAGAGCTGAAGGGCACTTTGACATCAGACATGGAGTTGCAGCATTTGAAGGTTGCCCTGCTGGTTTTAGGTCTTGCTTTGGCCCAGTGTTTCCTCACAGTGCTCCCTTTCCTCCCATTTGGAGTGGTAATATAATTCTCGTGCCATTATATGTTGGAAGTATGTGATCTACTTTTTTATTTTGACCTTATAAGGAATTACAGTTAAGAGATTGTCATGTGTCTCAGAACAGACTTTGGATTTTAGACTTTTACAGGGTTGAGACTGTTATAGACTATGGGGACTTCTAAAATTGGACTTAATGCATTTCTTCATTGTGCTATGGCTACAAGCCTTTGGGGGCCAGGGAGTGGAACATGGTGATTTGAAAGAAAATGGCCCCCATAGGCTCATAGGAAGTGGCACCTTTAGGAGGTGTGACCTTGTTGGAGTAGGTGTGACCTTGTTGGAGTAGGTGTGGCCTTGATGGAGATAGAATGCCATTGGGAGTGGACTTGGAGGTCTCAGATTCTCAAGCCATGTCTAGTGTGGCAATCTCTTCCAGCTGCCTTTGGATCCAGATGTAGAACTCTCAGCTCTTTCTCCAGCACCATGTCTTCCTGTGTGCCATCATGCTTCCTGAAGATAATGGGCTAAACCTCTGAAACTGTAAGGCATCCCCAATTAAATGTTTTCCTTTATAAGAGTTGCATGGTCTTGGTGTTTCCTAAGATAGCTGCCTATCTCTCAGTAGGCTTGGCTGCATGCACCCACCTCCAAATCACCTAAGCCAATAGAGTAGCTTAACTGTGTAAAATATGAATGGCTCAGCACAGTCCTACTTTAAAAAGATCTAAAATTGGTACTAGCTTTATCAGAACAGTGCAGTGTTAGGGAAGCTTCCCCAGGGGTTGGGTAGGACTTCTGGGATTTCCTTTATTGATGCTACAGCCACTTAAAATTCAAATCAGCATGAACTGTAGTCACAGCGGCCTCAGCTCTAGCCTGGCTACAATCTTCTCTCTTGGATTCCATCCCCATTAGGGCCGTCTGGAAGAGAACGCCCTCCTTGATTATCTGAATTATGCTCCTTGTTTTGTCTCTGGATTGATCTCTATGTTTTGGTGTTCTGAATTACTAATTCTGGAGAAGATACAGAGAAAGGAAGTATGAAAACATCAAGGAAAGCATGGGACTTTGTGAAATACTGCCACAAAATGCCATGGTCCTGAGAGAAAAGTGTTCCCCTCAGAACAATGCCCCTGTGTTACAGGAGCTGATTATAGTCGGGAACATTTCACCTGCCTCTCTTGGTGAGTGTTCTTAGCCCATGAAAGGCTCAAACTAGGAGAAAATAATTATGGGACCTATTCTTATAGAATATATACTTTTGAAAATGGGCTGGAGAATATTCAGCTATACCAAACAAATTTCTCAGCAATCAAAATTACAAAAACTATGAGAGCTTTCCTTAGCAGCCAACTTCATATTTTATCCACCTAGACCTTATACATTAACATAAATTTTAATACTTTTGAGAAATGCATTGCAGTATATTCTTTTATCACCCTGTCCCATTCTTGATTTCTTTAAAGCTCTTGTTCAGAACAATCAAATCACGCAATTTTGTTTTGTGCAATATTTGTTTCAAATTACATCTGCTATATACCCCATATGATTTTTCAGTCCAAGGGGATTTGTAATCAATGTTAATTATAAGAACACCAACAATGGACTAGGAATGAGGAGCTTCTGGAGAAGATGTGTGCCATCTTTGAAATTTGGAGAAAATGCTTTTAAAAGCAGATGAGACAGGATGTCATATGAAGTGAAGGGAAGGCACATGGGTAGCCAGAGGACTTCTATATACAGTTCGGACTCCAGCCTCCACCCAGGAGCAGAAAAATTGATTGTGGATTTTTTTTTCTCTTGCATTGCTTTTCAGGGAAGTATCTGGGTTTCAGAGGTACTCTGAGAACAAACCCTTTGGGACAGGGTAAAAGGCTGCCCGTGATAACTACATATTCAGCTCTTCAAATTCATTGCCCTTCCCTCCAGCCTCACATGTCACCCTATAGGAACACCACCATGAAGTTCCCTAACTTTGCACACATGAGAACCTCTACCATGAACGTTCTTGCCATCTTCCTTACGTAGGGAACACTCATTCATGTATTGGGATCCAACACCAGCACTACCTTCTTCAGGGCATCTTCTCTGGGAACTGTAACCCTCTTGCCCTCGTGTCCTCTAACCCTTAGCTCCACGTGTCGGGGTCACTTTGCTAGACAGCGCCTTCCTCCAGAGCAATCCATGAATTATGATTGAAGTACAAGCTAACTCGGAGTTTTAGTAAAGCCCTACTCCAGCACTCGGATGATCAATCATGTGATCGTGGCATGCTGCCAATTGTTCTTCTGTTGCTGGGAGATAACAAAAGAACACCGAGAACTACACGTGATTGTATTTTGAAAATGTGTGCTTTCTTATGAGCTGGGAGATACGGTCAATGTTATAACAACGACGTGAAGATGTTATCTCAACGTACATCAATCCCTAATAGATTTCCAAAGAACCGGTTAAAAAAAAAAAAAAGACAGTTCCACAGTGTCCCAAACTTATGATTGAAAATGTTTACAATCTTGCAATAGAACTTCAGAATTTCAAAAGTGATCCTTTTATAAAAATGCATTTTTACTTTACTTTCTTATGTCACTGCATTACATAGAGAAACAGGTTTTTGTTTAAATAAACCACACACAATAGTGAGACAACTCACTCATTTATGAATGAATGATTTTGAATCATCACCAGAATTTACCCACACAATAAATCTTGTTCATCTATGAATAATTTAATTCTTCTCCACTGAAGCCTTGGGAGGAAATGCTGCTATATACTGAACCCACTCAAAGTATAGAAATGGTCCAGTCAAGGCCAATTCTGTCTGCTGCTGCTACTGCTGCTGTTTGCTTTGACCAGAGTTTATTTAATGTGTATATTCTTGGACTTGCAAAAGCATGTGTGTGTGTGTGTGTGTGTGTGTGTGTGTGTGTGTGTGTGTGTATGTGGCGTGCGTGCATGAGCAGCTTTGATGACCTATGTAGGAAATGCGTTGGGTTCTCTTTTAGCAAACGCATATCTAGCTATGGCAGGCAGCAGCATCTGGATTTTCTTCATCCCCTGTCCGATTACCTGTAATGATTTGGCTGAAAGCCTGAGGCAGTTGTCCCCAAATGCTGCATCACTGACTGGTGAGGGCATTTGAAGAAAAGTTTTATTTTAATTTATTATTATATCATTGCATTAGAAAATACAACTTATATATAAAATTTCGTATGCTGTACCATTAAGGTCTGCATATTTAGTGTTTAAAACAGGATGAAAAATGTAACTACATGCACATAAGTGTGTTTGATTATTATTACTAAGTCTCCCAGGACCACTCCCAAAGACCCATGCTTAATTCAAAATATTTTATTACATTAGTTAATTAGTTAATTTGTGTGTATGTGTGTGTGTGCATACCTCAGTACACATGTGATAGTGTAAGAGCAGCCTTTATGGGACATGCTTTCCTTCTATGATATGGTTCCTAGGAATTGAACTGAAGTCAACTGCAGGTGCCTTTACTCACTGAGCCATGTCAGATGCTCAGCTTACATATTTTTAAAAATTTGCAAAAGCAAAGGAATATCAACAAAAGTCTACATTCTACGATTTAATTTCTTCTTGTTTCCTGAGTGCTATATATAAAATTTCTCTAGTTTTTCTTGTTGCCGCAGTATATCAATCTTCAGTTAACCTCCCTACATTTTTTTTGTACTTAAGTTCAGTAACTATATGTGAATGACCTTCACGAAATTCTGCCTACAGTGAGTAATGCTAGTGGTAATTCTCAGAAAACACTCTCTGAGAGAATGCCTAAGACAAAAGCAAGCTTTTCTGCAAGCTGTATTGTGTCTTCAAGGCCACTAGGGTATCATTTAGAAACTGAAGTGATAATTTACCCCTATGCAATGAAAAATATAGTATAACTTGCACACCAGGACTCTCTGCTTCATTATGTTAAATGCTTACTCCATGTCATTTTTGAGGAGGGACTGTAAATCTAAGCAACTGAGATTGATTTATGTTCCAGTGATTGGCAAATGGTGATACAGGATATTTTACAACCTTCTAAGTGTTTTAGCTGCTAGGAAGTCTCAAACTGTAGATTACAACCGGCTTCCTAAGTTTGTAAATAGGAGGAAATGCAACTGTGTGGTTCCTTTAAGAAGCTCTTAAAACTGATTGAGAGGAACTCACAGCACTCAAAAGAAACCTGCAGATTCTCCTGCAATAAATGTTTAGAAGCATTGATGACTTCATTATGCTTTCTGAATTTTACTATAACCCCAAGGTAAAATATAAACAAAAGTTAGTCACAAGAAAATATGTGTGATAAGAATTTATTCCACCAGACTGAGGAGATAGTTCAGTAGAAAATATGCTATTGTAGAAGCATGAGGACTTGAGTTGAAATCCCTGTAACCTCACATAAATGCCTATCACAGCACTGGGGAGACAGAATATGGGTGGCCCTTGGGCACTCACCCACAAGCTAGTGTAGCCTACCAGTGGAGTTCCCATCAGTGAGAGAATTGTCCTAAAATAAATGAATAAATAAATGAATAACGTGGAGGTGGTAACTGGGAAAGGATGCTTGGCCTATGTCCACTACATGAATATGTACACATATGCACCCCCATGCATGTGCACTTGTACGCAATCATTTATCTGCACATACAAGAACACAGATATACATAAAATTATGCTTCCCATAATTACGACCATATGATTTCTCTTTCTACAATGTAAAATGAAAGTATATCTCCAAAATGATTTAAAACTATTTATTTCTTTCCTAGTTAGAGTGGGGTGAGGGTCGAAAGTCGCTGATGGATGAAAAGCAGAATAATCTTATCAGGAAGGACATGCGACAAAGAACATCCATGCCCTGTCGCACCTGCCTGCCTTGATGCCTACACAAGATTTATGTATCTAGGATGCTCTTTGGATAGAGCTACTTTCTGGAAGCATACACCTCACAGAGTAAATGATTGCTTTACACGGTCGGTGCACTTCACCACAAACACGTTCTGTTAAGGAAAGTGAGTGTTTTTTGCTTTGTTTATTTATTGCCCTTCTCCAGTCACAGGAAAATTCCCTCAGCTGCTTACTTTAGTAAAGAATTTTATTAAACTCAACAATTTCTTTTTAAACCTTTAATATTTCTGATTTTGAAGAAGTGAGGCATAAAAATCAATAAACAGATGTTGAAGTTGAAGAAGGCTGTTCTCTTCATAAGGTCTTAATTTACAAACAAAAACTAAATTAATGGACTAATAATGTATGGCCATATTGTAAAATGTGTAACAATTTTAGAATTTTGAACAAGATAGGTCAAAAAAGCAAATCATGTTTGATATCTGAGTGATTTTCTTATTTGTAGTGTATCACAAGTAATATACCCAAATAACATTAAATATTAATGATGGTGTGTCAACTTAAAAACAATGTCTTTTATCATGAGAATGAAAATGAATTAGCAAATAGCGAAAATATTTACAAAAGTCCTTTAAGAATCCTTAGCTTTATGTTCTAAAAGTATTATATGACATATAATACTAAATTATAAATTATTTATAAAGGATATTTCTTTTATTTCTAAATTGTGTATATATGTGAGTGTGTGTGTGTATGTGTATTGTGTGTATATATAGTTTGTATGAGTTCACAGAGACATCTACCTGGAGTTATAAGAAGTTATGAACTCCTGAATGTGATTTCTGGGGATGGAGCCTGTGTCTTATGCTCTTGCCAACTAAGGCATCTTTCTATCTCCTCTAAAAATTCTTAATACAATGAAACAGGTGTCCTTGAAGTAGAATTTACCAAATTATATTTGATGCTGTGAGACATTCTTTCTGTTTGTCTCTTTCTCTATTCTCTTAAACTCCATGTTGAAAATACTGCACATAAGTGGGTTGAACCTGTACAAATAGAACATTCATGAAGCTTTATTGTTAGTGTTGGCCAGAATCTCTAAGAAAGACATAAAATCGATAGCAATTTGCTTGATTGAGAATCCTCAAACACCCCATGAGGCATTTCCTAGAATTACTGCCACCAAAGACATAAGCTCAGTTTTCTGACTTATATTGCACTTCCAAGGACCTCAACAAACTGCCTCAAAATGTAAAAGCCTTTAAATGCGCCATTGCTCTTAGATTTCCTGGATTTTATCTCATTAGTGGTCACAGGTGAATGCTAAGCACATGCAGAGCTTGAGTAATGCTAGCGCTACTCAAGACCATGCATTTGTTTTCCCTCTTTGCTTCCATATCCTTTGTGTATAAGAGGGCGACTGA
>NC_022020.1:13970045-13993581 GCF_000317375.1 Microtus ochrogaster | reverse complement strand
GGGAGGAGGGGGAGGGAAATGGGAGGCTGGGAAGAGGCGGATTCTTCCTTTTTTTCCTTTTCTCAATAAAAAAAATTGCAGAAAAAGCTAAAATAAAAAAAAAACCTGAAAAAAAAGACCATGCATTTGTAAAGCACAGCATGTTGCTGTCCTCTGCCTCCACGCCTAGTCCTTCTACCATGCTTAGAAAGTAGAGGTGGGGATTAAACACGCAATCAATTATGTTCTATCAATGTCTTTATATGAATTTGTAGAGAGGGGAAGGTAGACATGTCATAATCGTTCTCATGTTCTGTAAGATTTCCTTAATAGAAGTTTTTTTGAATTCCCCCAAATTATTTATGGCCTAATGATTGGTAGGAGGATGCCTAAAATCCTAGCTTTGCAAGAGCATTGCCAAAGTGGCAAGTATCCAGAGAGCTAAAATACGTGAGTGGAGATGAGTCAGAAGATGTCAACAGGACAAAAGATGCCAGCATCACATCACAGGTGGCATGCTTGCACATTCCCCAGGGTAGACCTACTCGCAAACGTAAAACTTTGTCTAGTCTCTGGAGAATTAGGGATGCCTAATCACCTTTGAGTTTGGAAAGTTGCTGGAAGTTCCATAGACATTTCAGGCCTTTCCTTTTTCAGACATGTTGGTAGAGTTCTGTTTCCTATCCTGCTGAAGCTAGGTGTGGCTATGTGGTATACCTTGACCAAGGAAATGTGAGCATAGGAAGAAATGAAGGCTGTCTTCAGCCAACATGTGACTCCCATGAGAGAAATCCTAGCTTTCTAGATCACAGTGAGATTGGAACTTATTTTCTCAGGAAACCATGCTTCATAATCTGTGTACACCTTATTAAACATATATAATATAAAAACCAGGAAACAACCTTCCTCAAAACACAGTAATACCACTTTTGGGTATATATTCAAAGGATGCTCAATCATGTCACAAGGACATGTGCTTGACTATGTTCACAGCAGCATTGTTTCTCATAGCCAGAACCTGGAAACAACCTAAATGCCCCTCGACCAAAAAATGGATAAGGAAAATGTGGTACATTTACACAATGGAGTACTACACAGCAGAAAAAATAATGACATCTTGAATTTTGCAGGAAAATTGGTGGAGCTAGAAAACATCATTTTGAGTGAGGCAACCCAGACACAGAAGGACAATTATCACATGTACTCACTCATAGGTGGTTTTTAAACATAAAGCAAAGAAAGCAAGCCTATAAACCACAATCCCAGAGAACTTAGACAACAATGCAGACACTAAGAGAGACTTCCATAGATCTAATCTACATGGGAAGTAGAAAAAGACAAGATCTCCTGAGTAAATTGGGAGCATGGGAATCTTGGGAGAGGGTTGAAGGGGGAAGGGGAGAGACAGGGAGGGGAGTAAAGAAAAAATGTAGAGCTCAACAAAAATCAATAAAAAATAAATAAAAAGACAACCTCACAATAAAAAGAAAACAATGTGTCTTGCCTAAAAAATAGTTTTCAATAATAATTTACTTTAAAAGAGAATTTTAAAAGATATTTACCTTTTATGTATATGGTTGTTTTGTCTGCATGTATGTATGTGTGCAACATGTGTGCAGTGCCTCCAGAAGCCAGAAAGGCAATGCCATGCAGGATCCTATGCAGGAGGATAGTGCTCTTAACAGAGGAGCTACCTACCCCCTCAGTCTAAGTCTTAAAAGATAATCATTATATTTACTTGAGGTTTTAACAGACAACCGTTCTGTGTATTAGCATGTTTTCATAAAGGTGTAGTAAGGAACAATCTGAGATTCAGAAATTCATTTATATTAGAAGATCAACTTCATTCAAAAAATTATTCTACACCTTTCCCCAAATCAGTGAGGTATCTGTATTCCTGAATTGTGATCATTTTGGTGAATTTGTTTTTTCAGGGTCCACAAATTTGTGAACTGCAAATTCATTTAGGAATGAGCAGAAAAAAAAGTTAATAGGATTTAAAAGGGGACTAATAAAAATAAATCTATTGTTCTTTGAAAAACATGTACATATTCACAAATCTTTCATAATCTGGGTGAGTGAGTCATTTTTACATTGTATTTATTTTGCAAAACTGCAAAGTTCAGCTTTACTTATGCAAACAAATTTCTGTTTGATATTAATAGTGTGTGAGAAAATTGAGCTTTTTCAGGCGCTTGATGCTAATATCTATTAAAAATATCTGCCAGACATGGTATTCCTTAACTTGTCTTTTGTTTTATTTTGAGACATGGTCTCATTATGTAGCTCAGGCTAGCTTGGGGCCCACTCTATGGGCCAAATTGACCTTGAACTCATTATGATCCTGCTGCAGTCTCCTGGATGCTGGGATTGCAAGTGTGACCATCATGTCCAGAAGTGGTCATTTTTACGAGTCAAAATATGATCAAGTGTGGTAAGACTTGACTTGTTGTGAGGAAAATACTTATTCCTGAGAACAGAAAAATGAGTTTTATTAAACAGTGTGAGGTCAATTCAAGTGAAGAATATAAATGACAGAACATTTAAAGAGATACGCTGTCTTCCAGGGGAAGACAGCAACTAAACCCCATTGCCTAGAAGAGGTAAAGGAAGGCAGGAGCTTGACCTTGTTCCCATCCCTTAGAAGCTGACATCTGATTCCTGCTGGATAGGAGTCCTCATTTCTTCTGTAGATGAAATATGAAGGACACCATGGGAGATTCATATTTTCTTATGGAAATTCTAGGACTCACATTGGAAATGCTGGATTTAAAGATTTAACTAGAGTCAGATGTTTGTTTAAAGATAAGCGTGGTCCCACCTATATTGAGGCTCTTCTCTTCATGGGAGAAGGAGAGCACTAGTAAAAATAATATGACGCAGACTTCTTCATTTCCTCAAATTCAAGATGGGGCATAACAAGGGCATACAATAAAAGTATGAGAAACTTTCAAACAGTCTCAAGAGTCAAAACTGATTAAACAGCTTTACCGAAACTCAACTTCCTTTGGTCCCCACTAGCTGAAGAGACTTCCTCTACTTAGCATTTGCTGATAATAATGTGACATCAACACTGCGCTCTAAGGCCTTCAATTTTAAGGCAAAAAATTCCAACAGTTTTACAATTTAAGGTGATGAACCCACGGCAATAAGCTATCAAGTATGTTCCTTCTCACGCTACACTGGTCTGGAGAGGCTGCTTTCTTACAGTTGACATTCGCACAGTGTGCAAGGGGATTTCTTTTAATTTAGTTTCTTACTGATATTTTTCATGGTGTGCTATTGAGTGTTCCTGATGAGGTGTGTGTGTACGTGTGTCTGTGTGTTTGTGTGTGTGTGTGTGCATGCATGTGTGTGTTCATGTGTGTGCATGTGTGTTCATGTTGTGTGCATGTGTGTTCATGTTGTGCATGTGTATATAGAGGACAGAAGCCAATCTACGATGTCATTTCACAGGCATCATATGCCCTCCCTCCCTCCCTCCCTCCCTCCCTACTTCCCTCCCTCCCTTTTTCTTGTTTGTTTGTTTTGACAAGGACCCTCACTGGCCTGAAACTCTCCACATAGGTCAGGTTGAATTGCCATCAAGCCCCAAGGCTTTGCTTGTCTCTGGCTTTCTAGAACTGGAGCTCCACATACATGCCTCTCCACTGGACTTTCTATCCCTGGGTTGTGGGAATAAGATAATGTAAGCCAACTGAGCCACCTCCAGAGCTGAACATGAGCGGTTGGACCTGCTACTTCAGCGCACTGTGCCCGGCCTTTGCCCATCTCTCCATGTGCATCTGGCGGCAGCCAACTCACTCCGCTTTGCTGCTAACACAACTTCTTATCAGTCAACCTCATTTGACAGCAACATGAACATCAGTCCCATTTCTCCAGAAGAACAGCGCCCACCAGATAAGCAAATCTTTCCTGATTCTACTTGGCACTTAGTATCATTAGTGATCACTATGTTGAGATCAAAATATATACAATGGGTAGAGTAAGCTAAATAAAGAAAGAAGATGATGCCCAGGAATAGCAGCCCTGGAAACAGACTATTATTCTTTTCTTAAACCTGGAGGGAGTGGGTTTTCCTTTTTATTCCTTTTCTTTTCTTTTCTTTTCTTTTCTTTCTTTCTTTCTTTCTTTCTTCCTTTCTTTTGGTGTGTGTGTGTGTGTGTGTGTGTGTGTGTGTGTGTATGTTATTCATAGTACAGAAATCAGTAAGGCACAGTCCATACTATTAGGGTCTTGGGAACTGCTGGTACACTCTGAAGAAAAGGAAAACACATCGAGAGTGATATCTTAGGTGAAAGTTGAAGGAAACAAGCATTCTGGGAAAAGAGAAATGACTCTATGGACTCTCACAGATGATCTTAGTGTGTGGCAGATCCCGCAGATGGCAGTTACATTTGAGTAGTGTTGGTGGTGACCACAAAAGGAGTGGAAAGACAGTAAAGGAATGGTTGACACTTTGTGACAGGCCTTTCAGGACGTGCTGGAAATGGAGCACTCTTGCTCTGAAGGCTACTGGAGTTTTCCAATCACTAGCAGCTGTAGTTCTTAGATAAAAGAGGGATTTGTCCACTATGAGAGCTATACAGAGGGTGGTGGGTGGTGATGTGTCTTAGAGGCAGACGAATAACTAAGAATAAACAGCAACTGAGTAAGAATATGAAGATCCACAGCAGAGTCGCTGCGGAGGAACACAGGGGGCAGAAAGGGTTAACTTACAATAATCTACAAAGATACGCTGGCACTGAATCCAGGCAGAGAGAAAGCCGGAAGAGCCAAAGTTTGTGAACAGCTGAAGTGACTGGAGTGGGTGGATTAGAGATTAAGAGATTATCTAGGAAAGTGACTAGGGATGAGTAAAAGGATTGCTGAGTATTCTAGACAATGCCTATGGAGCTGGAGAACATGAGCCCTGCAGTCAGTAAGCACATGTAATTAAGAAGTCTTAAATGAATCAGAACACAACTAAAAAGTAAAAGACAAATGGATAGCACAAACATCCTGACATTATCAATGGCAGCAGCAGACTGTGGAATGCATTGTCTAGGATGAAGATGTGTTTTAAGGAACGATGGCTATTAGCACAGCAGGGTGAACGGGCACCTCTTGTAATGATTCCAACATAGATAACTTGGACTCAGAGCTCAAGTTAAATAAGTAAAAATATCAAAAATACAAAACCAAGGTAGAGTCAATCACAAGGTGAGAATTTAGCAGACGAAAATTTAGAAAGCAGTGGGTCAGTGAGATGGCGCAGAGGATGAACTCACTTGCCAAGCCTGGCAACCTGAGTTGGATTCCTGGAACCCACATAAAGATGGAAGGAGAAAGCAGACTCCACAAAAGTGCCATCTGACCTCCACACAGTGCCATGGGACCACCCCATCACACACATGCACACATAATAAAAATAATAGAAGTTTTTAAAGAATTAGAAACTGGAGAGGTAAATTAAACTTTACAGCATGAAGTTCTGCCCTTTGGCATATGACTGCATGAACAAACAAGACTGCAGAATGCAGTTCCTTCTGTGGCCTGATAGACTTCATCAAAAAGTCAAAGTCTTTGGCCGAGTGTCCGCTGGCATCTGGAATGCCTGTATCTTCCACTGGGACAGAGGGAACCGAGAATGAACCTCTGCTCACACGGCCTGCAAGCGGGCTTCTGTCACAGAGGGAACTCAAGGCGCCAGGGGTACTTTGTCTAAGTATTTCCAGTCTGCCACCTGCTTCCCTCTCTGCAGGAAACAACCATCCTAATTAGGCCTTGGAAAACCCTTACAAGAGACCCCTCCCCTTTTTTAATCATCCATTCATTTATTCTTTTCAAAATAGAAGTATCTCCAGCAACTTGAACTTTCAGGGAGCCTCCTAGCTTTGACTGCCAAATGCTGGGATTGTAAGTCGGTGCCACCACGCTAGGTTCAATGAGTAATTTTCAAAATACATTTTCAACTTACAGCAAAATCATCTGAGGTATTTAGAAAACAAGACATCACGAGCAAAGACGGGATGGGCAGCAGTAACAGAAACATAGCCAGTAACGCGCCCGCTATAATTAGCAGACAGACATCAAAGGACAGCAACCTTCACTGTGCTCAAGGCAAGAAGTCCAAGCTTTCAACTCCGTCATGGAACTAGAAACGTTAGCAGTGGTACAACAGTGAGAGCTGTGAATTTGCATTTGTCAGTGTTTGTCAACACCATCACTATTAGCCACATTGCTAAACATTCTTCCATGTGAGAATTTTGAGCTTTAATTTTTTTTTTCATTTTTTATACATTGAAAACTAAAAGCCAAAACTCAATATAGCAAACATTAAATGGTATAACTGAACCAGATGTATAAATGACAGGTTTGACTGTATGTGTCTATGTGTGTCCTGAGTTCTTCTTCACATCGTCACAAATTACTGCCAGCTTCATTCTTAATGTCAGTAACTCAGGACACAGCCACCCATACAATGTCGTCCCTCGCCTGATCTGACTAGGAAGAATTTGCCTAGGTACTGTCTGCTCATCGGGAATGGAGAAATACTTGCCATTTGTGTAGTCTAATGGGTTCTTTCTAAGTATCACTAAACCTTAGCTACAATTTAACAAACTGCCTGAACTCTTAGAAGGGTGGGTATTTCTGACAAAATGCACACATTGCCAGTCCACAGAGGAGGACTTGAAAATGCGTGGGTCAGTCCCTCCTTGCAGCAAGGTCTTGGGCCCTTAGCCTCATTATTCTCCTTTACGGAGTGGGAAGATAGGAGGTGAAACTGGACACACATGGCTGGACAGAGCAGCCCTGGGCTCTGCTAACTTCATTTTGTTTGTCCTTGCCTCTCTGCTCAGCAGTCATAAGTTCAACCCTGTCAGCACAATGCCTATCTTTTGGTTCAGAAGTGCGACATACTACATTACTTCTTATTATCAAAGTTGTGTGAAGGAGCCACATTCATCCACTCAGTGTTTGCATCTACTTTAGCCAACTTCATTCAGTCTGGTCTATCTGGCCGAGCCAAACGAGGCCAGTTCCACTGTTCAACCCCTCATTCTGTCAGGAGAGCGTCAGCACACTCATTTTCCCCATATAAAGGAGAGTATCCAATTCACACCATGCACGCTGGGACTATTATGGACAATATTTATCCAGAAGGAATGCTGTGTGAGTCTGGAAAAGCTGTCGCTAAGAAGAGAGGGAGAGGTCACTTTGACCAAACAAGAAACAAAACCTATACATGGGCAAAGAGCAAGGAACTGAAGTTTTCCCTTCTCCTTGCGTCGAAACACTTGAGAAGCTAAAACACAACACGACAATGACAGATTTAACCACTTTTTCCCTCCCTCCTTCCCTCCCCTCTGGAGTTCTTCATAATCTGAACATCTCCATTCACTTAGCAGATACCAGCTTGTTTGGAGGAGAGGAGTTGCTTAGAATTAATGAGGTAATGCCCCAAACAACTGCTATTAATACACTGTTTTCTTTGATAGAGGCTGCCTGCTTTTTCTCTGCCGCTCCTTTAAAGATGAGGTACTTTCTGATGAAAAGAATCACTAGTTAGAACACCCCCTCCTCTTTATTTTTCTTTGAAATATTTTGTGTTCACTGTCTGCATTTGAAAAGAGAGCCATGCCAGGGAAGCTGCGTTCCATCTCACCTAACTCGGAACTCCATAAGCCACGGGTACTTAAGGGTTAATGGGAAAGAGCAAGGCTACATGCTTCACTGAAGTTACAACTCTGAAATGCGAACTTGAAAGCAGCAGTGCACAAATACTGGGTTTGCTTCGGCCACTTGCAACACTCAAGGCCACCTGCTTCCAGAAAGGACAGCAGTTCCATCAAGACACAACGAAATCTCCGCGATCTTTCATTCATACTAAGCACAAAGCAAAAGTCAATATTCACCTTCCCAGAGATGCACCTCCAAGTCCCCGGGGGTGTTCTCACTTACCCTGGTCAGCCACAGCATCCGCTCTGCTCTTCAACCCGTTTAGAGCCAGTTCACCTAGAGAACACCGTGATTGCTAGCACGCTCATGGGAAGAACAGATTTTTAGCCAAATTGCAATTACCCCTGAGACCATAACCAACTCTGAAACCCTAGGGAGAGACAGAAGTTTAAAAACCCGGCTTCCAGATTCTGGCATCCAGTGTGTCTATCTTTAACTTGCAAACGATTTGGTTTCACATTCCACTGAAGTCCCACTGGCAGATGCCTTTGGTAAACTCACCAATGGCAGGCTTTCAAAGGTCTCCCTCAGCCCCTCCCTCCCACGAAGCTTCCGCCCATTTCTTCTAAAGCTGATTTACTCAGCTGTCCTTTACCTGTGTCCTCGTGGGGAAAAGGAACTGCTTTCATTGAAGGCGATTCCACAAGCCTTTGCAAGCTGAAGATCAGCTGAGGACTCGCTGGCTTCCCTTGCCATCACCCCCGCCCTCCTCACGGACAGAAACAAACTGACTTCCAAACTTGGCTGCCTGAAAAAGAATGTCCTCTGATTGGCATTCCTGGAGGCAGAGAGCCAGGCAGCCAGAGCTTGGCAAATGGCTTCCTAGGGATACAGAAGACAAACAAGGAACTTGCCTGGATTCTTATTTCAGTGTGAGGAAAATCCAACCACTATGTTGAGACATTAAAAATATTTCTGGTTGAGGCGCAACGTTTATGGTTCTTTTCTATCTGTTTATCATTTTACCCAGAATGACTAGGGCTACAGTAAAACAGGAAGATAGCAGAACTATGATCAAACATTAAATAAACCTTGTTTGGGATTCACTAGAGAAAGAAAAGAGCCACAAATGCCACTTCACAGTGTCCCGAGGACTCCTGGTCAACGGGTGGATGTCCTGAGAAATAAAATAAATGCTTACGGAAGTCGTGGGGGACTGACTTGTTCTCTACTCTGAGCAGCAGGAGGAAAACATGAAAGAAACACTTCTTTTTCCCAGACATTTCCTTTTTTTAGGGCTGTCTGATAAAAGTTTAGCACAGGCTGGGAAAGAAACTGGTGTGTGTGTGTGTGTGTGTGTGTGTGTGTGTGTGTGTGTATAAGGGAGAGAAAGAGTTGTGTGCATTTATGAGTGCATGTTTGTGTGTGCATTTGTGAGTGTGTGTGTATGCGTTTGCGAGTGTGTGTGTGAAGGTAAACTAAGTGTCCGATTTTGCTCTTTAGTGCTATGATAAACAAATGAAGAATAAAAATGAAATTTATGCCCTGGCAATGCTGAAGCGTGCATGGGCAGCCCGTATGTTCTGCTGAACTTGTCCATATTGTGTTTCATGGTCTAGGTTGATGAGGATGGCTGACTAACAGGGTACCAGATATCATTACAGTTGGTTGTGAACCACCATGTGGTTGCTGGGAATTGAATTCAAAACCTTTGGAAGAGCAGGCAGTGTTCTTGACAGCTGAGCCATATCTCCAGCCCAAACTATGACCCAAACCAGTCTGGTAAGGAAAGGGTTGATTTGGCTTACATGGCCTGATCAGAGTCTGTTTTTGAGGAAAGTCAAGGCAGGAACTCAAATAGAATCCTGGATGCAGAGGCCATGGAGGAGTGCTGCTTACTGCTTTGCTCCCCACGACTTGCTCTGCCTACTTTCTTATTCAGAGCCAACTGTGCTGGAGTGGCTCTGTCCACATCAAATCTTTTGTTTTTATTTTTGTTTTTTTGAGGCAGGGTTTCTCTGTGTAGCCTTGTTTGTCCTGGAACTCACTCTGTAGACCAGGCTGGCCTTGAACTCACAGAGTTTGATTAAATTTTAGGCTGTAGTAAATAAAGCTGTGTGCTTGGATTAAAGGTGTGCACCACCACCACCCAGCCACATCAATTCTTAATAAAATATCCCACAGATTTGCCTATAAGTCAAGCTGATGGTGAAAATCTCCCAATTGACATTTCTTCTTTCATGATGATGAGCAATTTGTTAAGTTGATAAGACAAACAAAAGAATGAATCAGTCTACTGGGTGAACAGAAAAGCGTTGGAGAAGATCCACTCATCAAACAGAGTCTGACAAGGATGGGGAATGAGCAAGTGTCCTTTACAGCACAATAAGCTGGGCTTAGCATTCATTTGTCGTACCTAGAATCCAACTGTCTATCACTGAAAACGTGCTTCTCTATGTTCAGAGTAGTGTATGTACTGCATGTAACATGACGCGCCACCCAGACTCTTCAAAAGCCTGGTGAAAGCATGACAGCTTTGGTGGTTGGATGTACCACAGGATGAAACATTGCCAACTCTCGGCAACTGTCAGCTGGCTGGGTTCATGGCGGTGGTGTGGCTGCAGCTGCTCCCTGGGACCCACAGAGACATCTCAAAACATATTCACTGGCAAATGCTTGATCCCAGAGAACAACTTTCTAACGTCATTGGCTTTAAATCTTGTTGTCATTTTGTTTTCTTCTTCCACATCTAGAGCAAGATTACTTTAAGAAATCATGAGGGAAGACGCGCTTGACTACTTACTACACTCATATTTTGATAACCCTATGTTGGTGGCCTGCCAAGGGCTTGTTCTTTCAGCTAACTCCATTCCTAGATGTCTGGACAGCAATCTTTACAGGAGGAAAAGGAGAAGGAAACATACGTTACTCTTTAGCCTCAAAGTTAACTAAGGAAAATACAGGCAAAACAGGAGCAACTCCAATTTTCCATCTAGCTTCCATTGTTGAAAATGTACACCCTCACACAGCAGGTTGTGGCTTGAGGAACCATCCCTTGCATGTCTATGGTGTACTAACATTTATAAAATTCATAAACTAGTTCACACATAAATAGAAGGATATAACTTTCTGGCACAAGGAGCAGCCATCACTGCCCCCCAGACTTTCTTCTTTCACACAGTACACCATGAGATAAGGAGAGTGTGTGGGGTTTGTACAGCCTTGGCTCACAGACAGTGCAATGCTCGGCCCACTGTATCTTTAGCTGCACACTATTGCAAAACTGATGCTGAGGAAATACCTGTTTAAACTGAAACACTGTCTGTGGGGCTTGTATGGTAGCCTGTGAGAAAATGGAGATTAGTTGGTTTTCCTTTTTGACAAAATTATTTGTATTATTCTTTACTTTTTTTAAAAAAGATACTTTTTGTTTATTTTAATTTTATGTGTATTAGTGTTTTTCTACGTGTATGTGGGTATAGTATTGCATGTCTGGTGTCTTCAGAGACCAGAATTTATTGGGTCCCCTGGACCTGGAGTTACAGATGGTTATAATCTGTCATACGATTGCTGGCAACTGAATCTGGGTCTTCTGTAGGAGTAGTGATTGCTCCTGGTCTCTGAGCAACTCTTCAGCTTGTACAATTTAAAAATAATTCTAGGATGAGCATTCCTCTTCTTGATCATTGAACTGAGATTGTATGATGTGTAACACCTTGCATAAGCCCCCCCCCCCAATTCTATAAGTGTGTCCATGTGAATTACTTCAAATACTAGCTAGACATGTTTGTTAAGGTTTCTCATGCTGGTCTTGTGGATACAAGACTAACTGAGAGAAAAGGGGGTGTTGTTTCTAATTGAATTGTTGCTGGCTTTTATTTGGAGCTTAACATTCTGTAGTCAGTTGAATTACGACAAAACGAGTGAGCTAAAGTTTCTAACATTATCCAGACTTACAGTTTGTTCTCCACACATCCCAGAAGTCCCAGACACAATCATCAGAGTCTTAATTCAGCCCCAAGGTTAAGTGAACACAATGAAATGATTTTTATTTTCTTCCATGAAGGCAATTGGTAAGATTTATAATGGCTGGAACTGAGTCTTTATCATGAGCAAATGTCATTCTGCTCTTTTGTAAACACTAACAGGAGACTGGGAATTGATCAGAAAAATAGCTTCCAGGGCTCACTTCCAAAGAACACTGGGCGCATAACTGACAAATCAGATACTCTGGACTAATCATGAACAAGCAGTTAATCTTTGCTCCAGTCCCAATAATAGAATGAACCAGTAGAGTTTTGAGAGGGAAGCACCACTCATGGTTCCCTTATAGTGAGGATGGTGGTTCAAGCTCAGGTCTGCACTGATCTTTGATGTATTTCTGTGTATCTAAACCTGGGTCACTCAAAAGCAAATGGACATGACCAAGTTTTTTCTTCCTTGCTGCCTTAAGTGATAAACGGAGGTGGTATTTAGAGGCAATAACTTTGTGGTTGATTTCTTTTTGAGACCGGTTCTTTGGATGTAGCCTGGCTGGCCTAGGACCTGCTGTGTTGACCAGATGGGCATTAAATTCATAGAGATCTGCCTGCTTCTTTCTCACAAGTGCTACCACACCTGGCTGCAGTTGTTTTAAAGTTATTTTGTATTTTATTTATTGTGCTACATAAATTCACTTTTATCATTAAGAACCAGATATTTTGATCTTAGAAAAAAGTGAAACTGTAACTTGTTACAAAATGTTACATTTTATTATGCAATTTATAATGTTTTAGCATTTTAAAGGCACATAGTATTAGCACAAGAATAAAGTTTTTCTCCTTAAAGAAAAGAAAATAATTATAAATAGCAGTTATTAGAAAAGTAATTAAGGTAGACACTACCCAAGACAGTATAAAAGCCACATGTAACTAACTAATATTAGAAAACAGGAACCCTAGACAGAAGAGGCTCCAAGAATTGACATACCATGCATATTATTATTGAACACAAATCTACTGATATTATTCTTTGAAATGTGGGCTATATATCCCACAGAAGTAGAATTATGAATATACAAAGATGCCTACACGCCCATCGTCGCCTCTGGCTCACAATAAGTCAACATGTGGAAACAGCTGCAGTGTCAGTCCACAGAGGAACCAACGAAGACTTCCTAGCATACATACTTGCATGTAGTATTCTACACCAAAGAGGAAGGCCTGACATGAGTGGCAAAGTGAATCTAGAGGACTTTATGCTAAGAAAATAAGTAGAAACAAGTAGAAAAGCACTATAAAAATCTTACTTAAACAAGAAATATAGGAACACAAGGAACAAAACAAGCCATAGAAAACGAAATGGTGGTCACAGTTGTAGAAAGAGCATAGGGTAGGCATATGGAAAAGATCAAAAGGTATATGTTATGTAGAATGAATAAGTTAAAGATCTGGCATAGAACATAAGCTCTGTAGTTAATAAATATTGTTTTATAAGCTGTTAAGTTATCAAGAGAGAATATCAACCACACAAGATGACAATGTCCTCACATGTGCATACATAAAGAGAGACATACATACCCATGTGTGCATAAAAAATAAAACATTACAATATGCTTCACTTAACTGGGTTGTCGAAGGAACGGCGGACTGCTGCATCCCGCCACCTGGCTAGCTTTACCCCCGAAATAATTACACGGAAACTGTATTCTTTTAAACACTGCCTGGCCCATTAGTTCTAGCCTCTTATTGGCTAGCTCTTACATATCGATCTAACCCATTTCTAATATCCCTGTAACACCACAAGGTGTCTTACCAGGGAAGATCTTAACCTACTTCTGTGTCGTTAGGAGAATCATAGCGACTCCTTGACTCAGCTTCTTTCTCCCAGCATTCTGTTCTGTTTATTCTGCCTACCTAATTTTATGTCCTATTAAAGGGCCAAGGTAGTCTCTTTATTTAACCAATAAAATTAACACAAAACAGAAGACTCTCCCCCATCACTGGGTTGTTACTGTATTTGACCACTGAGTAGAGCTGTAATTTTCCTTTGAAGGACCAACGTCAACTCTAGCTGGAGTATGGGCATCATATTCACTTCTAGATGTAACTGGAAGATCTGACCTCACCCTGTTCATAGAGCGACACTTTCTACATGCCATATATTGGAACTCTGCCAGCACGTACCACATCTGATGCCTCTTACAATCTGAGAGTAAAAATTTGTTCTAGTGCACAATTAAAACATGTGATGTCATCATTCTAATAATGATAATAATAATATCTAATAATATTCTAATAAAATTCTAATAATATCTAATAAAATTCTAATAATAATTTTTCATAGTCAAATACCCAGTCCACATTTATACACAAACTGAGTAACTGGTTCTAATCGAAGCATTTAAAGACATATCCCTGGTAGAAACAGGACAATTATGTTTCCTGTGATTAAATAAAATGACAGTTGGTAGGCAGACCGGAAGTGTCAACATCATACCCAGCTGCTCATTTATAAGCAGGTTTTACCTGATGAGCACATGCAATGAGCATGTTTCAGACTTGTGGCTTGCTTAGCTCTGGAGCCTTCTGTTCAAAGGGCTCATTTAACAATGACAAGACCCAACTTTTTCAGCAGATGCTCAAGGGTGAGACCTGTTTGGGGAGAACTCAGATGCCTGAAATTATGTAATCTACCAGATTACTTTACAGAATGCATAGCTCTGAAATATAGTGCAATAACCATGGTTGACAACAATTAATTGGACATTTCAAAAACCTAGAAGCTAGGTTGTAGAAGTTTCTGGTGCCGAGAAACGGCAAATGAGGTGATGACATGAGACCTAAATTAAATGTTTTATCTCACGCCTGTGACTGAGATGACATTGCTCACAGTACTATAAAGTAACCGGGCTTCGAGATGTTTAAACAGCCATTTTAGGGCAGCTTTTGCAGACTTTATCTGTTCTACTGGCTTTTCATTTTCTTCCCCTTCTGCCTCTTTCTCCATCTCTTCCCCTCAAAGAGATAAAACTCATGACACCATGCCTTTGTAGATCACTCATTTTTTTGTCCCCCCACTTAGAGTACTGGAAACTCAAGGAATTCTTGCTCATTATTCCAGTTCTGGGAAATTTTACTTCTAAAGCAAATTATAACTCACATCCTCTATTCTTTTGGTCTGAAACTAAACAACATCGAATTGTCTCCATTTTCTAGTAACTTCCCTTTTATTAATTTTCTTTTTCTTATCTCTTTTCTGTTGAATATGCTATTTCTATGAATATATTTTCAATTTCTAAGAATTTTGTTTCTAAGTGTTCCTTTTCCACTACACTGTGTTTAGTTTCTTGGACACATTTTATTTTCTAATATCTGTAATAACATAGATTTTAAGCTTTTTGTGTGCTTGTGGCAAAATATGTTTAGTTCACCCCCCCTTTTTTTTAGTTCATTTACCTACTCTAGTCTCTTTACATTTGGATACTTCTTCAACCCCAGTGTTCCTTAGTGTCTGCTTAAGTCACACACAGGATGATGTCGTAGAATGAACAGACAATGCTGAACTATTGCACTAAGATGCCACTGAGAGCAACTGATCTCTATACTTTAGGTAGTCCACAAAACTGCCCCCACATACCTGCCTCAGGGTGCTCTGGACATATACCTAGTACATGGACTATGAGGACCAGAACTGAGTAGGATATCCTGAAGAGGAAGAGGATCTGGTACCTATTCATAGCTCAGATTCCCACCTGGCTGCCAGAGTCCAAGATCTCATCTAACATCTACCTGCTGCTGTTCTTTCTAGCATGACTGACTCCGTGACTCGCTCTTTGAGTTAATCTAGACATTTCCCTACTCTGTGTTTCCTACAGGGGTTTGGGGCATAGCTGTCAGCCTATGTGGATTTCAGGAAAGTATTGGAGCATGCACCTGTTATTTCCAAGTTTCTATCTCTCCTGTTTGGAGCTCCAAAGCCTTCCCTAGATTCAACTATCTTTTGCCTCCAGTCATTGTGTCTTCCTAGGATTCTCTAAGGAGTCTTGGCTTGCTTCTTGGTGACATTTCCTCTGCAGGCATCTATGTGTCCAAATTGATAGCTAAACTAAGTATCGTTCATCCATTTCTTTCTCATTAAAAGATGTCAATAATACTGGGCTTTGCATTTCCCCCTTTTTATTTATCTCAGTGAACTCATAGAAGGTCAAAGTAAGTGCTGTCTAGGGAGGCACAGTTAGGAACTGAATGTGTGCCACCTCCATTTCAGGGGTAACTCTCTGTCATTGCTCTTTAGTATGGTCCAGCAAAGGGGTTATGATGAGCTGATCTTCAAGTTTTGCTCTAGAATGATTCCACCAAATATAGCTAGCAGGTGTGTGTGTGTGTGTGTGTGTGTGTGTGTGTTAGTATTTCATATTTCTCCATAAGCAAAAACATTCAATGCTAACATCAAAGTTAAACACCACAAGGCATATAATTACCTGTATCAGACATGCTGATGCATAACACTCAATCAAAGAAATTATTTCATTCTGAAGTGACTTGTCATCCCATTTTAACAGTTTTATTGTGTCTCTGTGACATTAAAATCCACAAGTGCATGCAATTATGAATAATTCTTCCATTTGTAAAATCAATGTATCTTAGAGAGTAAAAATGCATTTTCTTTTGTCCCTGAAGTTCTGCCCAAATTATTGAATTAGATCACAATAACCTCAAGATAAGAAAAATTATCTTAAAGTGGTCTTGGCAGTTCCCTTAGTACTTTATTTTTACTGGAAGGCAATTAAAAATTTCCACAGGGACATCATTTTCCTTGTCCATTGGCATGACCATTGGCATATGGACCACATTGTGTGTCTGGGATTTGAAGCGAGTTTTGTCTTGAATGGTTTTGACACATATGCTCTGTTTCTTGTGTTAATCTGGTGACACCAGATTTCCAGAAGATAGATTGTGTCCTATTTGGTCAACATTACCCCATCAATGTTAAAGCTTTGGAAGGAGGGATTATGCATCTTATTATTTCGATAGCTATAAAAACTATAACAAAGGATCAGGAGGAATCTTTGGCATCTTTTTCTTTTTATATTTCATGTCTACAAAGCTGATCTACCCATCTTTAAAATACTGTATTTCCATCAATCCTTCCCTTAAATCTAGCTAGAAAAGAGTAGGAGGCTGGTAATAGGGAGCTTTGCTCTTGTCTCTTATGTTACATAGCATGCTACTACACTGCTGTGCTTTGTCTTTCCCCACAAAGTGAGATTATATAGCATGTTACTGTATAGCTGTGTCCTGATCCTTCCCCACAAAGTGAGATTATATAGTATGTTACTGCACTTCTGTGCCTTGTTCTCCCTCACAAAATGAATTACATAATGTGTTACTGGACTGCTGTGCCTTGTTCTCCTGCACAAAGTGAGATTATATAGCTTGTCACTTCATTGTCGTACCCTGATCCTTCCAACAAAGCTGACAGAAGAGCCAGGGGTTCCTTCCACTCTCTATTCTGAGCACGTGGGACTGAGGATATTACTGCTTCAGCTACTAAATGGTTTTAGGTTTCCTCCAAGGTTGATCTGGCCATAGTATGCACAGCTGGAGCCTTTGATGGTGGCTCACAGTTATTTGAATGCTGAGAACATGAATCATCCTAGGAGCTGTGGGCAGAGCAACTGGGAGAGAGAAGAGAGGTGGTGTCTGGATGGCTTCTTTGAGCTGCCACGTTAAGAGAATTTCAACTTGAACTTGTTCCTTAAAAATCATTATCAGGGCATATTTATCAGAGTGGGATAAATAATGTGACTTAATGGACTGTGAGTCTGACTTATAACTTTTAAATATTTAGACATTTTGTGTATGTATGTTTCTGGTTTTTACTTCTGCTCCAGATCCTGGGAATGTTAGAGGAAGGTCTAGCTCCCACAGCTCCCACAGCTCCCACAGCTCCCACAGCTCCCATGTGGGCCTTGCAGACATATCTGCTACAAGAAATAAGTCTCACAATCATTTTTTTTTTTTTTTTGGTTTTTCGAGACAGGGTTTCTCTGTGGCTTTGGAGCCTGTCCTGGAACTAGCTCTGTAGACCAGGCTGGTCTCGAACTCACAGAGATCTGCCTGCCTCTGCCTCCCGAGTGCTGGGATTAAAGGCGTGCGCCACCATCGCCCGGCTCACAATCATATTTTATCACAGAAACAAGGAAAAGTAAATAATACGAGATCCTCCCACCCATTCCAAGCTGAGTGCACATTTACTTGAACTCTCACTATTGCAATTAGTGTTAAGGGTCAAAGTCTGTGGCTGGAAACATGAGACCAATATAGTCACAAGGGTTTGTATAGATCTACATGCTGAATTGACAGGGATATCTTGATTAATTAATTATCAAGTCATAAATGAATACTCTTATGGCTTGGTATAAAACGCTCCCATAAGGTCCTGTGTTTGAACATTTGGTCCCTAGCTAGTCATTTGGTGGGAGAGGCTGTGGAAATGTCAGAAGTAGGGGCCTAGCTAGAGAATGTGGACTTCTATTTTATAGACTGAACACAATTCCTGTCTCATGCTGTTTCTTGGTCTGCCTTGATGTGAGCAAGGAGCCTCATAGTCCTGCCACCACAGTCAAGAGTCAACGCTGTTCTTACGCCTCAAACTGTGAGCCCAAACACATCCTTTCTCCCTGAAATTGTTCATTTGGTGTTGGACACGGTGATGAGTGAAGTAATCAACAACATTGAATTGGAAATTCATTTTTATAAAAATTAATGTACAAGAATTTATAGTAATAAATTTATCCTTTATAAGCATGCATGGGGGAAGCTTTAATTCAGAGAAAGAAAAATGCAGGACGAAAGAAAGAAAGGAGAGGGATTTGGGGACCAAAGCAGGAGTGGGATACAGTGGGAGAAGGGAATGGAAACCCTGATCTGGCATGGTCGTGATGTGTGTCGAGACTTGGCCATTTGCATGGTACTGCTGGAAATGTGAACCCGAGGTGGAGTTAAATTGGGAAGTTTCCCAGATTTTGGGGGATTCATCTTTTCAAGGAATTAAGTTAGAAACCCTGGGTTCTCTCTTTAGATTAACCAAATATTAGGGAATAATAGCACTTGTCTGACTTCGTGTCTGGGGATATGATCTCTCTTTCCCCATACACAGTCTAACCACTGTGAACCATCCACTCTGTGGTTCCCAGTGGAGTCCAGTTTATGCCTATGGACCTGTAGAACTTCGAGCTAAGCAATCCTATTTTATTTTTAAAGTCATCCTGGTCTGATTTTTGTAATAGTAGTACAAAAATCAACTTCCTCTAAACCCTGACTATTGTTTTCATTATAAAAACATACTGCTTAGAACCAAAGCCCAGTGGAAATCTAAATATCCATTCAATTTGTCATTGTCAGAGCACCTTAATAAATCACATCACACAGATGTGCACACACGTGCACATGCACTGGGCTTTGAAGTTATAATACATTAATTACTGCCATTGTAAAATGTTAGGCTGACAATAAACTATGAAACCCCAGGTTTCATTTTCTTTGGCCTTGTTTTTACAAAATCACTCTTATGTAATGTGCTCAACACAGCTTCAGCCGCACACTGATGGTGTCTCATTTTCCAGCCTATTGTATACATTGTATTCCTATTTTTTATAGAAACAATGGTTACCTTTCTATGAAATTTCAAAGCTTATTCTCTACAGAGAGCTACGTTCACGTGCAGGGAGTTGTCTAATTGCAACGTTCAGGAAAATCACACTTAATCACATCTTTAAAAACTAAACACAAAACAGAGAGAACCTGATGGTGACATTATCAGCAGGGCAAGGATAAAGGCTTCATAGAGGTGCCTTTATCTGTCTTGGGTAAAAGGCTTTCAAAATTCTAATTAGTCACATATATGTAGTTTGTGAATAGAAATGCTAAAAGAAAAGACAAATAGTTTAAATTCATTTTCCAGTTTAACATGATGTCAAAATAGCAGTTAGGCAGACTAAAGAAAAAGAATGCAATACTGTATGATTAGATGCCAATATAAAAACTATGTTTATCTATTGGCGTGTTGGTACTAATCTTAGGTTATAGGGTCTAAAATATCTCATTTACAAATGTGACACAGAAATGCATATTCAGAATGTGTATGCTCTACAACATAAATGTGTGTAAACTTACATACTTGAAAGTCCTGCTTTTCAAAGTGTGCCATCAAGTATTTCAAAAATTTCAGAAAGTCCCCTTAAGGATCCTATCCAAACCATTAAGATTTAAATTAAATTATGGCATAGAAATTATTGATCTTGAATAAGATATTTAATTTTACCTGCTTTTTAAAGCTTAACTTGTGAAAATGAAGAATGCAAAATATTTTAGATTGTAAAATGAAGACACTTGCTGTGACCTCACCCCATAAAGCTAAGAAAATTATTCAAAACTTGCTAATGACAGTGATTAATTAAAATCATGCCTAAACATATCTCTTCTCAATTGAAATAAAACAGTTGATGTGAATAAACCTATACATGGTCACCATTGTTACTAATTCAAGAGCATTCAGGAGGAATTCCAAATGACAAAACATAAACATGACACAGAAATGTTCAGCCATTTTTAAATGGAGTTGAAAAACCACATTTGTGGCTTATCAGTTCCGTACTCCTGGCCCTTGGAAAAGAGTTTTTCAGAGGGTTTTGGAAGATCAAATAATAGCCATTAGATTATTTCATATATTCAGAAAACCAGTTTACAATATTGTAAAGCTAACCAATAGTGGTTTCAAAGTACAATGTGATTTTATACCTTAATTGCATGTGAACATAAAGCATTCCTTGTATGGTTAACACATCCCACACAGGAGGGTATCACACTATGGTATATATTTATATATATTTCAAAATACATTTATCTATTTTTAATCATGTATATGAATGTTTACTTGAATGTGCACACGGGTACTGCATGCGTGCAGTACCCACAATGGCAAGAAGATGTGTCAGTTTCCTTCAAACTGAAGTTAGAGATGGTTGTGAGCTACTCCTGATCCTGTGCAAGAGCAGCCAGTGTTTTTAGACCCTGAGTCATCTCTCTATGTCTCGTGCTGTATATTGCATTGTGTGGATTCAATGAGAGGCTGGAAAGCATTATTTTCTGTCAAAAGTTTGAGAGGAAATCATAGTTGGGAAACTATGTTTTCATGTTGGGAAGGTTACAAGATATCTCTCGATGAGCAGAGATATTAAGAATTTAAGACTCCACCATACACAGGAACTTTAAAGGTCTTAGAACATGTGAGTATGTCTTTGTAGCTCAGAGGCTGGAGGTCCTTGCGTAGAACTGTTTAAGTACTGTATCTTATGAAGGGGGGACTGTACAAAGCTCCTTGACACAAATGGGACTCCGGGGGAGGGGGGGAAGATCTACCCAGTGTGGGTTTAAAGTATTTCTAATTAGAAATGCAGGTACTGTCGTTTCCTAAGCATGCAATAGAGAGTCGCCATCGCCTTCCATTGTGGGCCTGTGCCTGTCTGGGAGCTGTGGCTCACGGCTTCTGTGTCTTCAAGGAGGTATCATTATGTATCATATATTTGTAGTTCAGGAAAAGACCACTCAAAAGAGAGTTTTTTTTTTTTTTCCTGAGTGTCTGGTGCCTTGGGGAAGTCACAACCTGAGCAATGTACACTGATACCAGCTCTTAACTTGTTTGTTTTCACTGTATAGTAGGGGACATTTTTGAAAAGTCTGTTAGATTTTTTGTTATGTTCATGCACAATTGAATTTCTAACTTCTGAAATTACTTTTGTCAAAGATCAAACATCTAAAAATCCATCTTTCATGCTACTTAACCTGTTTAACCTGAAGCTTCATTTGCTTTTTATTTGATTTCTTTTTATTATTAGTAATTAAATTTATTCATTTATTTTACACCCTGACTGCAGTTTCTCCTTCCATTCCCTCTGCCCACATCCCCCTGAGACCCCATCCATTTCTCCTCATCTGTTCAGAAAGGGGCAGTCCTCCCATGGGGGTCAACAAAGCACGGCATATCACGTTGAGGTAGGACTAAGCTTGTTTCCTTGTATTAAGTCTGGGCAAGGCAACCCAGTATGAGGAATAAGTTCATGAAAGCCAGTCAAAGCATTAGAGACAGGCCCTGCTCCAACCACTAGGATTTCTACAAAAAAAGCAAGCTACACAATTGTCACACTTATGAAGAGGGCCTGCGTTGGTCCCATGTGGGGCCCCTAGCTATTGGTCCAGAGTTTGTTAGCTTCTGTGAGGTTAGTTGTTTCTGTGGATTCCCTTACAATGACCTTGATTTCCCCTAGATTGTACAATCCTCCTCCCCCTCTTCACCAGGACTCCCCAAGCTTGGCCCAGTGCTTGGCTGTGGATCTCTGCATCTCATCATTTACTGGATGAAGACTCTTTGATGATGATTTGGGTAATTACCAACCTGATTAAAGGAGGTGGCCAGTTCAAGCTATCACCCACCATTGCTTGGAGTCTTGGCTGAAGTCTTTCTTGCAGACCTGTGGGAGTTTCCCTTGTACCAGGTTTCTACCTGGTCCCAAAATGCACTCCCCATCAAGACATCTCTTTATTTTATTGTCATGTTCATGCATTCACAATTTAATTTGAAATTGCTTTGGTCAAAGATTAAACATCTAAACTCCATCTCTTATACTACTTAACTCACTTTTTGTTTGTTTGTTTTTTGAGACAGGGTTTCTCTTTGTGACAGCTCTGGATGTCCTGAAACTCACTTTGTAACCCATGTTGGCCTTGAACTCATAGAGATCCTCCCGTCTCTGCCTCTCAAGTGCTGGGATTAAAAATGTGCTTCACCACTACCAGGCTTTACTTAATCTGTTTAACCTGAAGCTACATTGATGATGGGAGAGTACTTGTTCATTCCCAGCTTCCCAGACTCAAAATAACCCCACACAAACTGTATTAATTAAATCACTGCTTGGTCTATTAGCTATAGCTTCTTATTGGCTAGCTCTTACATCTTAAATTAACCCATTTCTACTCATATGTGTATTGCCACATGGCTCAGATGGCTGTGGTTTGCTGGCAAGGTTCTGGTGCATCAGTCTCCTCCTGTGGCTTCATGGTATCTCTCTGACTCCAACCTACTCTTTTTATATGTCTTTGATCTGATTTCTTTTTCTTTCTTTCTTTCTTTCTTTCTTTCTTTCTTTCTTTCTTTCTTTCTTTCTTCCTTCCTTCCTTCCTTCCTTCCTTTCTTTCTTTCTTTCTTTCTTTCTTTTAATATTATGTGGCTCTGTGGCATTGGATTGATCTGGCTTCTTAAAAATTATTTCTCTTAGTTCTCATGCCATTCTTCTCTGGTAGTTTCCCTCCTGTTTTTTGTTTGTTTGTTTGCTTTGTCCTGAAACCATCCCTTAAGGTTTTCTTTAGACAGTTCAGCAAAAATCAGTGATTTCTAGGGCTAGCCTTTGTTTCTGGTTCTTATACATCATCTTGTACTTACCCATTCTTGCATCCAGGTCTTCTCCTGATGTCTATATAATTGTGTGCACCCATCTACAGAACACTTTCACGACTTATTCTATTACTAATCCCACTGCTGTTGTTTGCTCTGCTTGGCCTTGTGCAGTGATCCATAGCAGCAAGTACTAGTCTACTTTCCCTCCTCAAATGTGCTCCTGAACAAACACGACACCTTCCCTTCAGAACTCAGGGGATTGAATCTTGCTCACCAGTAATGTCTTCATCTAGAACCCCTGAATGTATTCTGTTTGGAAAAAAATCATTTTAATCAATATAATATTTAATTAAGAACTCACATGAGCAAATCCTGGATTAAGATGGGCACTGAATCCAATGGTGCTTTCTCTTTCAAGAAGCAGAAAAGGAAAAGACAGAGAGAGACAGGGGACTTCATG
>NC_022020.1:13957174-13969945 GCF_000317375.1 Microtus ochrogaster | reverse complement strand
GGGGCTTCATGGAGAAGGAGAGAGAGACTGGAGGGGACGAGGGGCTTCATGGAGAAGGAGAGAGAGACTGGAGGGGATGGGGCTTCATGGAGATGGAGAGAGAGAGAGACTGGAGGGGACGGGGACTTCATGGAGATGGAGAGAGACTGGAGGGGACGGGGGCTTCATGGAGATGGAGTGACAGACTGGAGGGGACAGAGGGGCTTCATGGAGAAGGAGAGAGAGACTGGAGGTACTGTGCCACTGGCCAACAAATGCCCAGGAGCATCAGAATTCAGAAGAGGCAGGGAATCATCCCTCCTTACAGATTTCATGTCACATGACCTTCCTGGGGACTAGGTCTTCAACTTGCAGCTTCTGGGCTAAGAATGAATACATTTCTGTTGTTTCAAACCATTGAGTTCGTGGTGATTTATGGTGTATACCCAGGAACCCATACAGGGCTTGTTCTTAGTTTCCCTACACATCAGGGTCTGTATTTTTTTTTTTTCAAGACAGGGTTTCTCTGTAGTTTTGGAGCCTGTCCTGGAACTAGCTCTTGCTGACCAGGCTGACCTCGAACTCACAAAGATCCATCTGCCTCTGCCTTCCATGTGCTGGGATTAAAGGCATGCACCACCACCACCTGTCTGGGACTGTCTTTTGTACTTGCTTGCTTTTGAAAGCATATTTTCCCTTCAGACATCTATTCCTTAAATACAGGTCTGGGAATTTCCCTTTCTCCCTGGTACCTAATATTTGGCACATGTTTGTTATAAAATAATTAGTTTTTTTTGCTTATATATTTGTGCTAAGAGTTAAAGAATTGGGGATCTCTGTGAGTTTGAGGCCAGCCTAGTCTACAAGAGTAAGTTCCAGGACAGGCTACAAAGCAGAGAGAAATCCTGTCTTGAAAAACTAAAAAGAAAAACAAAAAGAAGAAAAAGAAAAAAAAAAGAGTTAGCAAAAAGCGCATATACTAAACATCAATATTTGATCATTGAAATTATTTTAGGAAATTGTTTTATTATTTGGACCAGACCAGCAAGATGGTTCAGCTGGTAAACATTCTCGCCTTCAAGCCTGACTCCCTGAGTTCAATTCCCTAGGACTCAGATTGGGGAAAGAGGGACCAAACTCCCACTCACTCACACAGACATAAATACATCTGTGTAATAAAAAGCAAGTTGTCTTGTTAGACATCCAAGCTATTGCTAATTTAAAATTCCTACTTATATATTAAAGCCACAGATATTTTGCTAAGTCACTCTGTGGGGAAAGGCAACAAAGGAACGCAAGAGCTGTTACTATAAAGAACAGAGATTGTGAATCCATTTTGTTAAGGCAGACTCCCTAAATATAATGTTCATAATTGCATGTGTTTTGTTTATGACACAAAAAGCTCTGCCAGGAAAATCTCGTGTCTTTATCTCAGATCTCCAGCTGGCGGCTACCACACACTCACACACCCATGTGCGTGCTCTCTCATTAACCCTGCTTGAGGAGGGTCGGTGCATCTCTGACACCTCACAACAGCAACAGAAGGAGACCCAGACACACTTCATGGGATTAGTTATTTGCATATCAAACGGTCAAATGGTCTAATTAAAAGACTTGCTGTTGTATTTGAACAAATGTATATGAAGCAGCTTAAAAGGCATAATCCCCTTCAATCTGAAACTTTATTGAAAGACAGATGGATGGAGATAATAAGCATAATTTCTAACTAAAAATACACACACGCTTTATTTCTCTACAATAAAAGTGTGTTTTGTACTTAATATTCTCCTAGCAGAGTTTTCCCCTTAACAATAATAAATAAGAATTTGACTTTGCCAGCTGAAGCTGAACTTCTCAAATATCTTCCAAAAATATGGAGATGCTGGTCAGTCAAAGGAGAGAAAATTTCATATTTAAGATGATTACATACTGGAGACCTAATTATGCTGTACTGAACAGTCATTATATAATACTCATACTTAAAATTTGCTAAAAGGATAGATTTTTAACTGTCCTCAAAACATACACACACACACATGCTCATACACAGAGTAAACATGTGAAATGATAGACATGTTAATTACCTTGATTATAAAATAATTTTACTATATATATCAATTTATACACCTTGACATTATGCCATCTTATGGCATAATGAAAAAGCTGGAAAAACAAAACAAGCAATAGCTATAGGGTGGATGTGGCCAATGAACAAAATGGAGCTCATGATAAGGGAGGAAAACTTTTTAGTGTATATACAGAAGAAGGGCTTTATGAGATGAAGAGAAAACCAGGATACTTGTGGAATATTAGCTGAAGATGTGTTACATTTGTTTAATGGTGCAAAGATCTGTTGCATTTGTTTAACTCTGTGAAGCTCTGTTACTTTGCCTGTCTAAAACACCTGATTGGTCTAATGAAGAGTTGAACAGCCAATAACTAGGCAGGATAAAGGATAGGCAGAGTTGGAGGCAGAGAGAATAAATAGAAGGGGAAATTTGGTAAGAGAAAATTGGGGAGCAAGAAAGGAAGAGGCAAGTCACCCAGCCACACAGCCAGACATGGAATAAGAAGGAAAGAAAAGATATACAGAAATGGAGAAAGGTAAAAGCCCAGAGGCAAAAGGCAGATGGGATAAGTTAAGAAAAGCTCACTAGAAATAAGCCAGGCTAAGGCCAAGCATTCATAAGAAAGGATGACCTCTGTGTTTTTATTCGGGAGCTGAGTGGCAGGCCCCCAAAGAGCAAAGAGTAAGAAACAGCTAACTACCATACTCACGAACTATAAAGTCCATGAAGATGTTCATTCCAGGGCTTCCATAGCAAAGAAGCAAAAACTCATTGTTTAAAAATAATAGAAATGTTTTTCATCGAAGTTCAGGAAGTCTCAAATTGAGATGTTATCGGAATAATCCCATTGGGGACTCTGGAAGAAAATTTGCCCATGCTTTTCAAGCAAAAGTTGTTAGTAGCAACAATCCTTGGTATTCCTTAGCTCATGGCAACCTACGTCAAATTTATATTCCCATCTCACATGGTTCTGACCCCGTGTTTCTCTGTGGTTTTTGATTAGCAAGTCATACACTGGATTATGGTCCTTTTCAACCCCAAATGATCTCACGGTAACTAGGACATCTACAAAGACCTTGTTTCTAAATGAAGTTAATTCTTTGTAGACATGACTTGGGGGACCTGCTACTCAATCTAGCACAGCTCTCTAGTTTTTCAAGTTCACAAATCTCCTTTTGTCATTTGTCAAAAAATTGAGTACACTTACACCCATTTAGGTATACATTTCCCATTGTGCAATACGTCCAAAGGCACGTTCCCTCAGTTTTTACTGTGCTTCGAGAACAGCATGAGTTTTGTTTGCAAATGTTTTGTCTTAAATAACTAACATTTGATTCTTATGGGAATTGTTCTATAAATTAATGATCCTTTTGCTTTAAGGGACTTCTCAGTTATTTGGAGCCTTATTAAAGTATGGATTTGCTGTGCTCCACCACAGAGACACATATCCACATTTCTAACAAGTCTCAAGGGAAGCTGGTGTGAATTTCCTAATGACATTTCAAGCATCACTGTCCTGAACAATCCTTAGGCAACAGTGCCTGCTACTAGCAGGAAAGAAGGTCTCTTCATTCATTGCCAAATTCCTTGTTTCCACAACCATTTTCCAAGTCAAAGAAAATTCTAATAAAGAAAGAAATGAAGCTGTCATGTCTGGTTATGAAATATACCCGCACTAGCTTCTGTTTGATTAAGAAATTTTAAAAACACAATGCTGTGGAGCATGCAAGCTTCCTCATGGTTTTAATTCATATCTACAAAACTTAAGAAGCTCTTTTTCATTTTTACCATGTACATTTATTTTTCTCAAAATATGGGGGGCTTTAAGAACATATCAGAGGTATGTACAAGCATTATGAAACTGTGCACATGGTTTATTCTCTTAGTAACTTAAAGATGTGTGTACATGTGGTACGTGTGTACAAACTTTTAAAAGAGACTTTCAGCTTTTGTATTGGTGTGATAGATTTTAGTTATCTTAGGAAAATATTATTGAATAAAGGAATAACCTTCAATAGTGGAGCAAGAGGAAGAGTTGCTGTTTCCTAACTTGTTTTGTAGAAAATAGAATATAAACATGGGCTCTGGTATATGGGGAAAAAGAAAAGGCTTTGTTTTAAAAAGATAACAGTTTTAAATACAAATGAGGATCACTGAAGAGTGAAAATTTTAAAAAGGCAATCACTTAACTATTTAAATTTTAAATTTATTGTATTTGAGTAGTAGCAACACAGTATTTTCTTTTTTAGTTCTTTTTTGTTTTGTTTTCTCGTTTTTTTTCTTCTCTTTTTAAAACAATCCCAGTTCCCTATGCCTTCTGTTTTCCTGCTCCCCCTATCTTCTCCCCACCTTACCCACATCCACTCCTCAGAGAGGGTGAGGCCTCCCATGGGGAGTCAACAAAGTCTGTTACATCACTGGAGGCAGGACCAAGTCCCTTCCCATGTACCTAGGCTGAGCAAGGTATCCCTCCATAGGGAATGGGCCCCAAAAACCCAGTTCATGCACTAAGGGTAAATACTGGTTCCACTGCTAGTGGCCCCACAAACCTCCCAAGCCACCCAACTGTCACCAACATTCAAAGGGCCTCGTTCAGTCCTATGCAGGTTCCACAGTTCTCAGTCCCACTAGCTCTGGTCAGCTGTTTTCTGCAGGTTTTCCCATCATGGATTTGGCCCCTTTGCTCGTAATATAGCTCCTCCCTCTCCATGGCTGGATTCCAGGGGTCCAGCCCAGTGCTTAGCTCCCTGCACAAATGTAAGTAGATAGACGTAGCTTAAAAAATTAAAGTTCTTAAGTCCATACTAAAAATAACATTCAACAAAATAAAAGGACGACTATGGTCGGATGATGCTCTTACGATCCTACTGTAATCTTTTCCTCTAATATAATAATAAACATGTTTAACAAAATTTCAATACTTTTTCTAGCCCTTATGAGATAAAACAAAAATGGTTTGTTTTTTAAACAATTTAATCATTAGTTTGAGAAGAGATTGAAGCAAACATGGCTTTAACTAGCTTTGTAAGAATCCAGATAATGAAGAAGTCACTACTAGAAATAAAATGATATATTTTTATGCTTGATATGTAAAAACAGCTGTGCAAGCATACTCCAGTTAGCATAATCATGGAAATATCTGATTTGGGCATAGCTTTTAAAGATAAAATGGATTCCCCTAAAAATATTCTTTTTTTCTAACATCCTAAAAATATTTTGAGATGAAATTTGAGATCCTGCCATGATGGAGTCCATGTGAACTTCATGGAAGTGCCCATTACCAAAGCCCCAGACCTCTCAGTATGCGTTTCCATGCCCTTTGAGCCCATGTTAGACACAAGATTATACGCCAGAATGGCCAGAATGGTGAGTGACCAAAGACATTGATTCTTTTCTAAATTATATGTTGTGTTTTACTGCCTTCCCTGCATCACATCAGAGTCTAAAGGAGTGAAGGATTCTTACAAAGCTAATAATTAATGAAATGTAAACAAAAAGAACAGTACATAGAATCAATGAAGCTCAGAGTCCCTATAACAGATAATAAATATAAGTAAGTCTTTAACCAATGTAGCCAAAAAAGAGTAGATCCAAAATAATAAAATTAGAGATGAAAAGGAGACATTGCAACAGACACTAATGAAATTCAGAGGGTCATTAGGACATCCTTTGTAAACTTGTATTCCAACAAATTAGAAAAAGACATAAATTTCTAGATACATGTGATCTACCAAAACTGATTCAAGAGTACATAAGGAACTTAAACAGATTGATGACAAGTAGAAAAGTCAAAGCCGTGATGTTGTTGGTTGCTTTTACTCTTTTTGCTCTTTATTCTTAGGGGGCCTACCACCCAGCTCATGGGTAAATCACACACAGAGTCTTATTCTTACTTATAAATGCCTGGCCTTAGCTTGGCTTGTTGCTAGTTGGCTTTTCTTACCTTAAATTATCCCATCTATCTTTGGCCTCTGTGTTTTGCTGTTAATGTCATAGTTAATGTTATCACACCTGGCATATTTTAAGATCCATGCTCAGAAAGCTAAAGCAGGGCAATCACTAGTCCTCGATCTAATACTCTGTTCACACCTTTGTCTTCTAAGCTCAGGATCATGACTTTCTAGAAGTAAATTTTTTCACATGTTGAAGTTGTCCGAATGTGTCTTCAAATGAATAACATGAGAATGTTTCATTTTGTGACAAAGAAAAATGGAAGATAATTCTTCCAAGGGAAACAGTCAGAGCCCAGTGCATTTTAAACAAAATGATGTCTTTTGTAAATGCATCTAGCATAAGGCAGCCTGTAATTTTCATTGAGTTGGGTTTTATGCATACGGGTCAGTGAACAAAGTAATTTTTGCCTTATAAGACTTCTCCCAGGAAGTCAGACAGTGGCACAATCTTCTAATTTGTTGGCTGGTTGCAGCTCAGAGCAAAATCTGTAGCAAAATCAATCTTTGTTCTGCATGGCTTTTTTTTTTTTCTGTCGGATTTGGGGCACTGGGGAGGGAGCCAAATCAAGAAGATGACTGAGGTTCTCTGGCATGGAGAATAATAAATTTAATCATAAGAATGGAAATTTCACCATAAAATATATAAATAAGTCAAATCTATAGTTTCTTATAATGCTAACACTTGGGAGACTGAGGCAGGAGGATCACAAGTTCAAAGCCACAGATAACTAAAGAGTAAAACTCTACAAAACTCAGCACCAATTAATGCATATTGTTATAATTTAAAAATACATTTCTATATTTGAGTGTGTGTGTGTGTGTGTGTGTGTGTGTGTGTGTGTGTGAGAGAGAGAGAGAGAGAGAGAGAGAGAGAGAGAGAGAGAGAGAGAGAATGGGGCAATACTAAGCTCAGGAAAGAGCTTACCTCCATCGAAGAACTCAGCCAATGAAAACTAAAAAGTACATAGAAGCATGATTAGGGATGTAAAGCCCACTGTTTTGTAGCAAAAAGATTTATCAGCCATTCTTGTTGTTTGTTCAAGCCCAACTTCTGTAGAACTAAAATTAAATCTGTCTGATTTTTGCTACCGAGTCTCCAGTGCTCTTATAGTCCCAGTACACAAAATGTGGAGGCAGGAGGATCAGGAGGAGTCATCCTACCTTAATACATTAAGTTTGAGACAACCCCACCACATGAGACCTATTTCTAAAAACGAAACAAAATCCCTCGTTTTTATAAAAAATGTCACAATTTGTCATCAGTCATATTAATTTATGCTACAATTATGCTCTGTACACAGTTTTAGATAACATCATAGTAATAGGTTTGTGATAACAAAAATTGGAACAAAATGATGATGTGTAATTACTGGGAGAATTCCTCTCTCCCATCATGCTTTCTTAGTGACACACATTTTACCTACTGAAAGTGTCTTCAGCTGTTTCGGAAGGTTCAGTTGATGACTTCGGGCTTGTGACATAATGTGAGAGGCATTGTTTGCTTGATTGGTATTGAGCCTTTAGGTGTAATTAAACCGTTACAAATATGTTCAATTGCGTCTCTGTACACTCACAGAGTTCAACAAGCTCTAAGCGTGCATCCTGCTTCCTTGGTGATGGAAATGAGTCCCTCAGTGCTTTCTCTCATGAATTGCCAAGGCCTTATTAACATGGAGTTAGAAGGTGAACAGGAATTCCTACTGACATGTGAGCTGGGCAGGATGGACACTTGTCTAGTAGAACCTATAATACATTAGTACAGATTTGCTCACTGCTATGTTTGGAAGATAAAAATGGTCGTCAGGCCATTTTTGGATAAAGCAAATGATTTATGAAACTAGTTGCAGCAATAATGGCAAGTGTTAGGAGGGTGGAGAATGTGTGCCGGTCCAGCATTGGGATAATTGGGCAAACTCTCACTTACTGTAGCCAGAGTCATGAAGCTTAGTTGTTGAATCAGCTTAGGAGAAACTAAGATCATGCTTTGCTTAGACAGAGGCCAGAAGGAAGAAGTTTGATGGCATGAGGAGAGGTATACTCCCGTTAATGGGAGGGGAATTGAGATTTTCTTATTATGGCACAGAAAAGTCATTTCAGGAAGAGTATGGTCATCTTTTTACACTCTGAACAATTTACAGGAGAATCACATTTTGTGGAGTTTTCTGGCTGCTCGTACTACAGAGCTGGGCTTTCCATCTTCCTTAATGAACAGCCTCAGAATAAATACATGCACATTGTGGTTTGAGAAAGCTGTGCACACTCGGGGGTCTCAGCATGCTGAGAGTGTTGACACCAGAGGAAACGGTCTCCAAAGACTATTTGCCTTACTCAATAACCTACAAAAAACAAAATGCCTTTTCTCTACTTTACTGTAGAATAAAAATAAAAAATAATAATAATAGTGGACAGCGAATTGAGCAAACTACCAAACTCTGCCTGTTCTCATTCATAACAATACTTTAAGCTTTATATCATTATATGTAATTCATGAGTTGGGCAAAAGTTTGAATTAAATGTAGGAATAGCTCTGGCATTCAAACTTGTATATATGAAATCCAGTTACATATACTGCTAAACAACAAAATAAGAGGCACATTGTTGACCATTCCAGTTCTGCATGCGACTGTGAGAATAAATTTTTGTTTATTGCTATGTATTCTATATTTTAATCAACTAACATTTCTTTTTCGTTAATCTCTTTAGTACTTGTTTGGGTTCATCACATAATAGAAAACATGTAACAAAAATTTGCTCTCCTGTCAATGACCATTTTTTCCCAACCATAGCTGATTTCCACACTCACTTGTAGGAAATTCTGCTATACAAAGATGGCTATGCCCGATTATAGCTGCCACTTGCTGGGAACACACTTTTTGGAGAAACTACATTTTCCTAGAATTGCAGCTGCCATCTGGGGTAACATGGCTGATGTCAATGCTTGAACTCTGCCTGAGAGCCTTTTCAGCAGCCTTTTTATCTGCTGCAAATCTCCAGAGGTCCTCCCAAGTCCAAGAACTCTTTCTTCCCAGCAAAGTCTGAGTAATTATCACCATTAGTAACAGCATTAACATCATGGCCAAATTCATGACAGAGGATGCTCCTTTTTTTGCTGGATTCTCAAGTGTTGTGGAAATGGCTGTCTTGAAAAGATAATATTCTAGATGAGATACAAAGTCAATGTAGTAGTATATCATACAATTTAATTACCTACACTCTCACATAAAACCCTGATAAAAGAACTGAATGTGAACTTAACTTTCTGCATAAGTAGTACGGTTCTATGGAGAACTCTGAGAACTTGCTCCTTCACTTTCATTCTAACTGTTTTACTATTTAAGAGAAGTTTCCCAGTATGATTTTTTTTAATGCCTCAGGCATCGTGCTATCTCCTGTATGAAGGGAGGTGGCTCTTTGAAGCAGAATCCTCTTATTACTGAATGGTATTGTAAGCATCAGCTAGATAGAACAAGACTTTCTGCCATCACAAAATGTACCCTATGAAATCATAGACTTAGGACAGTAAATATAGTCATGGGAACAGGACACATTCTGAATTTTGAATTCAAACAGACTGTAGCTTAGGATGAGTTCCAAGAAAAACCCTACTCTTACCACTTCTACTGTCCCTTGTATCTGGCGATGATGTCAGTGGGATGAGGGTCACGTTGTCAGTAGCTGGCAAATTCTAATGCAGGAAGGAAATCACTTCCACTTGACACAGTCATTATTTCCCTGTATTTACACATATGATGAGCTTTTAAAAAAGCGAATCTGCTGCTTTCACAGCCATCACTCTGCGGGAAGCCACCTCTTAGGGTTAACAGCTGTAGAGCAGTTTCACGTCAAAGGAGCCACTTTCATCTACACTCTCCCGTCTGATTGCTATGGTGAAAGCTAATTTTTCTCGTTTTCTATGGGTTTCCAGATGTCACTGGTTCTTGTACTAGAGTGAAGAGCATGTTCAGTGGATAAGGTATTAAATTAATTCTAAATATTACTTTTACTTATGCAACTAGCACACACACATACATATAGTTTCCTGTTACATTTCTATCTTGTAGTACTTTTTCATTTTATTATCGGTTATCAATGCCTTCTAAATATGTACATCAGTAGTATGTGTGACTTAAACGAATGCAGGGCTCAGCATGTTCAAGAAGGTGCACTGGAAGCATCCATATCCTCCTATTTCACTACGCGGGGAGCGACATTGCTGGGCAAGGAACCATTTTTTTTTTGCTCATCTTTTGGATGATTTTCCACACTGTTTAACACAAGCAAGAGCTGTAACAAGTGTGGGTGTTATTAATAGGTGAGCTAGACAGTACCAATGGACAGCTTTTCTCCACAAGAGCAAATGCTGTGTGCTCACAGCATTGCACGAGCTTTGGGAATTCACGCTCTGCATTTGATTACTGCCTGCTAAAGAAACAACTTTCTTAGAAATTACTTTGTTATCTATTTAATGTGTGGGAGAAATAATGCATTATTATCTGTGTGCTGGCTTTTGGCTCTGTATTTCTTGAAATTCGGGAGCTATATGTAGGAGTTTGAAGAATCCAAGGGGACATCTTTTTTAAAATTTAGCATCAGATTAAATCCTGTATTCAACACTTGGTAGCCTTGAATGTGTAGGAAACATTCTGGGTTTCAAAGTTTTTCAATAATTATTCCTATTTTATGTGTACGTCAGTGCTTACATTCATGTGTGGAAGCACTCATGCGCCCACTGCTCACAGAAGCTAGAAAAGGGAGCCAAATGCCATGAACCTGGAGCTTTAGGTGGTGTGAGCCACCACATGGTGGCTGGGAGCTGTATCTGGGACTTCTGCATGCACAGCCAGCGCTCTTAACCAATGAACCAGGTTTCTAGACCCTGGAATTGTATTATGCATAAAATGAGTGTGCTGGTGGTAGTATCAAGTGTTACGAGATAATATATTCAAACTATTTCTAGGATAAGCAGCCTGATGTGACCCATATAGTTAACAACAGACTGGAAGTTTAGTTAAGTTGTACATAAGTAGTCAATAGGCCATTTTACCATTATTTCTAAAGTCAAGCAATTAAATGGGTCCTTTATAAAACTCCTTCAAGAAAAGGTGATCATTATGAACAGGGAGGGTTTGTAGAGAAGAATATAATATAAACTGATTCATATCTTTAAATCACATTGTCTTTTTATTTTATCTCATTTGGATGTCCCAAACCCTCTGTATGTGCTACTTGTCCATCAGTTACTCGGGGATCATGTTGATTGTCAGATAAACTGCCATGATGCTTCAATGCTTTTTTTTAAAAAAAAAGATTTATTTATCTATTTATTTATTATGTATACAGTGTTCTGCATGTATGCCTGCAGGCCAGAAGAGGGCACCAGATCTCATTACAGATGGTTGTGAGCCACCATGTGGTTTCTGGGATTGAACTCAGGACCTCTGGAAGGGCAGACAGTGCTCTTACCTCAGAGCCATCTCCCCAGCCCCTGATAGTGCAATACTTGTGATAATTTAACCCTCAGTTAACAATAATTTAACAATAGTTCGCAGCACAGGGACAGGATGGCAACAGCTTGAGTATGTTAAGGATGCACTGTAGATTGCTGAGGTGGGGAAGTTCTAGGGAAGCGAGTTCTATGGGCGAGGTTGTGAGAGTGGAAGAAATCCCTGGTACGTACAAACATTGCAGACAGCAAGGGTAAGTGCTACAGTATGCAAAGCTTGGTCAAGACAGAGAAAGCAATGCATGCTATCACAGGTATGAACGTAGAGAAAGTACTACGTGCAGTTTCAGTTATCTGCTGGAGCATTTGAACACATCTCATGAGGGTAAACATCACTCAAAATGTGTTCACAAATCAGTTTTCTATCCCACAACACCTGATAGAGCCCTTTATATCGACAGACACTTATATTAGTTATTTTAAAGTCAATGTGACAAAACCCCTAGAAGAATAACTCTAAAAAGGATCTGCTTGTGGTGTCTATCATGGCAGGCCACCAGACTGGAGGAGATTGGAAGACAGAATGGTTACCAGCATGATGGTCACAGAGAAAGTGGCATGCAGGATGGGACCAGGGTAAGAAAGGGTACACAAGAAAGATAATACGACAATGGTATACTCCCTCCAAATTGGCCCTACTTCACTTTTTCAACACCCCCCCCCATAAAACTGTCACACTCTGAAGCTATTAGGGACTAACTCACTCATTGCCAGGAACCTTGTTTTCTAATGGCCTCTGTGAACATCATCACGGACACAGTCAGAGGTGTGCTCCTCAAGTCTTGGCATGACTTAATCATAGATTAAAATGAATCAGATTAGTGCTGACAGAAAGGTAAGACTTGTTAGGACTCCATCTACGTAGCACAGAGTAGGAAGTTCAAGTCATAGAGGCAACTGATTACTGTTTGTGGTCCTGAACAACACTTTAGTCTCACTTTAATGACACAATAAGTATAAAAAAATTGAATAATTGAACCTGAAAGAAGCCAGTCAGAAGGAACTATGTGTATGTTGAAAAATCATTATATGAAAATGTAATGAGCTTATTCATATGGTTCATATGGAGGGATATGTAGAAATTATAAAAAACTGTACTAAATATAGAAAACATAAAGTTAACTTATTACACAATGGCTAATGCAATAATTTTTGTAGAAAAATAATGAATTCCCTGTCACCTGAGATTGTCAGAAAAAGGTTAAAAGAAAACTTGGTGAATATTAACCTTCATCAGGCGATGAAAGGAGATAGAGACAGAGACCCA
>NC_022020.1:13951321-13953714 GCF_000317375.1 Microtus ochrogaster | reverse complement strand
GAGAGAGAGAGAGAGAGAGAGAGAGAGAGAGAGAGAGAGAGAGAGAGAGAGAGGACATGCTCATATATGATTTCAGGACTGACCACTTGGTATTAGATAGCCAACTGGAAACTCTTCCCTGGGAAAGACTACATTTTATTATAAAGGCTAAATCTCCAAATTTGTTGACTATTTAGGAAGGTTTATTTCACAAGTCAACAGAATGAATATAGAACACCAGAGTAAATTACTAGAATGTACTATGTTCATCTAAGATAATATTTGAAAATCATATTTACACTTATTTTTTTAAAGCCCAGGACAGTAAACACAGAGTATTTAACTGAAAAATCTGGACAACCACAATCACAAAGAATGACTTGAAAAACATCGCCCGTGAGGAGCCCGCACCCACACTTGGGTAAGTCTCCCTTTCTCATCTCTCTGTCTCCTAATCCCCAGGCTTAAGTTTGTATTAAACTATCTTTAGAAAAACTCACAACTTTGATTTTTTTTTGTAAAAATAAATAAAAAATAATGATATGAAATCTGTAAAAGTGGTTTTGAAAAAAAAATACCTTAAAGGAAATACACAAAATAAACCTGTTTGTCTCTGGAATTGGGAGCATGTTGTTCTTTTCTTCTGTGCTCAATGCACTTTGTGCGGCTTCCAGTTTGCCAGTATTGAGCAGGTGCTATCTTACAGCGTTAGTGAGCTATGTGCACAGCATTTGGGCCAATTCTCTATTAGTGGAGAGGGCACCTAACAGAAATCCAAACCACATCTAATGGTGCACACATTTATAACCTCCTGGCTCGCATATTATCAATCACTTATTTGTAGTTTCTCATCTTTTGGATATTTAAAAATAAATAAGTAAATGAACTAAAAAAATCTTCTGAGTTATCTAAACTTTATGTAGTACAGTCATAAATACATATGAATTTACATTTCTCTCTACCTAAACAATATATGTTAATCAAAGAAATAATTAAGAATAACTCTTAGAACTCTCTTAGGGGAAGGATGCAGCTGCTATTCTCTAAGTTTTTTGCACAAATGTGTATTATTTCTCCATGTCTCTCCAAAACAGCACTCAGCTTTGTCATTACACTATTGTTTTTCCTATCAAAAATAAATTTGTTTATTCTTCTTATCATATGTTTTCCTGTCATATGTGTATGTGAGTGCGTATTTATGAATACTGTGCACGGATGCGAGCACATGCTTGCTACAGTCTTTATGTGGGGGTCAGTTCAAAATTTTTCCAGCCTTTACAACCCTGGCTTAGCTGACGGTGGTTACAATATGCTGAGTGAGATTCCGAGGCTGAATCTTTGTGAGACAAGACTGTAAAATGGAATAAGTAGAGTTTGTCTGAATGTACAAAGGTACAGGTCTGAAGACTGCCCCAAAAGAGCTTTCACAGCTTCGAAGATCATTTTATTGTGGTTATAAATACAACCAATGAACAAAGGTTTGAGTAATGATTTTAATGTCCCTCGGTTCTTAAATTTATTTTGGATCCCTAAAGCAAAAACTAACACATTTCTTTCAATTCCAAATAAATACATTTTGTGTTAGCATTCTTTTATTTAGACAATTCAATTTCCTGTGACAATAAATTATGTGTATCATATAATTTGTGATTCTGTTCACTGGTGTATTAAAAAACGCACAACCCATTTATTAAATGAAATAAAAAGAAACTCATTCGCCAGATTATCCATATCTCTGTGTTATGCCAGTAATATTCTTACCACTTGTGAAAATGTGGTCAAATATATCAATAATAGAATGTTTTCTTTTGTTGCACAGTTAATGCAGTGGGAGGGAAAGAGAAGAAAATGTGCATAGTTGTTTAGGCTCAGACACAGAAATCACATAAGCAAACCAGTTGCTTCCAATAAGGCCAAGTAGCATGGGCAGATGAAAACAGTGCCTGGATGATAAACATGACCTTTATGTGACAATTGTAAAGTCAAACTCTTTCCTATGAACAGCTTGCTCTGATCAGCTACACCTGTCTAAAGTCACGTGATTATCGGGGTATAATAAACAGCTTCTTTTTAATTCCTGAGATGCTAGGTTTAAAAACAAATTCTTCTATCAACCCATGCCACCATTAATAGGAATAGCTGGTATACTTAGGTGGTTGTAGTCCACGTTGTTCCATCAGTCGGTCTTGCTCTCGGTTGTTTAACAAGTCAAGCACAGTAATCTACAGAGAGGAAGTTTGTAACTTTGAAAATGGTGTGGTCATAGTAAACCAACATAAGTGAGCTGTGGGAAGTGTTTTTAATACAAAAGAGAAGAAACCTATGCAATTTCCTTTCAGTGGTGTATTTGAAATATAAATGATTGTTTTTAAGGGAATTTTATATTCTTTATAAAGAAAATTATAATTCTTTAT
>NC_022020.1:13947404-13951221 GCF_000317375.1 Microtus ochrogaster | reverse complement strand
TTATAATTCTTTATATATAATTTCTTTATAATTTGACTAGATTTATTTAAATTCTGAAAATTTAGGCATCTGAAATATGATCAATGCAAGAAATACTCGAAGAAAGAAAGGGAAGGGAGAGGGAGGAAGGAAGGAAGAAGGAAGGAAAACATCATGTAGAGAAAATACCTATATAGCAAAGTTAATATGCAGGAAATGTAATTTCAGATATCAGCACATAGTTGAGATCCAATGAGAGGGGTCATGGGAAATGAAGGAAAAGTATACTAAAGCTTTTTGTGCAGTCCACAACAGCCTCAGACTTGCTGTGTAGCCGAACATAATCTTGAATTCCTGATCTTTCTGTTTCTACCTCTCAAGTACTGAGATAACAGGATATAGATCCTGGTTTATGGGGTACTGGGGCTTGAACCTAGGGCTTTGTGCATGCTGAATAAGCATTCTACCAACTGAACTCCATTCCCTGGCCCTCTTTAAGCTGTCTCATAGAAAGGAGACAGTAAATAATTCAGAATGTTGTTAGACTTTTGTAGCATTAAAAGCACCTGGGGAATGCTAAGAGAGGGAGGAAACAGCCTGCCCCAGAGACAAGCACACCAGTGCTTCCCAATACCAAATGGCCAGCCCTGAAACATACATGCCAGTAACTTATATAGACTGAACAGGGTATCTATGTGTTTGTGAATATGTAGAGATGAATATATGTATACATGATATAAATTGATTAAGATGTCATGAATTGAGAAAAAGGAGGAGTATATGGGCAGGTTTAGAGAGAGGTAAGGGGAAATGATGTAATTATATTATTAAATAAAATTATATTTTAAAATATATTATAAAATAAAAGAATCAATGAGAGATTATAGCATTGAAAAATAGGGTTTAAGTTTAATAGTAGTTATTAAAATATTATCAGTAGTCTAAGACCAAATAAATATAAAGTGACAAATTTGTATTTATTAGAAGTATTGATCTTGAAATAGGGTCTTATCATATTACTAGGCTGGTAAAGAACTCTTATGTTTAAAGGATCCTCATGCTTCAGGTTTTCAAGCAGTTGGGACTCACATGTACCCCTCACTCAGCTCAAGTTGGTTAATGTAAAAATAATGATAAGAAGTAAGGGCTGGAGGGATGGCTCAGCAGTTCGAAGTGTCCAAAGTTTAATTCCTAGCACTCATATTGGGCAGCCCACAAATGCCATTGCAACTCTAGGAGATCCAGTGCTGTCTTCTGGCCTCTGCAAACACCCACATGCATGTGGGCACACACACACACACACACACACACACACACACACACACACACTTGAAATAGACAAAAAGTAGCAAGAGTGAACTTTTTAAAGTAGGGAATAAATTTGCATTAGCATCAATCATAACCTATCTCAAAAGGTAAAACCACTAATCCATTTTGGGGGCATCTGGATAGGTGGCTCTATGCTGTTTTTTAAAAGCTACATTCCTCCAATTGGAAAATAAAATTTAAAATAAGGAGATACAAAAATATAGAGAACTGATTTTTGTCCTAAAGAGAACAAGTTTGGCTCCTAAACACTTAGTGGCTGGGCACCAACTCAGACCGATTAGAACATAATATCAGTGTTCTGTGTTCTAATAAGAGATAAAAGGGGCTCCTTCAGAAGTTTGGAAGCAACTGTTCTATATACATATCCTACATGCCACATTTCTCCAAATTGTGGTGGGTTTCGATATAGACCACATGACCACAGAAGATTCCTTAGAAATTTATCTTTTATTCAAATAAATCCCTACAACTTGTACGGAGTCCTTGCGTCCTACAGTGGAAGAGATCCTGGTCCTCCAGTCCTATGCTTTAGTTCTCATCGGTGTTCTTACTGATGTTTACGTCCCTAGGTAAATTAACGGATTATCTGTGTTTGAATTTTATCACATGCAGGTGGGAGAAAATAAAAGCACCTTGTATGAATGCCAGGAGAATTAAATTTGATATTTTCATGCTTAACCTAATTCTTACATTATGGTAAGTGCCATACATAGTTGCTGACTGTATTTGGGAACTATTTACATGTAACAAAACTGAAATATATGTAGCTTAAGACCTAAGTTTACATCTCTACCAGCACATTGGTTGTATTCCAAGTCTTCTTTTGATAAGTGAGATCCTAACATGTGAAGGCCAAGCCTTGCCTATTTTCTTTTATAGAAATTTAAAATTTTTCAATACAAGACCCTCAGGAAAAGCAAAATAAAACGACATTATGAAAGAAAAATAAATTTATTAGATCAAAATGGAGATATAGAAAGACAATATAAATGGAAAATAAAGATACGAAAAAAATGTTCGCTGCCATGAGTCAGTGGACTTTGTCATAATGAGCCATTGTTTTCACAATTTGATTGACAGGATACGCAAATGCATCAGTAATACATGTTGATGGTGCGGTAGCAAGAACACAGCACACTCAGCTCTTCATATGGTTCCCTTAGGAAAAATTACTTTACTGGAAAGGTCAGTTGTATCCGTGAAATTCCACTTCCAGTAATCAATTAAAACAGCAACGAACTTGATGCATATACAAGGACGATAAATCCATATTCCCTTTGCTTCAATAATTGGGGAAAGTAGTATGGCATTTAGTAGGAGTGTGCTTTTATACAATATAGGCTTCTATTTACAGCTTATTTTGCAGCCAATACATATAGAAATATCTGCATAGTTGAGAATAAAATGGTAGCAGCACCATAATAAACAATAGCAATGGGAAATGTAGTTGTGCTCCATTTTCTTTTTAATAGGTCAAAAAGACAATTTGTTCATTTGCTTGCTTGAATTTGTTTTATTGTAGACTGCTCTGCTCTTTTTTTCCCTTTATACTGCTGCACACACGTAAAGGCCAAAAGAGACACCATCTAACCTTTCTTTTAATAAATAAGTATTTTTATGTAATAATGCACTGGGGAAAAGAACAATAGAATGTGTACTTCCCTAGTTAGGAGCGTAATAACACAAGTGAAATAAACCTTCAACTCGAAGCACAGAACTTTGCTTGCATTTGAAGAAAATTGCTTAGGAGAGCAAGCAGTTCATAAGGATCATGGACCCACCCTTCAGCATGTAGCTCAGAGTTCAATATTAGGCTCTCACATGAATTTTTCCTAGTTCTGCAAGATATTTAAATTATGGTGGGCCATTCATATTAGTTAAATATTACTTATATTACCCGACACAATAATCCAAACATAAAGTATTTTTGTTACAACGCTTTAATGCGCATGCAGGCCTTCATTTCATGAGAGTAGAGGATCAGGTACACACTTTTCTCTGTGGAAAAGTTTAAAATTGTGTCCTCCATTCTGGAAAATCATGCTGTTGACCCCAGGGCCTCGTAAGCTGGGTGTGCTCTCAGGGGAAGACATTTGTAGGTACATGTGCCTATCAGGCTGTTGTTGTTGCCACATCAACTGTGTGCCTGTAACCAGGTACCAACACTTTAGCACTTCATTTTGTCATGAGATCTGGACGCTTAATGTTTTTATAATTTTTCTTACTGCATTTCTTTCCTGTTTTCCATATGTAAGGATACTGATATGATGTCCTGCTTGAACTGTGTGTAAACAGGCTGAGTTACACGTGAATTTTACTTTAGGAGAAGAGGGCATAACAGTGATCTTTCAAAAATACAGAGGTTCTTAAGTTGCTCAGTAAAAATTATTGTTTATTCTTTGGCATTTTATATATAAATACAATCAAATACAATGTATTTAAGTTATATTCACCCCTCACCCTTCTCCCTCCAACTCCAGACACTGACTCTCTCTACTTTTCTACTCGT
>NC_022020.1:13944568-13947104 GCF_000317375.1 Microtus ochrogaster | reverse complement strand
CTACAGCACGTACTGGCTTTGTGGGAGCCTAGGCAGTTTGGATGCTCACCTTACTAGACCTGGATGGAGGTGGGTGGTCCTTGGATTTCCCACAGGGAAGGGAACCCTGATTGCTCTTTGGGCTGACAAGGGAGGGGGACTTGATTGGGGGAGAGGGAGGGAAATGGGAGGTGGTGGCGGGGAGGAGGCAGAAATCTTTAATAAATAAATAAATAAAAAAGAAAACTTGGTGTCCATTCTAGGTGGAGCTAAAATATAATTTTTAGGCATTTCATACATCTGAGAAACTATGTCCAGGGAATTTAGTGTTATATTATGCACATTTAGCATAGATGGCAGACATAGGCATATATATGATGATTACAACATGAAAATTTATTCAAAGGAAAATATAATGAAATATAAGAAAATACTGTGGTAGCAAATGTTTTGTTTGCTATTTTCTTTCAACATTCATTTGGTGCATTTATTGAATTCTGTTTAAATGTATGTGATACATGAATTATGACAGATATGAATGTAATAACTCTCTGAGGCATAAAGAGTACGTTCTTGTCATGGATTTCCTCACACAGAGTACACATCACACTGACACCGTTGCATAGACTTTGAGCTTCAGGTGGATTCCCTGGTATTTTACCGACTCTTCTTTTACTGCTTGGGAGAATATTTCCTCCGAGACTCCCTTATCATGTGACATTTTCATGAGGGAAATGTGCTTTGCCCACCTGATGTTTTTAATGCTTATGTAAGGTATGCTTTAAACATAGTTGGTACTTTGAATATTCATCACACAGTATGAGTAGATGTAGAAGACCTTGTACCAGTGGCTGACACTGTGGAAAGGGCACACACAGAGAACATCTTAAAATAGATTCTAAGATCATTTCGGGAAAATTTGCTGAAACTCCAAGCGGTCATAACAAGGTAGACAGAATGTTGGGGAGTTGTAGTATCACCAATGTATCACTAGTATCAGAGATGATGTTTGTAAGTAGTCCAAGATTAGCTCTTTCAGTTTGACTTTGGTCTCCAGCTCATTGTAGAGCCACACTGGGACTTTTTATCACTAAGCCGTAGAAAGAAGAGAAAAAGGAGGGAGCATATGCTTTTCTCAATGATAAGTTATTAAAGGTGAACAAATTCCTTAATTAAGTCCCGAAATGTTGATGAAAATGGGTGTCAACTGTTTTTGAAGCAATTAGTGAGCTTGCTCCCATTTGCCCATTGTAAGTGTGTGCTTATGTCTGTATATGTGTTCATTTGGGTGTGCACTTGTGTATGCATGTAAGTGAGCATGTCTGTGCACAGGCTTGTGGGAGTAAGAGGTGAGAGTCATATGTCTTCTTCGGTTGCTCTCCACATTACTTTTGACACAGGGTCTCTTTCTGAACCTGACTTGACAATAGGGATAGACTAGCTCACCAGCAAGCCCCAGGAACCCTCCTGTCTCTGCGTCCCCAGTGCTGGGATTACAGGTGTGTGCTGAAGTGCTCGGTTTTTATAAAAGTGCTGGGAACCAAAATCAGGCCCTCATGGTTGTACGGTGAGCACTTTACAGATATATCCATCTTTTCAGCATCAATTTGTAATTTACATAGACATATGACCCCCAAGTGTGGTGATAATTATCTAAGTACCCCCCATCGGCATCAGTTCCTAACTTTGTACTTATGAGTGGATGAGAAGGGAAGCGGCTCTAATCTCCAGACACTTCTTCATCAGCTCTGAGTATCAGTACCACCAATGAGCCTTACAGGGAACCTTGGATTACTTCTCTGCATCTGGGTGAGTGTTAAGTGAAATACTTAGGCTGAATAAATTGGACTTTTCCAGAACTTAGTAATCACGCGGGCATCAGGGAACAGACATTAAACCACATAAGTGCTCAGTTCGGAAAGAAGGAAAATGATACCTGGAAGGAATTTGTCATCACAGGACAGACCGAGACTTGCCCAATTCTCCGAATTTCAGGGAACCTGGGAATGGCAGGAGCGACATAACCATGGAAGCAATTTAAATCCCACTGCAGGCCTACGTTACGGGTCTCAGTGGTAAATTACTATGATAAAAGTGATTTTGCAGAGTTTTAGATTTCTACTACCAGAAGACACTTTCTGAAATACAAGGCAAAAAATAATGAACAGAAATTACTGACGGCAACAAAATGGAGCAATTTCCTACATTCCTAGAGAGTTCTCTTTGCAATGCAGCATCCCCAGTCTCACCAGGAATTGTCCCCAACTAGACTCAGCGAGGTCCACAGATTTCAGGCTTCCCTCCTGAGACTACCACTTCCTAGCTCCTCCCTCTGGCTTCTTCCTGTTCTCCACGTAGCACCATTCTAGGTAAACTTACTTCCAAGAAAGAAGCAATAATTAGAATTATCTTTATTCTGTTCCAAACCTACTGCCAGAATTTCCAATCGTTTTTACTTCAATGGCTTTGAAAATGGTGTGGTCATAGTAAACCAACATAAGTGAGCTGTGGGAAGTGTTTTTAATACAAAAGAGAAGAAACCTATGCAATTTCCTTT
>NC_022020.1:13921650-13938036 GCF_000317375.1 Microtus ochrogaster | reverse complement strand
AAAAAAATCCCTCAATAATTAGCTACTTTAATAATGGGTCAACTTTTGAAGTCCCTTCTAATACTGCTTTGAACTTTGGAAACTAAAGTTCAAAATCATTAAATTCATAAAAAACTAATAACCTAAAAATCCTTATTCTTTAAAATTTACCTTTTCCTTGGAGGGAACTGGATAATATCATGTTAGAGGAAGAAAGCAAGACGCAGGAAGATAACTGGCTGTTTTCTCTCATATACATCTAGATTAAAATACATATTCAAACGTATTCATTTAAATTTGTTTACTTAAACACATAAATATACATGCGACTTAAAATAGAAGGAGGATATTTGAGAAGTGGGTTATAAAATCAGCAGGTTTTGCGTAGACAAAAGAGTCACAGAAAGTGAATATGGTGTGAGAAGCCAGAGCATCACACTGAGAAATGAATCCTCATCACCCTCTATCTGCGTTGCTTTTATATCAGGTCATATTACCAACCTCTTATTACCTTCCCAGTCACAGAGGAAGAAAACTCAAAACGGGTTCTACTCTCCCGAGCCCCTTTCTTCCCTGAATCTAAGACATTACCCAATCTTGTCCACATCGAATATCTAGTTAGGAATCTTTCTTTCCCTCAAAAAAGATGTAAGTCATTTCCTGAATCTGATTTTTCTCCCCATCTCCACTTTCCTTCCATCCTATGCGCTGTCACCAAATGTCTCTTCTCATGTCACAACTCTGATCCCATGGTTTTTTATTCTGTATATTCGTATGTATGTGTTTGTGTGTCTAATTGACATCCTTAGCCATCAGAGAAAGGATAATTACACTTCTGGATTTTTATGGGCTTGCAGCCTAGCAGGGAGGCAGGCCTGTGAGATGATTTCCACTGTGTGATTCTTGCTAAAATGCAACTTCAGTTGCTTCCTATGTCAAATGTAACTTTGTGATCATCCAATCCTCTCCATAAAGTGAACTGACCAGAGACTTCCAGTAGGTGCCAGGCCTGTACTTTGCAATTCTGCAATATGTCCTGGGCATCAAAATTTCTCTCTAATTTTCTCTGCTTATTTACTTCCTTAGGCCTAGACTCTCTCAAGAAACAGCTTCATGCTTCCCTTATTTTAAGTCCCCCCCCTCTTGGTCATTGCATGTGATATCACTCTGCAAGTTCTGTTTTGGAGAGGGTCTGTGTCTGAATGCATTTTCTTCCCCCCACCCCCCACATAGAGCACCCACTGCGAATATTATTTTAAGGTATGCTTCTTTTGTTTATTTGCATTTATTTAATTCTGTGAAGCTGTGTTACTGTGCCTGTCTAAGACACCTGTTGGTCTAATAAAGAGCTGAATGGCCAATAGCAAGCCAGGGGAGACAAATAGACGGGGCTGGGAGGCAGAGAGGGTAAATAGAAGGAGAAATCTGGGGGAAAGTATCTAAGATTTGGGAATTAGAGAGGAAGGAGGAGGACTTCAGGGGTCAGCCACCCAGCCACCCAGTCACCCAGCCACCCAGTCACCCAGCCACCCAGTCACCCAGCCACCCAGCCACCCAGCCACCCAGCCACCTAGCCACCCAGTCACCTAGCTACACAGCCAGACAAGGAGCAAGAAGGAAATAAAAGGTATACAGGAATAGAGAATAATGAAATTCTTCAAGGTCAAAGGCAGATGAGATAATTTAAGAAAAGCTATCAAGAAACAAGCCAAGCTAAGACTGGGCATTCAAAACTAAATAAGCCTCCATGTGTGATCTATTTGGGAGCTGGATGCAGGGGGGGGGGAGTCAGAAGACTAAAAAGCCAAAAGAGTAAAGGAGCCAAACCAACCAACTGCAAACACCAGGCTTTCTTTACTGCTCATTCCTTAGAGAAGATTTTATAACTACAGGTATCTAGGAAGTACTCAGCAATTGTCAAAATTCAATTGAATTAAGTATTTAGGGAGGCATTTTCACTCTTCCCCCTTCTTTGGGCACTTTTTCTGAAAGCTCCTTAGACAAGAGACTTAAGCATTTTGGCCCAATATTTTCATGTATTTCTTCCTCAACACTGAGGGAATGGAGTTTAAACAGGAAAAGGGAAAATGCCAGTTTGGCTACATAAAAGACCATGTGCAAACTATTAATTTCTTTTACTTAGGTAATTTTCAGATTTCTAAAGACTTATGTATGTGTAAGACTGTGTGTACATGTGTGGTTTTTTGTATAAGTTCATATATGTACATTGGAGTGAGCACATGCATTGGGAGGCCATAGGTTGATGTCAGGATCATGCCACCACTTAAGTTTTGAGACAGGGTCAACTCACTGAACCTATAGCGTACTGACTCAGTAAAGCTTAGCTGGGCAGTAAGGCTTCAGGGTCCACCTGTCTCTGCCTCTAGCTCTGAACTTACAGGAGTGCTCACCCAGTTGCTTTCTACATGGATTCTGTGTGTCTGGCTCAAGTCTTCATGGTTGTCTGGCAAACATTTCACAGGCTAAGATATCACTTTAGCTTTTAAAAATGATACTTCAAGTTACAAATAGTCTAAAATGCTTGCCCAATAAGCAGAGTAATGAATGAATTTAAGGTAAGAACAATAGTAAATAAATAAGTAAATAAACCAAAACAAAGACAAAAATCAACACCTGTTTCCCCCCAAACAAACAGAATGGAAGCTAAGGATGGTACTAAGCCCCCCTTTATTTTGTGTCTGAATCCTTAATAATTAGATCCTTTGTATTTCCATGTTATGGTTGAAGAGCTTAAATATAACCCAAGGAATGAAGAAAGAGTAATTTTCTAACTTGTATAATGGATGGGAAAATAGTAGATAAAAATAAAAGTGATCAGGATTTGGTGGGTGGAAGACACCCACAAACCCACCTAGTGCCTCGCTGGCCCAGTCCCTACCCAGCCCTGGGAGAGTTGTCCTGGTACTCAGAAGAGCTGGCTCTACCACTCACCCGAGGGGTGGCCTGGACTGACAAACTCAGCTACCATCCAGGCACATAAACAGTGCTGTGAGTTGGCCTACCCCAACATCTATCCCATTTATGCCCTGCTGGGCTGCGTGAAGGGACTAGTCCTGTGGAACCATAGCCACAGGATCCCCATGATTGGGGCAATAGCAGGATATCTAGAGGAGTTTTGGTGAGGATCCAGTATAGATGTTTTACCAGAATCCAGAGGCTGCGAGCTGGTTCAATGACTCATTACAATGAGCATTTGAAAGCAACGCTGTTGGGAAAGAAGAGTATATTGCTAACACACGGTGGCTCCCAGTGCCAATAAGACAAATAAAGAGGTGATGGAGAAGGGGACAAAGACAAAGGAGTGAAGTGGTTTCTTTGGAGGGGGCTAATATTTATATTTTTTAAATTTTCTTCTGGAGGGGGATACTGCAACAGTGAAGGGTAGATATGGCAGGACTGGGAAAAGCATGGGATTGGAATGCATGAAGTAAAATTCCCAAGAAATCAATAAAAAAAGTAAAAAAAAATTAAAAATAAAAGTACTCTTCATTTTCCTTTACTTCCAGTATACACTAATTTAAGTGTTCAATTCTTTTATTTCTTCTCCTGTTTATTTACTTTTTTGTACAAGGGATAGAGCTCAGGTTTTTGCAAATGGTAAGCAAGAACTCTTCACTCCTGCACACTGAGGTTTCAAAGAGAAAATTAGCTTTTCCCATGGTGACTTTAAGATGCTAAGAGAGCAGAGGTCTGCTGCTTCCATGAAGGCGGAGGGAACAATGTCTGCCTTTCAGTCATGTCTCGGGCTGGGGGACAGTGACTCAATTCCACCTTAGACCTTCAGTCTCTATTCTTCTCACTGGCTAAGACCAGGAAGTCTCAAACAAAGCTCATGATTACACTGAGGAAGAAATTTCCAGCGCAATTGGATTTCTTTTCTCTATTTTTAAAGATCTGCATGTGCTTATTTCTTTATATTTCTAAATATACAAATGGAAATCGCTCAGTCTGTATGCTATTTGGATGTAACTGTTCCCGAGGTTGACCATTTGGTATTGGATAGCCAATTGATGAGCTCCTCCCAGGGAAGACTATTTCTCTTCTCCTGGCCATTCTGTAGCTGTCTTTGCATAGGGCTGAGACCTTGTGAACTTTCACCCCTCCATACTAACATGTCTAGAGGCATCAAGAGAAATTATTTCTGGCTATCTTTTCAAGAACAATTTAGAACAACTTGTATTTCATTGTATGACTGTTAGCTCTACTTCTCAAAGGAGCAAAATAGTTAAAAATATCACAGTTTGGGCCCGGCTTCTGATTCTAGTGTTGAGTGTGATATGACACAGATTGGCCCCTCAGTGAAATCAGAATAAAATATTATTTTCTTTAAAAATTATTACATTAGTTAAATGGTATATTATGCATATATACTATGTACCTTGCATAGATTTTGATACTGAATAAGTGCCTGACGAGTTACTTACTTTAGCAGTAGTAATACAAGCTTTATTTTGCTTTTCCGTATGTAATAATATGACATGGAGGAGAATCAAGGTTTGGGTGGGATTGAGGGAGGGTAACAGAAGAGCAGGGGGCGCATTTTTGAGAAGAGACCAAAGTGACATTGCAGGCATATTTCCTTGTGATGAGTATGCTGCTTCTTAAGTTGATTTTTTTTAGCAGGTAAGAAAATGGCTGGGTACCCTGAACAAACATAAAAGAAATCTAGAACCATGAGGGGAGAGGAGAGAGGGAAGATAAAGAGACCATTTAAAGACAAAACATGCCCGTGGAAGTATCATCAGTGGCCAAAGCCTCCAGAGAGTTTGCATTAGACGACGATATGGAAATGGTTGCATCCTCTTTCTGAGGTTTAGCCTGATGGGCCTCTGTAGAAGTTTCTCTACCCTGGGCCACAAGCTTTCTCTCCACCAGTAATGAGTGGGAGAGCAAGGTACCACTGCCACCATTGTGTCCTTGTGTTCCTTTGCTCATCATTATGATAAAACACTTGACATAAGCAACTTAAGGCAAGAGTGGCTTATTTATGGCTTACAGCACTAGAGGATACAGCCCATCATAGCAGGGAAGGCAGGATGGCAGGAACAGATGACAGCCAATCACATGCACTCACGGAAGGAAAGAAGAGAGCAATGAATGCTGGGGATTAGCTTATTTTCTGTTTCGCTTAGCTGGGGACCCAAGCCCATGAAGTGGTACTACATAATTTTGAGTGGGTCTTCCAACCAAGTCTAGACACTCTTCACAAACATGCTCAGAGGTTTATCTCCTAGATGAGTCTAGATCTTGTCAGCTTGACAATATTTTCCACTGTTGCTTCCAAGGATGATGTAGCCAAGCAGGGTCTACACAGCCCTTGTCTCCAGGGGCAAGATCTGAGTGATGAGTACATACCACCCAATCTGTCAGAAAAGCCCTAGCCCCTCAACAATCTTTTTGTAAGCACACAGTTTTGCTATTGTTTTTGAGTCAAGCTCTCATGTGGCCCAGGCTGGTCTCAAATCTACTCTGCAGCTGATGATGATCTTAAACTCCTAATTGTCCTCACTCTGTTTCCCAAGTACAGAGATTATAAATGCAGACCAACAAGCCTGGTATGACCATGTTTCTTAATAACTACCAAAGCTGTGACTTAGAAATTAAAATACTTTTTGACATATTCTCATGTTTCACTTGTTTAAATTCTCTTGATTGTAGTCAGAGTTGAAATGGAATTAAAAAAGAAAAGAAATGCATGGGCCTTATTGCATCTTATTGGTGACTTACACAGATTTTATTTGTGTGAAATTTGCACTATTAACACTAAGGCCAAGAAAAAAAATGCGTAAAAGATGTAATTATAAAGAGTTGAGAGTTTTGTTCACAGCACCCTGCAGTGAGCCTGTTTAACTATGGTGGAAATCCCTACCATTTCCTACTCCACGGCAGTTTCTCTTCTGCTGAGGAATGCTGTGTTCAGGACACCATTGGTTGTATAATAGAATTTGTCACAAGTCCTTTGTACTAGAGCCTGGAGCATTCAAGTCAGCATTCAGATAGAGAACTTTAGACATGGTCCTGTCTCCTGCTGTCTCTCACCCTCTTTTCTATCATCACTTTTTCCCTTCCTTGGAATTCTCCTATTCAGAATTGCTAATTCTAATCACATTCTGTAATGCTACTTACTGAATGAATGATTTAGTGTTTCTCACTTTAAAGAAGTTATACAATGGCAAAATAGGGCACAGAGAATTCTTTTTAAAAAATTGATTACTCTATTTCCTAATATTTGACAGTCATATAACAAGCATTTAGTGGATACTGAATATGGAATATAATATACCTACAAATATACAATTCTTTTCTTTTTCCACATAAAATTCTAAACTCTGTAAACCAAGGGTTCTACAAATAGGGAGGCAGCTATCAATGTGTCTTTGTTCCAGTATGTTAGAGTCCATGTTATTCAGATAGGTTAGGTCTCCTCATGGTATCATGATGGCTTCTGCAGCTCCACTAACTTTGCTGTTGCTCAAAGCAGAAAGGAAGGAATGGGAGCTGAGGCAGGGCCAATGAGGAGGTTCCTACCTCCTGTGACTGCACCTGTGCCCCTTCAGCATCTATCCAAAGGCGGACTATAAAGACCACCAAGAACATTTGTTGGGCGTGGCTGAACAAACAGCAGAGTTAGAATTGGGAATTAGATGGGACTACATTTATGATATCACAGATATTAGTCATGGAAAATGGGTATATCTAGCCATCATTTGAATCATAGTCTCCATTTCCTAACAATTCATGGATGGGGAACTCCCAATTTAAAGACAGAAACACCTGCTGGGTGGTGGTGGCGCATGCCTTTAATCCCAGCACTTGGGAGGCAGAGGCAGGTGGATCTCTGTGAGTTCGAAGCTAGCCTGGTCTAGGACAGGCTCCAAAGCCACAGAGAAACCCTGTCTCGAAAAACCAAAAAAAGAAAAAAAACCCAGAAACACTTGCACACTGGTATTTTGAAGCACAGCAGATAACCTTGGACACAGAACTGCTTTTCCTTCCATCTCGTCTGAAGCAGGATCTCTTATTCACGCCTGCACATTCTGGACCAGCTGCTCACACCTGCCAGGGATTTTATTTCTTTTTTATCTGCACCTCCCATCTTGCAATAGGGTCATTGAGACTACATACAAAAGCAACCACAGCCAGCTAGGTGCTGGGGATCAGAACTCAGGTCTTCCCACTTATACATCAGGATCTTTATCCACTGAGTCATGTCCTCAGCCCATGAGCCTCTTCCTGCGAGCCAGAGAGCAAATCCTAACGCAGTTAGTGTCAGTCAAATCAGAAAGGATGTTGAATGTGTTTGTTCCACTGCACGTAAAGCTGTTAGGAGACTATAGCCACAAGTTTTGGTTTTATTAAAATTGCCATGTTTTGTGGCCAGTCCCTGTGAAACGAAGAACCCAAGACTATAAAGATGGGACTACAAGTCATAGAGGAAATTCTCCGATTTTGTGTATTTACTCTTTCTTTTTGGTAGAACAAACTCCAAGCCATAAAGTGGATGCTCCGTTCCAGTTGAAGAGTCTGTGGGTTCTAACAGACTTGGCAGAATTTCCCTGAGCTCTGGCTCGAATCTAATCGAGGCCTCACACGATGTATCATTCCTAGAGCAAATTCAGTCTCCCAGTGCTTAGTCTCACTGCAACTCTGTATTAGAAATAGATGAGTTTTGAAGACTGAAGGATGAACTCTCATTTCATAACATGGGAAATAACAAAATTAAACTAAATATTAAATCAATTGCAGTGGCAGGTACATTAATATTCTTGTATACTTCAAGGAAAAAAAAACACTCACCTCATGTTGCAATTGTCTTCTAAAAGTTGGGGGCAAAGACCCTTTCAACACATGATAGAGCTATGTTGGTGTACCTTTAGGAGGAATCTGCAGAGAGGTCCTCAAGTGGGGGACTTTGTTGAGCTTGATGGAAGCCCCACAGAGATCAGTACCTCGGCCAACTGCAGAATTAGTTTAATTCCTTGTGGCATTGTCACGTACAGAAGCGTTTAATGGCAGAAACTGTGTGTTCCAAACACAGTCCTGCAGATGACTTTTCTCCTGACCTTGGACTAGGAGCCTGGCTATAGAATTGCCTTTCCAGGCATTCACTTTTGTTCTCTGAGACAGCGGTAACCTTAAGAAGCAGTAGATAACATACCCAAGTAAGAGGTCTGGGAGGCTTAAGCTAGCAACAATGTATTTTTGCCAGTATCTTAGCATATTTTGAAACTGGAAATAACAGATTCATTTAAACGACTTTGCTTTTATGTGGGAAGCTCAGGGCCTTGAAGAAAAATGAAATGAAACATTGCCTCGTTTCGCTGAGGTGTTTGTCTTTATCTAGAAAGTCTAGCATTAAAATGTCACTCCCAGCTTCTGGGGAACCACTGGAAGTGTCCTTTTGTCTGGACTAAATGATGACAATTCTTTTCAGCTTTGGGGGAGGTTTGACTTGAGATAGGAAAGTCTGACTGGGTGATCTTTTGAAACCCTGTCTGAACTGTCATGTGGCTGTACTCGTTCATCAATCCTTAGTGGACTCCACTATCTCTCCCACTCCCACATACACATGCTTTCATAGACCCGGGCTTTTAGACTCTGGAGGAAGGCCATTAGAGAGGTTACAAAAAGGACATGTGTGCAGAAAGAAGGGAATACAAAATACAAGCGCATGCACAGGAAACAGTAAGGCTGAGAACAACAACACGAAATACTTTGAGTATGTGTCTGTTCCCTGTTAGTGGAGCCAAGAGGCCAGCCCGGTGCTAGTGATTCTTTCCTGTGCCTCTCCCAGGTGAAAATCAGGATCGCTTGTGAAAGAGAGGCTCCAACATTAAATCACAAATGTAAACCAAAGAAAAGAAGTAGCCTCTACAGAAGTAGTTCATCTCTCTTTTCTTTAACAAATGTCAGTGTGTGTGTGTGTGTGTGCATGTGTGCATGCTTTTACATGTACATGGATGCACACATATGTAGAGACCAACATAGGAGTCTTTCTCAGTCCTTTCTCACTTTGATTTTTGAGGCATGGTCTCTCAGTTGAACACAGAAATAAAGGATCCAGCTTGTTCTGGGGATCTGGTCTCTCCCTCCAGAGTGCTTAAATTGCAAGTGGTTCTCTGTGTCCACCAGGAATTCTTATGGGTCTTGGGGATTTAAACACTAGTTCTCAAGCTTGTATTTTACCAACCGAGCCATCTCTCCAGTAATCTCCATTACTCAGTGAGATAAGAGCCAATGTGAACACTAACTATTATGCTTCAGAAAGTGGATATGATTGCGCAGGGTTAGAGTCTTATTGTGGAAGTCTTCAGATATTACTGTCATAGGACTGATGCCATCCGAAGAAGTACAGCTTTACAAAACTATAATTTTAGACATTTATATATTAGGATTAATATTTTTAATGTCAACATAGGGATTTAATAGTTTTCTACTAATAATTCCATTAAGAATAGCCAATGTTTATGAAAATACAGGCCACTTTTCCTTATTTTTCCATTCAGTATATGTCTATCCTCACACACCTGATGATGTTAGCATTATTATTCAGATTTGAAAGATACAAATTTTAAACTAACAAGCAGCACACTCAAGAAGACAAGTCATGGCTACTTTTGCTTGTGTCCTCTTTTATTTTTATAAAACAGGGTGCTAAGGAATTATGATTATCTTTCAGGAATCAAACAGCAGATGCCCAAATAAATAATGAAATATTTGATTTCCTTGTGAACAGGATGTGGCCATACTGTTTTGTCATGAATCACTATCCTCTCCTGTCTAGTCGTGAACATTCATTGAAAGGTCTTAGTTTCAAATGAGTGCTGAGTTCGAAAATGTGTCTGTCTTAATCCTGTGAGAGGAATTGGGCAGGCAGCAGAGGACACAAGATTCGGCTTCAGCTGAAGATCATATCTTTCTGGTGGGCGGGAGGAACTCATGCTGATGCTTTAGTTTTTGCTGCTGTGATAAAGTACCCTGCACAAAAGCAGCGTTAGCGGGAAAATGGATTACTTAGCTTACAGTTCCAGTTTACACTTTATCATTTCAGGGAAGTCAAGGCAGGAACCCGCTGGTCATATCCACAGACAAGAGCAGAGACAAATGTGCTCACATATGCCCACTGCTCATCTCTCTCCACGACCCAGGATCCAAACCAGGCTAGGTATGGTGCCACTCCTGCTGGGTGGGGTTTTCCCACATAAAGTAATTCAATCAAGACAACCCATGCCAGGCACACCCACAGGACAACCTGATCCAGAAAATCCCTCACTGATATCTTCTTTCCAGGTGATTATGAAAAGCTGACATTAAAACTATCACAGTTAATTTCAAATCTTTGTAGAATATCTTGGCTAGCCAGCCCACCTCATGCTCAAATAGAATTCCACAGACGGTATTATAATCTTCACTCTCTTTGAACTCTTTTAAAACGTACTGGTTCCTTGTAGGTTGGTAAATTGGTTAAGGAACTCTTCATTTGAAGTTCTCCCGCTCTGTGCTGGAGGAGTGGCTCCATTGAAACAGTGGAACTGTCTATTCAAAAGAGCGTGATTGCTGAATTTGACCCTTTGACAAAAGATCTGTAGGACAGTGAGGAGTCTTTGTTGTCACAAAGCTTTTCCAACCCTTGCCACGGAATTAAACATTTCTAAGAGCAAGGATGGGTAGCATTCAGAATCCTGTCGGGTGTGGTGATGCACTGATCTTCAGAGGAGCTGAGTAGGTGAAAGGTGCCGTGGAGCCATCAGAGGAAACAAGGCGGACACAAACTGGAGAAACCCAGAAACCGCCAGGACAGAGGAGGAGACGAGAGGCAGAGCAGTGGAGGGAGGAGCCGCAGCTGAGGTATTGCACCTCTGCTCTGGGGGCTCAGCACACTTTCCCACATTTTGAGGCACTGGAAGGAAACCGTGGGGACTGTATGCTTGTGCCTAAAGCCCTGTGCCCTCTGACCATTCTCAATGGCTCACGGTTCCCAGGAGAGCTGTGTGCGCTGCAGAGGGTATAGTGAGCCATTCCTTCTTAGCACCCAGGAGAGCAGTTGCTTCCATATGTATACAGAGACTGCCACCAAATCTGAGTGCTTTTAGTAATGTGTCATGTTGGTTTTTCTTTTTTAAATTTAATTGTCTCTCTTCTTATGATCTCAAGGCAGAATTAAAGAGCTAGTGGGTTTCAGATATTGAGTTTTCACCCCATCCACACAGTAGCTCATCTTGCATGTACAACTCTATTGTGCCCAAGCTCATTTGTCTTTGAGTGCCACGCTCTCTGCACAAGTGATCATTTACTGGTCTGTCATACATCACGGCTTCCTAGAATATTTTTCTTTCAGATTCTGTGAAATATATAAACCTTTAAAAGAAATCCTCTTTGTATCTCTACAAAGTTTTTAAAGCTGATTTTTTCCCCCTGCAAGCCCTCGATAACAGAAAGACACACTGACTTTGCATGCTACAGCATGAACCTCCAGGTGACACTTTGCTCTGCCCAAGCCTAGTAGCAGATGCCAATTCCAGTAGCGCAATGGCCACATTTTATCTTAAAGACAACATTTATCTGAAATGCTCTCAAGCCTACTTTTGAAAGATTTTTTGATCTGTTCTTCAGACTTGAACGTTTCATCAGCAGCCTCGTGCCCCAAGGCTGCGGTCTGTACTTCTTAATTGTCATTATAAACAACAATTGAGTGTGTTGTTTCTAATGTGTCAAAATACGAACTTAAGGGCTGGAGAGATGTTTTAGCCAATAGCAACACTTGCTGCTTCTGCAGAAGACCTTGGTTTAGTTCCTAACAACAACAGGGTAGCTCATAATGATCAGTGACTTCAGTGTCAGAGAATCTGGCACTTGTTCTGGCCCCTTCAGGCACCTTCACACATGTGGTGCACATAAATTCATGCAGACATGCACACACGCACACACACACACTCACACACACACACACACTAAATAAATAAATACACAAACAAACATTTTTTAAAAGGAAGTTACCCTGATAAATGATGAAGGATCTTAGTCTGAATCACTTCCCTGCATGATCTCTGTTTTCCCCATCTGTTGCATGAGATTCCCAGGTCTGCCTTAACTACTCATGAAGTATTTGGAGATCTGGGACTGATGTATATGATATATATTTCCATATGGGGTAGATAGGAGGCTATGTTAATATGCAGAATTATTATCAACCCATAAGGTCTGAGAGGACGACTCAGAAAGCAAAACACTTGTTGTGAAACAAGATGGTATGAACTGAGATTTATAGCGCCTACAAGAAGGCATGTTCCCATAGCCCAGGACTCAGACCTGAGGCTGGAGGCTCTCTGGGGCCTGCTGCCCACCCAGTCTCACTGAATTTGTGGGTTCCAGACTCAGCAAGATGGACTGTCTCACAGCATAAGGAGGAGAGCAGGAAGTACCAGATGTCAACCTCTGGCCTCTACATACATTCAAGCCTGCAAATACTTGCACATACAAACGGATGCACATTTGCACATACCACATGTGCACACACACATGAGCACTTACTGCAAGCACACACATGTGTACACACACAGAATATCCGTGAATTTTGAGTATCAACTTTACATGGATAAAATGTTTATATGTTAAAATGATTTACATTATTTTTTAAATTGCTTGTTCTGCTTTTCAAGTTTTCACCTTCTGAAAATGGAACACGGCACACATGATATTGGAGCAGAGTCTCAATGTGTAAATATGTCTGCTCATTCTGCAGATGCATCCTGTCTCCACACTGTCACCTCTGGGAAAAAGAAATGAGATTTAGCTCTTTGTTTATTTAAATGAGCAAATTAAAAGAATAAAAGAGCTTCAAAAACTTATTCTAATAATCCATTATAATAATTCTAATAATTCATTTTAAAATAATGAATACTTGATATAAATACTTTCATTGCTGGCCACAATTCTCCAACATAGCCAACCTTAAAAGTTGAGGCTTTGTTGTGAGTTTGTGAGATTCTGGGGGTAGAAATACACACTGTTACTTCCTCCAATGGGGACTGATTTATGATAGATTGTCTATATCCAGTTACTCTGGAGGTGAGTTCTCCAGGATCCTTTATGTGAGGGTTTTAATTAAGGCTGAGCACTCACCCTTTCTGACTCTTATTTTATAAACTCAGCCTTTCTGTTCAGGTATTTGTCTCCTGTAAATGGAAGACACAATGCTAAATATGTGTGTGCCCAGAAAGAACATACGTGCTCTGTTGCCTGCCCCTGCTGGGTCCATCTGCTCTGCTGGCAAGATGCCCATGGGCAACCTGGCCCATTTCACTGCTACAGAACCGCCAGCATTCCAAGGGCCCGTGACTACATACAGTGTGCGGAGAGCTAGATTTCCACACAAAGCCCTCCGCTGAACCGCATATGGGTCTGTTAACACTTGACCACACATGGTGGTGCTCACGTGCATAAAACAAAGGCTACTTGGGTAGGTCGAAAGGGGGCAGACTGTGCTAGCATCCCAGGCATCAGTGAATGTGGAGCATGTGCAGACATCTCTGTTCTGCATAAAGGTACATGGTCCTCTATCAAAGGGTTCTGTAGCTATCTGGGACAGATAGAAGGATACTTGGAGTCCTTCCCTACCTGTGAGGGCACTTAGGTGCCCTCACAGCATGCTTTCTTTTTAAAAAGGATAGATTTTAATATATAGATATTAGTTTATTGTTTCTAGATACATACATACACATGCAGAAAAAGTCTTCCTTTCAATTGGCATTTTCATACATATCAGCTCAATATAAATAATACTTCTGAATTGATCGTCTAGTGTATCTCTTATATAAACTGTATCATAGAGTTATATTACAGCCACATTTGATGCTATCAGCAATGCTGGATTTTGTCATCTTTTTCTTCATTGTTTCTTTGCTTTAGATTTTTGTCAATATTCCTAAACATTTTTTTATTGTTTTTAGTCTTTCCATTTGTTTTAGCTATACATCATTGTTTAATTTTAGTGATAGCTCTGGAAGTAAGAATAGACATTTAAGTTTTTAATCTAAATCTGAAAATCTTGATTTGTTTTAGCTATACACCATTGTTTATTTTTAGTGATAGCTCTAGAAGTTAGAATAGACATTTAAGTTTTTAATCTAAATCTGAAAGTATCAAATAAAAGGATAGGAAGTGACATTGAGAAGCTTTAAATAGAAAGATTAAAGCAAAAGACATTAAAGAGTCATTGTTGCAGGAATAGCCCTGCACTTTATAAACACTAAGCATAATACCACACAGTAAACAAGATCCTAAATAAAATGAATTACAGAGAACAAGATATGCAGAGACTTTATTGAGGTCTGGGGGGCACAAATAGACAGCATTGTTGCAAGAAAGTCCAGATGATCTCTGTTGCAATATTCATATTCTTGCATGGGTCTGATGAGCACTCCCTATGTACAGTTACAAATAGACACGTTAACAAGAAGCAGATAAAAAACTTCTCTTCTTGCTGTGTTCTTAACTGAGGGAGAAAGACAGGAAACATTGAGTGAATGCATGCCACTATCCAGGTCATAAGAAAAGTGAAGATTCTGGCCAGGGAAGCAGGTAACTGCAGATTGTCCCGTCTTCTTTCTTTCTCCAAATCCAAGCTCCAAGTGTCATCTTCAGCTCTGTGGCACACCGACTGCCTCTTACTCTTTTCCCCCATTCCCAGTGGTCTAAGCTGGTACTAGTGGAACACCCTGCTTTTCTCCCTCTTGTGGAACCCCTCAGCAACTCCTAGCTCATCCACAATCCTAAGTGTTAGTTTTCAATACATAGAAACGCATTTTACCTGGAAACCCCAGTGGCCCCACTTGGCAGGATCTCAGAAACATTCCCTTACAAGGAAGATGCAGCTACCACACCCACGTAAGAACCAAAGAGGGTAATAGAAACCAAGGAACAAAACACTCGCCCAACAAAAATGAGATATCAGCATCTAGGATTACAATCATTCCAAACACAGATGCCTAGATGTCAGAATAAAAATGAAATTATTAATATTCAGGACAATATATATTCACTATAGCCTAGCGACACTACCAAAGTAGACTTTGAGATTTGCAACATAGTGGAAACACAAGACAAAGCCCTTTAAATAGCCTTTATGCTTATATTAGAGGTCCTTAAAGATACATGAAAAATTCCCTGAAAGAAATCTATGAAAACACAAACAAAGAAATTGTGGGAGGAAATGAATAAAACAGTGCAAGGTCTGAGCACAGAAAAAGAATCAATGAAGAAAACCCCAGCTGAAGGAAATCTGGGAGTGAGAATTTTAGTGTCTTGAACAGGAACCACAGAGGCAAGATTCACCAACAGAGCACAAGGCATGGCAGAGAGGATCTCAGGCACTGAGGAAATGGCAGAAGAAATGGATACCTTGCTCAAAGAGAGTGGTAAATCTAAAATAAATCCTGGCACAAAACATCCAGGAAATCTGGGACACTATGAAAAGACCAAACCTACAAATAATGGGAACAAAGGAGGTAGAAGAAACCCAGGTCAAAGACAGAAAATATTTTTAACAGAATCATAGAAGAAAAAATTTCTAACCTAAAGAAGAAGGTGCCTATAAAGGTACAAGAAGTACACAGAACACCAAATAGTTTGAATCAGAAATAGAATTCCCTTCAACACATAATAATCAGAACACTAAACACATAAACCAAAGAAAGGATATTATAAGCTGGAAGGGGGAAAGGTCAAATAACATACAAATACAGACCTATTAGAATTGCACCCGACTTCTCAGTGGAGACTCTCAAAGCCAGAAGTGGCCAGACAAATGTCCTGTAGACAGACTCTAAGAGAACACAGATGCCAAACAAAAAGTTCAGCTGTAATAGATGGAAAAAATAAGACATTTCATGAAAACACATAATTTAAGCAATATTTATCTACAAATACATCCCCACAGAAGGCACTTTCAGGAAAACTTAATGAGGTTAATCAAACCCAGAAAACACAAGAAGTAAATAATCTCAGATCAGCAAATCAAAAGAGGGAAAACACACACCACCCAACACTCACCACCACTAAAGCAGCAAAACAACAGGAGTCAATAGGCACTGCTCTTTGATATCTCTCAATCTCAGTGGGCTCAATTCCTCAATCAAAATCCACATACACAGAGTGGATGCAAAAACAGCATTGTCACCTTCCCCATCCAAGAAACACACCATAGCACCAAAGATAGATGACTCAAATTTACAAATTATAGATTTAAACGGGGCATAACAACAGCCACTGAGGAATTTCAGAGAATTTCTTATATAAGTATACATTAAATAACCTGTACTCCACCAAGTTGGAAAAATCTAAACAAAATGTACAATTTACTCAAGACATATCACTTACCAAAGTTAA